>NC_091951.1:297295517-297624604 GCF_031021105.1 Erythrolamprus reginae | reverse complement strand
CTATCTGCAAATTTTATTATATTGATGTTTATGATGCCAAATATTAAAGTAAGACGTGTTTTAGGGATTACAGGTAGTCCTTGATTTACAACCACAATTGAGCTCAACACTTCTGTTATTAAGTGAAGCATTTGTTAAGTGAGTTTTGCTCTATTGTATAACCTTTCTTGCTACAGTTGTTAAATGAATTACTTCAGTAGTTAATAACAATTGTTAAGTGAATTTGGTTGCCCCATTAAAATTTGCTAGCGAGAAGGTCGCAAACAATGATCACATGACCTTGGGACCCAGCAACAGTCATAAATAGCATCTGAATTTTAATCACGTAACCATGGAGATGCTGTAAAGGTTATAACTGAAAAACGGTTGTAATTCACATTTTTCAGCACCATTGTAACTTTGAATGGGCACTAATAATAATAATAATAATAATAATAATAATAATAATAATAATTTAATAGATTTGTATGCCGCCCCTCTCCGACGACTCGTGTCTTAACACTAAACAGTGTTAAGTCAAGGACTATCTGTACTTATTGTGGGAATGCTTATATTTTTGAGAATATTTGAAAATAAAGCAGTAGTAGAGGCTAATAGCCAGAAATTTGACTTTTTATTTTAAATTGTTGTGCAAAACTAATCTCTGACAGCTGTTTTTTCTGGCCATATATCCTATCATTCCCTTAGTTTTCTTCCTTCCAGGTTCCTGAAAGTCTGATATTTTCTTTTTCCCAGAATTTCCTCTTACATTTTTCCTATAAGTGGTTGGGATCCACCACTATTAGATCCTTGTTGTTCTGAGATCAAGATGGCACATCCAGTTATGAGTCAAATTAGTGTTTTGCATATCTTTTTCCAATATTAGAGGAGCTCAATAAATTACCGACAATGACTTGCTCAATAAAATTAAAAAAATATTCATGAGTTTTACAGCTTAACTGTTGAGAGGCCAATTTGCAAGGAGGGTAGAGAGGATAGTATGAAGAAAATGGGACTAAGTTTTTCTTGATATTTGTCCCCTGGATTTCTCCGAGACCGCCTTCTGCCGCACGAATCCCAGCGACCGATTAGGTCCCACAGACTGGGCCTTCTCTGGGTCCCGTCAACTAAACAATGTCGGTTGGCGGGCCCCAGGGGAAGAGCCTTCTCTGTGGCAGCCCCGACTCTCTGGAACCAACTCCCCCCAGAGATTAGAACTGCCCCTACTCTCCTTGCCTTTCGTAAGCTCCTTAAAACCCACCTTTGTCGTCAGGCATGGGGGAACTGAGACATCTCCCCCGGGCATATACAATTTATGCATGGTATGTTTGTATGTATGTTTGCTTAGTAAATGGGTTTTTTAAAATATTTTAAACTATAATTTAGATTTGTCATGAATTGTTTTATTTTGTTGTGAGCCGCCCTGAGTCTGCGGAGAGGGGCGGCATACAAATCTAAATAATAAATAATAAATAAATAAAACTTTAAATTTTATTTCTTGAATTGTCTGTTTGAGGGTTTACAATACACTTTCTATTCTGTTCTCTTGTGACATAGTTTCTCATACTTTTGGAAGTATGAACTGCAGATATTACAAATGAAATTTGTGGCCAAAGGTATTCTAATGGCTGCACATCACCCAGGAGCCTCATGTTAGGCAGCCATGTTCTATATGTTGGCTAGTATTTCATATCATTCAAAGCTTTTGTAGGAACAGTCATTTAAATACATTCAAATCAAATTTATTGAAATGCCAGGCCTTGTATCAGGATAATTTCTGAATATATATATTTAGCAGCTGTGATTACACAAATTAAAATAATTAGGCATTTCCTAGAATGATTTATTTGGATATGCATTTGTATGATTTGCTTTACTGGGATTGCAGTTCATTGCAGTGTCATCAACTTCTGAAATGTATGTAGATGACAGTGCTACAACTTTCATTATTAAAGGGAAGTTTAAATGTAAGTTTATTGGATTTATATGCCGCCCCTCTCCAAGGATTCCGAGGAACATAATAGCTTCTTCCTTATACTATTGGGACTAACATTCCTTAAATTCCTGGCCAGCTATGATTCAGAATATTGGGGGAATTCCAACTTTCTCTCATTGTGAGATTTACTGTATTTTTCAGTGTATAAGATGACCCCTCTCAAAAGTGGGTGGAAATGTCTATGCATCTTATAGAGAAAATGTTACCGAAGCCCCTTCCCTGAACCCTGGGGATGGCAAAAAATGGCCCTGCAGCCCTATTGGAAATTTCTTTCTGAATATCTGGTTGGCCCATTGGGCCATTTTTTGCTCTCCCCAGGCTTCAGGAGACTTCTGAACCCTGGGGACCGCGAAAAACAGCCCAATGGGCCTATCAGTAGTCTGGAGACTTCAGTGAGGCCTGTGCATGCAGGGCGCCAGTGTGAAGGTTGTGTGCATGCACGGGCAGCAGAGAGGGTTGTACGCATGTGGACAGATAGACCAGATATTATGGATCTGGGCAAGCGCACCCTTTTGGCACCGGAGCCGAAAAAAGTGTGCCATCACTGCTATGGGACACTAATGCAGTTTTAAGAACCCAAGCATTAATGCAATGAATATTATTTATTCATGATCATTAGTGTGACATTAAGTGATACTTGAATATTTTTATATGCACAAAATAAATATGTGTATTTGTGTATTTTATTTATTTATTTATTTATTTTTTCAATTTTTATGCCGCCCTTCTCCTTAGATTCAGGGCGGCTTACAACATGTTAGCAATAGCACTTTTTAACAGAGCCAGCATATTGCCCCCGCAATCCTGGTCCTCATTTTACCCACTTCGGAAGGATGGAAGGCTGAGTCAACCTTGAGCCGGTGATGAGATTTGAACCGCTGACCTACAGATCTACAGTCAGCTTCAGTGGGCTGCAATACAGCACTCTACCTGCTGCGCCACCCCGGCTCTATTTTAATGGTTGTTGGAAGAATTAGTGAAACACTAGGAATGTTGGATATAAAATATGTGTATGTTTATAAAAGATGGATGAATGGCATACTTTTACTATGGCCAATCATATAAGTACAATATTCAGTTTATGATATCTAGACAAATCATGTTTATATAAAAATCTAGGAAAAGTATTCGTTGAATGTAGTTTTCAAACAGAATTCTGGAACGAGGAGCTTTGTTTATTTATTTGTTTGTTTATTTATCCATCCATGCCTTAAGGTCTTTGTTGGCACAACTGCCCAGATAATTGTGTGGTGTGCCCTTGCTTGCTTCCTAGGCCTGAGGGAGAGTGACTGACTCAAAGTTACTTAGTCAGCTTTACGCCTAAGGCAAGACTGGAACTCATGGTTCCTAGTCCATTGCCTTTTATCTCCAGATCAACTGACATCAATGATTTGTTTGAACTTTGTTTAATAGTAAATTGATAGCCATAACCATACTTGCAGAACTATGTGCACCAACCTCTTAGTTTTATATATCATGATTATTCTTTTTATGCATTTTAGATGCTGAAAGTCTATGACATTCTTCCTTTTGATAATCCAGATGGTGGAGTTTGGAAGCAAGGGTTTGACATCACTTATGATGAACATGAGTGGGATGATAAGCCTCTTCAAGTTTTTGTTGTACCTCACTCACATAATGATCCAGGTAACATTTCAGAAAGCTTCAAAATATGCTTGGGGCAAACATATTTGTGTCCTCAGCTCCATGAAAAATAATGCTTTATCATTAAATAGTTCTTTTTTATTAATGTATTTTCTTTGATTTCACTGCTACTAAAAATACTTTATATGTTACAGAATCAGGTAGGTAATCACTGTAGCTGGCTAGATTTCAGTACAGATTGTACATAAATAACCAAATGAGCACAAATGAGAGACCACTGATATACTAAACTGTTATTACAGCATTCACAACAATTTCTATTTGCCTTAATCTTTCAGCCTACCACCAATAAACTCTGGATAGGATTTTACAGTTCAGTATAAAGGGATCGCACGATATGGTTCTGCTGGCACTGGCTGCAAGGCAGTAGCCAGTAAATACAGGGTTTGCTGACAATAGACTCAAATAAGGGTGAATGCCAAAAAGGGTTTCTTTCATTTTGAGTAAATATTAAGAAAATTGCAGGAGAAAAAGAAAATATGCCAGACTACATGATCTCCTCCTGTCAAGACTCCAAAAATGATGGCAAAAGGGCCCCCCTGCAACTGGCTGACAATAGCATAATGCCAGTGGTGGGTTTCAAATAATCCCATCACCAGTTCACTAAAAATGTATACGGGTACATGTACACACATACCTTCCACACAGCTTCAGGCATGCATGGCTTCCACCACATGGCAAGGCTCGACCAAACAGCCTTTCAAGGCCTGATCCCCTCCATCACTGCTCTCTGGGGCAGTGGCTGCTTCTCCCCCCACTGCTGGGAGAGCGTCTTGTGCAATTTAGCAGCTGTGAACATCTAGCAGCATTTTCCTCTTAAGTTCCATCCGGAAATCACTGCCGTATAGAGGAGCAGCACCCATGTTGAATGCTGTTTCTCTTAGCCTCAGCCCTTTCCTGGTGGGACTTATTTATTTATTCCATTGTTTTTATGCCACCCTTCTCCTTAGACTCAGGGCGGCTTACAACTTAGGGGAAAGCAGCAGCTCACAGCTGCTGAATTGCACAAGATGCTGTCCCAGCCTGAGCAGCAGCAGAGAGAAGCAACTGCTGCCCTGGAGAGCAGAGATGGAGTGCAAGCAATCAAGGCTAGTAAGAGATGGAAGAAGCAGCTGCAAGATATCTGCTGCAGCGCTTTCCAGATGGGACTTCTTACAGGTAAGAAGAACTGTCTGGTCCATTCCCAAACTGCTTTGGTTCTCCCTGCTCCCAAACCATCCCCACACAGCCCTTTGGCCTAGTGTGGCAGGCCAAACAAAGGCCGGGGTGGCAGTAGCATGCAGATGGAGGCCTGGGACAAGGCCCTGGAGCCTCCGCCTGCTTGCTGTTTGCCTTGGCTCCGGCCTTGTCCCAGGCCTCCATCTGCATGCTACTGCCACCCCGGCCTTTGTTTGGCCTGCCATACTAGGCCAAAGGGCTGTGTGGGGATGGTTTGGACTCCCAGCCGAGGCAAACAGTGAGTGGTCAGAGGCTCTGGAGCAAGGCCAGAGCCAGGGAATGGTGCATCCCTGGGCCCTGACCCAGGGAAAACGGGCAGCATTTTTACGTTTGGTGTATAGAGCAGGCGATGTGCAAAGGCGGGGCACAAAGATTAGTTGGGCCACGTGGCAAAGGCAAGATATATAAGGTGGGGCAGAGTAGGGTGGGTGGGGTGAGCAGATGGGTTGGGCAAGCAAGTGGATGGGGTGGTATTTGACAGGTCTCCGAACTGGCTAAATACTACCTCTGCGTAATACTTTCCCAGATTGTTAGATCTTTGCCAAGGTTTACAGTACCTGAGAGCTTTTGTCACTATTGTATGCTTTTTAAAAGAACCAAGAGTATAAACCACACAACATCTGGAGATGCCTTGGTGGCACATTGCATTGCTTTTTTCTATTAAGGAATAATAGTATTCTAAAACAGTGCTTCCCAACCTTGGTAACTTGAAGATATTTGGACTTCAACTCCCAGAAATCCCCAGCTAGAAAATGCTGGCTGGGGACTTCTGGGAGTTGAAGTCCAGATATCTTCAAGTTGCCAAGGTTGGGAAACACTGTTCTAAAAAGAATACTCTGCAATATCGTAAGCCTTAAGAAGATTCAGACTACTGTATTCACATAAACATTCTAGGTCTTTCGATCTTATTTAAATGAGCTCACATAATACAATAGCTTGTTTGCACATTGCATTAAGAGTTATGCCATATTAGTTAAACCCAATTCCATATTTCAAATAGCTTGTTATATAAAGATTTAAGTTATTTGAAAAAATAATTCAAATGTTAAATTATAGATGCCAACACTTACCAAATTAATAATGGTTATTGCACTCTCATTACTATACAACTAGATCCTTGCATTTAATAAATGCATTTAGAATCATGGGATATCTGTGGAAATTTAAATCTGTGGTCTGAGTCTTGCATAATTACAGCAACTATATTTTAATGGAAAAAATAAATGACAAAATCTGAAAGGGAGCAAATTTGAGAGAGGTTCATAAGGATAAAATAACTTTGTTTTACAAAGGAAATTTCAATAGTAAAACCAAGAAAATAAATAAGTAAATTATATAAATCTAAAGGGCAGCTTTTGGAAATAAAGAGGTCATATGGTCACTGTATCCATAATTCAAGACTTTAATGCCAACAGCTGACATGATTTTCAGGACCTATACACAATAGTTCCTAATGCTTTTCTACTTCCTTTTATGTTTGCCTTTAGTGGTTAACTTGACCAAAAGAGGGCATATTAAATAAAAGCTGAGTAGCAGTGGATTGGCAAGACATAACATTTATTTCATTTTGTTCTGCTTTGCTTTACTAATTCTTGTTCCAGAAATTCTGACAGATATTTGACATTTATTTTTAGTTATTTTTTCAATACAATGGTTACCTGACATTTCTAGTCCCTATATATATAAAAAAAGAAAAATGTTTGTACTGTATTTTTAAAAAATCAACCATTATTTTGTGTGTGTAATAGAATATTATTGTACAATTCAGATAGATATAATAGTCATAAATATCATTGTAAGCTGTGAAAAGAAACCAACATCTTTTATATCAATTTATTTTAATTCAGTTCTTAATTTTGCGCATACATCTCATTCTTTCCAGATTAGTATTTTATATTCCTCTTTATGTTAAATTGTGTTTCTATGTTTCTACTTAGTTTCTAGCGTAAGAAAATAATTTTCATTTTAGTACAAGTGAATAAAACTTCAAAGACTTAATTAAATTAAATTTCACCACTGAAATTACATTTAGGTTTTTTATTGATTTTTATATAACATTTGTTTCCATTTGCATTGACTTTGTGGAGGGTTTTTTGCCTTCATTGTGTGCAGCAATAACAGGGTGATTTGATCTCTTAGTGGCTACTGTTTTGCTCTCAGATTTCTAAGAAAGTGTTAAGAGCACTAAGAAAATAAAAAAATCTGCATGTATTTGCTGAGAAAATAGTTTATTACTTCCTCTTACTGATATGGCTGGAGTAATGAAACAAATCCAACATAGGCACACTTTTATTGCGTAAGTTGTTAATAACAAATGGCAGTTGAACTGAAGTGAACCCCCTTGGTACTTTTTGTTAGTATTAAATAAAAATTAATACTTTCTTCTGCTTTAAACTTTTAAAGCAGTTGACTTCCTCAATAAGATATTACCATTATTACCATAGTTTATGATTTCAAAATGTTTCCAAGTTATTTTAAATATAGATATACAGTAGTATCTCTACTTACGAACTGAATTTGTTCCATGACCAGGTTCTTAAATAGAAAATTTTGTAAGAAGCAATTTTTCCTATAGGAATCAATGTAAAAGCAAATAAAGCGTGCAATTGGGGAAACACAGGGAGGGTGAAGGCCCTGTTTCCTCCCAGGAGATTCCTAGAGATTCCTTATTTCATTCCGTGGCCAGGTTCTTAAGTAGAAAAGTTTGTAAGAAGAAGCAATTTTTCCCATAGGAAAAGCAAATAATGCGTGTGATTGGGGAAACCACAGGAAGGGGGGAGGCCCTGTTTCCTCCCAGGAGATTCCTAGAAGGGCCCCATGGAGGCTTTTCCCTGTCTTTTCTAGTTACAGTTTCGGAGGCTCGGGTTTGTAAATGGAAAATGGATCCTTAGAAGAACCAAAAAAATCTTGAACACCCGGTTCTTATCTAGAAAAGTTCGTAAGTAGAGGTGTTCTTATCGCTATACTTCAAAATCTATATTCAGTTCAGGTTTGCAAGGCGGTCACAGTCTACTTTTTGTTAATGTCTAGTTTTTTTAGTCAGGATTATATTTTTGTTATGCAAACAGCAGTGATGGTTCTTTTTGGGAAACCCTGATATTATTACCATGTATTCAGTTTAATTTGTTCAGCATGTGCTATTATATTTAATAGGTTGGCTGAAGACATTTGATGACTACTTCAGAGATCAGACACAACACATTCTCAATAACATGGTTCTTAAACTTCAAGAAGATAAAGGAAGGAAATTTATGTGGTCTGAAATCTCTTATTTTTCGAAGTGGTGGGATGGAATAGATAGTCAGAAGAAGGATGCTGTAAAAAGGTCGGGATATTTTAATATTGCGTGTATATATTTTCTTTCATCCTATTATACACCCTAGTAAAAAAAACAACCCACATCAGTATTCATTGTCATTGTGACCCATTTATATATAGGTTTGTAAATTACACTGTTCTAATACATAACTAGACTTGGCCTTTATTTCGTAAAGCACAATTTAGTTTCATTTCTTTTTAATGTTATGATTAAATTACCAAGCTTCATAAGTGAACACTTTGGAATAGAAATGTTAGTTATAGCCAATGTCATTTCTCTTATAAAAATAGTGATGCTGGTTCAGTTCAAAATAAAGTTTCAATGAAATAATTTGGCTGTCTACTGAAATTCCATTATTAATATTCACTTAATCTAGACTTTTAATAAAGCAAGCAAGTTTCTCCCAACAGACATAGTATGATAACTAAATCCACATTTCTGTATTGTTGGTAACTCACATCATTTTAATTCCAAGTCAGTGGAATAAAAAGGAAAGAATAGAGGGGGAAAATGAAACAAGATAAAGGAACTATAATAGACTTACCACAAGATCTAATTGATTCAGTTGTAGTCTTTGCATCTCATGTCATCAATAAATGTCAGTCTACACCTGCATGTACAGATGTATCTATCAGTATTTTCTGATCCATGCAATCATGTTTCCTAGTTTCTTAAAAAGAAACTTAAGTTAGATATTGAAGAGGTGAGCCAGTGACTAAATTCACCCCCAAACCCAATTTTAACACTGCAGAATTATTCTTAGAGGATACTTTAATTCTTCTCTCAACTTTACATAATCTTTACCATATTGTAAAATTAGGGGTCATACATTTTTCTAATAAAGATGATACAAGTTCTTTTCTTTTCTTTTCTTTTTTGAGAAATGAAATACTTGCTATCAGTATTTAAAGATGACTGGTTGACTGGTTGAATTATTATTTATAAACAAGCAATATTACAGATGATTTTAAAATGTAAACATATATTTCAGGTTAATAGAAGATGGCCAATTTGAAATTGTAACAGGAGGTTGGGTCATGCCTGATGAAGCTTCTTCTCATTATTTTGCTTTAATTGACCAAATGATAGAAGGACACCAGTGGCTAGAGAAAGCTATAGGTAGGTCCACTTAATTTTTGTCTTGTGAATTTTGCCAGCTCTTCCATTTGACTACAGAGGTTTAAGCAATGAATGAATCAATTATTTTCCTTTATAAATTGTCAAACCACAATTGCCAAAATGTATGTAATATGCTTAATTGGGTTTATAGTAGAAACAGATGTCAGTAAAAACACTTGGAGAACTCTTTGCCTAAACGTTATTGCAGTAAGTTCACTGTGGCTTCTGAATTAGTATAGTAATATATTTATTTATTTATTTAATTTATTTGATTTTTATGCCGCCCTTCTCCTTAGATTCAGGGTGGCTTACAAAATGTTAGCAATAGCACCTTTTTAACAGAGCCAGCATATCGTCCCCACAATCCGGGTCCTCATTTTACTCACCTTGGAAGGATGGAAGGCTGAGTCAACCTTGAGCCAGTGATGAGTTTTGAACTGCTGACCTGCAGATCTAGCAATCAGCTTTAGTGGCCTGCAGTACTGCACTCTACCCATTGTGTCACCTCGGCTCTTGAGTTTTTAGTGCTATTTTTTCTGTCTGTTGTTGATTATTCAAGTTGAGAAGAGAGTAGTTTTGAAATTTGGAGCCCGCCATGTTCACAGGCTGTCCTGTAGGGACTCTTATCCTCCTAATGTTTTATTACTGCATTTTTAAAAAAATAAAAGGCTGCCCTGCTGCAGATTAAAAGACTGCACTTATTTTTATTCTTTAAAAATATAAATGGTAGGAAATCAAGATAGGTAACATTCATTTTGTATGCCTGCAGTTTTCAGTGTGTCTAATTTCTTGGAAATTTAATAATTTGTGTTTGTAGAAAAAATGTAATTTTACATTTGGTGTGTGTGTGGTTGTATAGCACCTTTACTTCATACTTGGGTTCTCCAGACAGTTTCTTCCTTATCCATGTAATCATATTTCCTGCTCCACTGAAAAAGAAACAAAGCTTTCTAAGAGGCAACAATTTATCTTTTAGGATTTTTTGTTTGCTTTAGAATTGACTATATATGTCAACTATTCCAATTTGTGCACCAGCCCCAAATATTGGGAATCCCTTGTTAATGTGTAAGAATAAATGTTGTGTGTTTATATAGTCTGGCATTATGTTGCTTTCAACACACATTCTTTTTATTAGGAGTAAAGCCAAAATCTGGCTGGGCAGTTGATCCATTTGGACATTCACCAACTATGGCTTATCTTCTAAAACGTGCTGGATTTTCCAATATGCTAATACAGAGAATTCATTATTCAGTTAAAAAACATCTTGCAACACAGAAGGCATTAGAATTTTTTTGGAGACAGAATTGGGGTAAGTAACAAATGTCATTTGGCGGGACCCAGGGGAAGAGTCTTCTCTGTGGTGGCCCCAAACCTCTGGAACCAGCTCCCCCCAGAAATAAGAATTGCCCGCACCCTCCTTGCCTTTCGTAAACTTCTTAAAACCTACCTCTGTCGTCGGGCATGGGGGAATTGAGATATCCCCTCCCCCCAGGTCTATACAATTTATGCATAGTATGTTTGTGTGTATGTTTTGCTTTTTAATAAGGGGTTTTTAGTTACTTAAATATTAGATTTGTCATATGTTGTTTTATTGTTGTTGTGAGCCGCCCCAAGTCTGCGGAGAGGGGCGCCATACAAATCAAATCAAATCAATCAATATTATATTGCAATAAATAGTTTTGAGTCCTTGGTGCTCGCTGAACTTCATTATTTGCTTGCAGACATTTCATTGCCCTACTAACTTATATCCTCGGTGTAAGTGTAAGGTTTGCTGCCTACATGGAAGCTTGTCTTGCCAAGTTTGGTGGGGGTGCGGTTTTCCCCTTGGTCATTCCTTGAATAAGTATATTTTTCTCCTTGATTGTTTGTCTGGTGATAATCCTTGCTTAATCAGTGCTGGCTGCTGAAGACAATGTGTTCTGGTCTTTTTATTTTCTTTATAGCTGCTTTATTGGATGTGATTGGATGTGTGTAAATACAGTTTATTTGTATATCTATTGATGGCTGATTTGTCCGAATTTCAAGCTTCCAGTAATTTCCTAGCATTTTCATTTTAGCTTGGTGTAGTTTTTTCTGTGATTCATTTTGTCTACTTATGGCGAGTTTTCTGCTGCTAGTTGCTTTTTATTTGCTAAAAGCCATTGGTTTGATTTGCCAGAATTTAATAGTGTTGTTAAGCTCCTAGAAAAATTCTGCCCTTCATTTCTAACAAAATGTGTGTAAATTTAAAAACTGAGTACTGGGATTGAGAGTATAACTTTAGTTCCTTTGTACTTTGGTATTATGAAGATCTTGGTGATAAATGAGTATATACATATACATATACATATAATATACATATCCACACATCCATAGATACATACATCCATAGATACATACATCCATAGATACATACATACATACATACATACATACATACATACATTGCTCAGAAAAATAAAGGGAACACTTAAACAACACAATATAACTCCAAGTAAATCAAACTTCTGTGAAATCAAACTGTTCACTTAGGAAGCAACACTGATTGACAATCAATTTCACATACTGTTGTGCACATTCAATTTTGTACAGAACAAAGCATTCAATGAGAATATTTCATTCAATCAGATCTAGGGTGTGTTATTTGAGCGTTCCCTTTATTTTTTTGAGTAGTATATATATAATCTGAATAATCTTGTATTTTGTATGTCATATAGTGAGCCTTATTTTAATTGTGATGTTTCTAACACAAATAAACTCTGAATAGACATCTTTTTCAGCATTTTGTGTTGTAACATAAGTTATACAGTAATACCCCGGTTATTGCGTCCCCGACCATTGCGAACAGGGTAATTTGCGATTTTTCAACCCGGAAGTCAAAACACCATCTGCGCATGTGTGCCCTTTTTTTCTATGGGCACGCATGCGTAGATGGCGCCTGGCAGATCAGCTGCTGGGCGGCTTCCCTGGGTCTTCCCCCTCTTGCTGGCGGGAGGGCGAGCAGCGGGCATCAGCAAGGAGTTTCCCCACCGCCCACGCAAACTCCTCGCTGCCGCCCGCCCTTCGCCCGCCCACGCCGTTCATTCTCGCCGCTTTCGAGCTGAGTCCTGAAGCGAATTCGCTCCGGGACTCAGCTCGAAAGCGGCGACAGCCAGCGCGGAGAAGCCGTTCGCTGGCGCTGGCTGTCGGCGCTTTCGAGCTGAGTCCCGGAGCGAATTCGCTCCGGGACTCAGCTCGAAAGCGGCGACAGCCAGCGCGGAGAAGCCGTTCGCTGGCGCTGGCTGTCGGCGCTTTTGAGCTGAGTCCCGGAGCGAATTCGCTCCGGGACTCAGCTCGAAAGCGGTGAGAGCCAGCGCCAGCGAACGGCTTGTCCGCCACCTGCCTGCCCGCTAGCGAGGAGCCGAAGATTGGGGGTGGCGCGGCTGTTTTAAAATGTCGCCGCCGGCATGGGGGGCTTGCCAGCACCCCCTGGACCCCCAACCCGGGTTTGGGGGGCTGCTAGGAAGCCCCCCATGCCGGCGGCGACATTTTAAAACAGCCGCGCCGCCCCCAATCTTCGGCTCCTCGCTAGCGCTGTGGGAGTAAAAACACCATCTGCACATGCGCAGATGGTGTTTTTACTTCCGCAGGGCTACTTCGCGAAAACCCGCTCGTTGCGGGGGGTCCTGGAACGGAACCCTCGCAACGAGCGGGGGATCACTGTACTGTGAAATCTGTGTTAACAAAATTGCAAGCTAGTTGACTTCTTGTTATTATTTTCTGGTGTAGCTAGATAAACATTCTGATTCATCCATCCTGCACTTTTGGAGAACAGGCAGTGTTAATGAGAATGATAAAGGACTTTACAAATATGTTATTTTAAGGAAACCTAGAGGAATGCATTTACCCATTTTTATTTATTGATAGGGTTTTTATTCCTTATCTTTAGCCATATGTCTCTCATAACAGATATAAGTAGTAATATAATATAGCTTATAATCAAAACAAAATATATGAATGGAACAAAAGGAAGGACATTATGGAGAGAAACAGGCTGGATCTAATAATAATAAGCTCAGCTGGAAATAGTCAAAATAGAGTAGCAGAATGCTTGCAGGCTAGGTGATATTTGTGAGAGAGCAAAAGTGAGCTGTTTCTTAACAGGAAGCGGGGGAGTACTGTTTTTCTCTTTTTTGTAGTCTAATGGCTGCTGTTGAAACAATAGTAGAGAAAACTTAAAACTAATCAGTTTGGAAAAACCTTTAGAAGAGAAGTGTGGGTTGTTATAATGCAAACTTAAGCTGTTCATTTTAAAATCTTCTTTGCCAACTTAAACATGCAGAAGTAAAAGTTAGGCAGGGGAATAAGCTTTCACATCACCTTTCCAAAGTCAGTTTTTGGATGTAATGATCAAATAAGCACATTCCTACTTATAGTCAGGTACCTAAAGTAAGAAATGTTTCCAAGATTTTTAAGGTAGGCTTCTCCAAGGTTTACTTCCTAAACCTGTTTTAGCTAATGTTCTATTTAGTTTGACTTTTCTAAGACATTCCGAATCTCAGAAAGCATACTAAAGCATGCTAACAGAATGCTTTATCCAGCACTACTAGATTTCTTTTAAAATTCATAGTATATAACACCATTAGACTTCTCCAAACATAGAGCTCCTGAAGTACTTGACTATCAGTCTGGAGATCTCATATTATTGAGAATCATTTGACTATTAAGGTGAAATCATATAAAGAGTTTGAAATTGAGTGGATGTTAAATCTAGGCATATAGCATTCATTTTTAAATCAGTGAAAGCAACAAACTGGTAGGCTTTCAAGGTAGACTGGTATTGAAACAGCACAGATTATAAGTATACCTATTAAATAAAATATTTTTGGAATTAATTGGTGATGGAAGAAAAACTTTTTAACGCCTGAACTTGGATGATACGGATTCTAAGAGGTCTGGTTTATGATATATGCAAAATAATTTATTTTTATATTTATCTTGGTATTTTAATTTTAGATTTGGGATCTGATACAGATATTCTCTGTCACATGATGCCTTTCTATAGCTATGATGTTCCTCACACATGTGGGCCGGATCCTAAAATCTGTTGCCAATTTGATTTTAAGCGACTTCCTGGGGGAAGAGTTAGTTGCCCATGGAGAGTTCCTCCAGAAGCTATTCATTCTGGAAACGTTCAGCACAGGTAAGTGTATAAAAATATCAATCAACAACAGCAATAATATACTAACCATAAAATATGTATATTTTAATAATTAGACAAAAATGTTTTTCTCGCTTACAACTTTGGATTTAAAAAAAATATTATTTCAAGCATTTTTTACTTAGCATATGAGCCAAAATCAGGTGTCAGAGTCACTTTCAAGTTAAGTAAGAAAAGGCAGCTCACCCCATCTCGTGCTTAAGATTTAAGCAATGACACAAAAGGGAAAAGATGTTAGCATGATGGAAGATAGAAAAATTCACAGAAGATGGAAAAGTTATTTAAAAAAAAAAACAATGGTCTCAGCCATATAATTTTTAAATCCGTCAGTTGAAAGAGGTGGAGTCTTAAGGGCATTGGAGTAAAGAACTGTTGAGTTGTCAGTAGAATCAAAAGAATAGCGTTGCTGCTCTTTGTTTTGCCCTGGATATAGGCAGATGGAATTGTAAGCAACCATATCAAAATAGATCATTATGATAATTGCACTGGCTGCTGATTAGTTTCTGGACACAATTCAAAGTGTTGTGACCCACAAATCCCTACATGGCATCGGGCCAGATTACCTCTGAGACCGCCTTCTGTCACACGAATCCCAGGGCCTGGTCCGGTTCCAGAATCGGCCACCTCAGGTTCCCATCAACCAGAGCCTTCTCTGTGGGGGCCCTGGCCCTCTGGAATCAGCTCCCCCCGGAGATTTGCACTGTCCCCACCCTCCTTGCCTTCCAAAAAAGTTTAAAGACCTGTTTATGCCGCCAGGCCTGGGGCCATTAGATCCTAGCCCCATGACCAATGAGTGTTTTAGTGTATTTATGGAGGGAATGGTGATGAATGTTTTTTTAAATTATATTGGAGTTTTTAAGTTCTTCTAGTCACATTAATTGTATTTTTTGAGATGCATACGGTTTGGTACTTTTTGATATGTTGTGAGCCGCCCCGAGTCCTTGGAGAGGGACGGCATACAAATCCAATTAATAAATAAATAAATAATAAATAAATAACATGATCCAGTCTGTCTCTCAATATCTGGCATTACAACTTACATTTGTAGCATTCTAAGGTCATATGACTACAATTATTTTAAAAAATTGCTGCAAATTGGTCTTTCTATTCAATTTTTGAGAAAAAACTGCCTATTGGGTATGATGGGTCCATTTTAGTGACCATAGTGTTCACTCGATGACTCCTACAAAATCAGTTGTTGTCATTTGGTAACCCACTTAATGACCAGCATGATAATATGACTATAATTCGTCACGAGCTGAGAACTATTTGTGATCACATTAACTATATCTACTCTATGTACTTATGGACAAAACCAAGAATTGACTTTCTTTGTTAGACATTCAATCACTTTTGTCTTCTATGTGGACATTTGTATCCACAATTCAAATTGCTTGGTCAACTTCTGAAGGAATATTACCCAAACTGATGCCCTCCAAATATTTAGGGATTGCATGTTTGGAATTTTGAGTCTGTTTGAAGATTTTTAACGTTTCTGGGGAATGCAACTAAGGCAAAATGGCAAATAAGAAAATGGATGACTGGTGTATAGATCACTTTCTGAGAAAGACACTTATATATTATCTCACTGTTTCCTAATATGCTAATTAAACTAAAGGTTTATATTAGTGGCATAATTTTAATAATGGGGTACTTTTTGCCATTTGAACTGTTTTTTTTTACTGAATTATTTTTCATGGTGTGAATAACTCTGGCAGTTTCTGAAACGGAACGGCACCTAGAGCAGTTTCTTTTTCTACTCTATGACAAAAGCTCTTGATTTATTGCAACAGGGTTGATAAAACAAGAATGTAGAAAAGCAAAGGCATTCAAGTTTGTATACCAGAGTAGTAATGTTTTTTCTCATTATTTTGTTTTGAATGTTTCTTGATTGCTGGGATCATTGTATTTATTACTTTATTGTATTGTATTTATAGTTTTATTATTGTTCTACTGTTTTGATCCTGACCTATCCATAGGAAATTATCTAAACCTATTCTTTTGGGAGTGAAGTAGCATATAAATATCAGTAAATAAAATAAATCAATATTCAATAAGTTTTTATTGAATGTACTTGAGAAAATTTGTGGATATTGTAGAATAATGAGCTATGCATAAATTTAGCCGTAGATGGAGAGTGGAACTGTAATCTTTAATGTTTTATTATATATATGTATGTATGTATGTATGTATGTATGTATGTATGTATGTATGTATGTATGTACGTATGTATGTAGTTAAAAAATGGTGAAATTAATGAATGGTCTGGATGGAGGATGTTCCCATTTCATTGACACAGATTTTCTAAAACTGCTCAATCATACTGAATAAATATAAACAAGCTAAAGATATCATTTTATATCAATTGAAATGAAAGTTGACAAACCTACAAAGAATTGCATATTTCATTAGAAGGAGTAAATTTTAAATAGTCAGACTATGAACTCAGAAGTCAATTCTGGTTGCACAAACTTTACAGAAAAGCATTAGTCATTTAATTCAATCTATAAAAATTTGCAAATCTATTCTTTTATTTCTAAGGGCATGGATGATTTTAGATCAATACAGAAAGAAGTCAAAGCTTTTCCGTACCAATATTTTATTGGCTCCACTAGGAGATGATTTTCGCTATAGTGAAAGTTCAGAATGGGATCAGCAATATCAGAATTATCAGAAATTATTTGATTATATGAATTCTCATCCTGAGTTCCATGTCAAGGTAAAAAGCAATGATTTTAAGACATTCATTTTCTTTTTTTTCATTATATTTTTTTTCAAAGCTTTACATTTGCTTCTGGACTGTTGTGGCAAATAAATATACAAATCTTTTAAAATATTTTTCCTCGGGTTCTGGTGAAATATTCTTCTGGTGTACAGATAGTCCTTGATGTATGAGCACTATTGAGCCCCACATTTTTGTTGCTAAGTGAAACAATTGTTAAGTGAGTTTTGCCCCATTTTACAACCTTTCCTGTTAAGTGAATCACTGCAATTGTTAAGTTAGCAACAAGAGTGTAAATTGAATCTGGCTTCCCCATTGATTTTGCTTGTCACAAAATTGCAAAAGGTGATCACATGACCCAGGATACTGCAACCATCATAAATGTGAACTAGCTGCCAAGCATCCAAATTTTGATCACGTGATCATGGAGATCTGCAGCAGTTGTAAGTGTGAAAAATGATTATAAGTCACTTTTTTCAGTGCTATAGTAACGTCTAATGATCACCACATAAATGTTTGTAAGTTCATAGCAATCCTCTTCAGAGTTATATAAAAATGGAATTGCAGTCTTTGGCTAATTTTATTTGTACTTATTTAGAAATAATAAATCACGTGGCTTATTTCTTCTCCTAACGAATCTAAACCCAGCTTTCAAGTAACTGCATACAATTTTACACTAATCACTTCAGCTAACGGAAACAATTTATCACTTTATCTTCTCTCTAAAATAACCCACAAATCTTCATTATGCTTAAAGAAAAAAAATTGTAGCAAGTCATATGACTCTTTAAAAGAATTTCATGGAGTACCACAGTTTAATTTTTTTAAAGATAAATTGTGTTGTGCTGGCTTTTCATACAATTATTAGGAATATAAATATGTTCAGATGTCAGAGTTAGTACTTATTTAAGTGGAATAGAAATAGAATTTACTTTAAACACAAAGACTGTATATATTTTAATTTTCAAAACTCCCGAAGTAAAGATTTATGAAGGTAATAGTAAATTTTAAAGCAGTTATCTATTATCACTTTATAGCTAAAACATGATGAAAGTATGTGATACAAAGTAGACTTATGTAGAATTTATATAACCTTGAAATGGTTTAGTTTGAATGAAAAATCTTCATTCATTCATTCATTCATTCATTCACTCATTTACTTATTTATTTACTTATTTATTTAATTTGATTTATTAACTGCTTCATGATTTGCTATTTCTTAAATTCAAATGTATTAAAATTTGAATTGTAAGCATTTTATAACCATAAGCACTTCTGTTCTATGTAAAACAACTAAAAATATTTTATGGACTTCAGTGATTTCATTGAAATGATTATTTATAGATGGTTGCTTTGAAATTATAAGAATTTGTAAAATAACAATTTTAATCTTATCTGTGTGGCATGTCCAAGAGTTTCTTATACTCACATATAGGAAGCATATTATTTATCCTTAAGTGTAACATATTATTATTCACAGTTTTTGAACTGTATTGTTTCAGTTTAGGTATATACAACTCTCATTTTTTCTTTTACTTCTATGCAAAAGAAAGGGATTCTGTAGATAGTTTTCCTCTAGGTTTTGATGTCATTTTAAATAATATGATGGATATGATAGTTTAAGACAAACTCCTGTCATATTCAAAGTAAGTGAATTTCAAAACATGGGAATGTAAGATGGGATAGTAAACTAACTGCTGTTTGCTTAAAAACACACACAAATATATACAGCTTTTGTTGCATGCAAAATTATGTTTCAAATTTTTAATATGTAATTCAGGAGTACATTCAAATCATAAAGGCTTACTTAACTTGTAATACTTTCTCCCTACAAATTTCACATAGGCAAAGATTCTCTGAGTCTGCATAAAGGGGCGGCATACAAATCTAATAAATTATTATTATTATTTAATTATTTGCTAGTGTAAAGAATGCAAGGAGTATAGACATATCAGCAATCATATAATTGCCTTTCATGTTCCCTATTGACTTTGGGGAAGCTTTGGCAACATTGAAAATGAGGATTGTGTGATCATGGTTCACTGTGGGAGTTGCAATGAACAGCAGCAGTGTCTACAGTGCCACTTCCCCCACACCCAAATTTCAATACCTCATGAGTAATGGGTCCCAGCTTTCTGTGAGTTAACCCATTTGAGGTATTTTTCTAATTTATTTGTCCTGTGATACAATGTTTTGCCCAATTGAAAGTTACAAAGTATCAAACGGATGCAAGAGTTTTAGTAATACAGTATTTATCTAAATTTATAATTTAGATAAATGGGGCTCCTTTATTGTGCTAAGATTTGGTATCTTCAGAAAGAGAATGATACATAAATAAGATTAATTGCAATATACCACAATACAGTCTTTGATCATATGAAAATTATATCAGGAATGAAAACTAATCCTGCAGCAGTTAACTATGCTTGGGGAGCCAGAAGACTGATAATAGAAAAATTGTTCAGGTTTTTTCAGAAAAAAGATATATGATTTTTTCCTAGACAAGATTTTCTGTGAGTTTTTAAAATTTAAAAGATACAAGCTGACTACCAATGCTAAATAAGAACCTGAAGTCAAAAGAAAGAAGTTTCTGATTCATTTGTGTTATGTTCCCCATTACTTCGTTCCATATTTGGATGATTCATTGTTTGTGTTGAAAATATATACACCAGTCTTTTCCATTTCATCTTTTCACCTGAAGAATTTCACCTGAAGAATTAACAAGCTATAGTAGCGAAACTGAGGTACAAAAAGGTATTTTTGTATATAGAAAAGAAAAATGAGGGGGAGGGACTAAAGTAGGTCAACCTAGAACAAAAATGAGAAAATCACAGAAAATCATAGGAATACAGGAAAATCACAGATACAGTAAGCTTTTCAAAGTTTGCTTCAAAAGCAAAATCTGTTGTAATTTAATGCATGGTAGAGAATTTATATTACATTTTAATTTGCTTTAGGCCCAGTTTGGAACGTTATCAGATTACTTTGAGGCACTGCATAAAGCTGGCAAATTGGATGGAAAGAGTGGCAATTCAGTGTTCCCTGTTTTGAGTGGAGATTTCTTCACTTATGCAGACAGAGATCATCATTATTGGAGTGGATATTTTACATCACGACCATTCTACAAGCGTTTTGATAGAGTTCTAGAATCATATTTAAGGTAAACAGTGTAATTTTGAATATTTATGCTCTTAGGCTATCAAGTAACACATGCTTTTGTAATTATGTTGTTATATTTCTATGTCAATCCAGTAGCATTTATTACTTATAGATTCTACAATAGAATATTGCAACAAATCTTGGCCTAAATGTTAACTACTGTAGAATATTATAAAAGCTGTTACATAATTAATACCTTCTACTGCAATAATAAAAGGGAGGGAAGGGGGGTGAATTATAGAATGGTTATGATTACTAATATTATAAGATGGATTTATTAACTTTTTAATTTATTTTTATTAAGTTGTGCTCTCTTTTCCCCACAATTTTATTTCATTTTATTAATATCCCATACTTTCTCTAACTTTTGGTTTGTATTAAAATCCTGGAATTTTCTTTTGATTTTTTGTTTTGACTATTTGTTTCTTGGAGTAATTCTGTAGCGTCTCTTCTATTCAAGAAACAATCTATCCAGACAATAAAATACTTCTCTTTGTCAAGCAACGAATACTATAATGTCAAATGTTTTTTTCAGATCACATCTTAAAAATTGTAGGAGAAAGAACATATCCACCTCTTGGGTAATTGCAGTTAAATCTATTTAAACATTCTCTGATGTGCTCAGCAATTTGATAATACTGTTTTTGTTAATTTAATTACAACATGAATTCTAAGAGTTTAATCATTCAATTTGAAGTACGTTTATACCACTTCTCATTGCAGTTAATCCTGAAGCAGTTCTCAAGCCTAGTACAGTGAAACAAAATACTCCATTAATAAGTTTAGGGGGATATAATGATTACAGGTAATTGGCCTACAAAAGTGGATTTTTAAAATCCCCACTTTTAAAAGCGTAAGGCATTCAAATACATAATTCCAAAAGATATGTAAACAATATCCATTTCTTTTACTTTTTCCATTTCGGATTATGACAGGCTCTAAGTTAACAATGTTCAATAGAAATTCTCAAATCTTAGAGAAAAGATATACTGTTGTGTCTGTGAGATTCAAAATGTGTGATTGTCAAAAAGTGCATTCAAAGCAATTCAGAAAGATATTTCCGATGAGCAAAATGCTACTTCATCAAGTTGTAAACATACAGAAGCAATACCGTTGCTATGACCCCTAGGAAATAGAAGTTTAGAGACAACCAAAGAAAATGGTTGTCTCATCATTTTTGGATTTTCAAATGTTATTCATGTGTCATCTACTCCAAAGGATTATGGGAATCATGATGATGACAAATGCATAAATTTATAGTTTGCCAAAAAGCCCAATGAAGTAAGTCAAATCCAATTTTAGGTTTAAAGGAATTGTTTGCTTATAAAATGTTTACATTGCCTGAATCTCAGTGACTTTACTTATCCATTGAACAATATTATAGAAGGCCTAAGATACCAAAATATAGATATATTCATACTTAATACAGTGGTACCTTTACTTACGAACTTAATTCGTTCCGTGACCAGGTTCTTAAGTAGAAAAGTTTGTAAGAAGAAGCAATTTTTCACATAGGAAACAATGTAAAAGCAAATAATGCATGTGATTGGGAAAACCACAGGGAAGGTGGAGGTCCTGTTTCCTTCCAGGAGATTCCTAGAGAGACCCATGGAGGCTTCTCCCCGTGTTTTCCAGCTCTGTTTCCTCCCAGGAGATTCCTAGAAAGGCCCCACAGAGGCTTCTCCCCGCCTTTTCCAGCCCTGTCTCCTCCCAGGAAATTCCTAGAGAGGCCCCACAGAGGCTTCTCCCCACCTTTTCCGGCCCTGTTTCCTCCCAGGAGATTCCTAAAGAGGCCCCATGGAGGCTTCTCCCTGCCTTTTCCGGTTACAGTTTCAGAGGTTCGGGTTTGTAAATGGAAAATGGTTCTTGAGAAGAGGCAAAAAAATCTTGAACACCTGGTTCTTATCTAGAAAAGTTTGTAAGTAGAGGCGTTCTTAAGTAGAGGTACCACTTTACAATGCATCTGAGAATTATTTTTTCAAGCTATGATTCTTTATATGAGCTTTCCATGTGTGAAAGGATCAAAATAATGCCTCTAATCAAATATTTTCCTAACACATCTAATAGCACTTGAGTGATTGCATGAAATGTAATGCAAAATTGCAAATGTCCAATTAACATATATTTGTTTAGCTAATCATTCTATAATAAGCAATCTCTTTAATTTCAGAACTGCAGAAATTCTATATACGCTGGCTGTGGTACAATCCAAAAAGTTTGAAAAAACAAAAACGTTTCCTTCAGTTGACTACTATAGATTACTGACAGAGACAAGAAGAAATCTGGGACTTTTTCAGCATCATGATGCTATCACAGGCACTTCAAAAGATTGGGTGGTTGTAGATTACGGCACAAGGTAAGAATTAAAAATCTTAAAAAGTCTTTAAAGGTTTTATTCTTTAAAGTGAATTTAAGTACAATATCTGGAGTCATTAAAGATTGTTTGCTTGTTTTAAGTTTCAGCAGTCTAACACTAGCATATCAATTTTAATACAAAAAAAAATTCATGGCAAATTTAACACAAAAATATTTGCATCTACTCTTCATAGTTGGTATATTTATTTTATTCACAGGCTTTTTCATTCATTAATGAACTTGAAGGAGATCCTCACTGAATCTGCTCACATTCTTACTCTGAAGGACAAAGAAATGTATAGCTACGATGCAGCAACACCATTCTTTACAATGGTAGGTTTCACAAAGCAGCTAATGTGATCACGGTTACTGTAACAGAACTCATACATTGTGCTGATTAAAAGATAGCTTTATATAAATATATACTTGAAATGGTCCTTTAACCAGGAAATACAACAGCACAATTGAACCTGCACCTTAATGTATGGAAACATATGCATATATGCACAATGTGGCTTGTCACACTCCCAGGATCTATTTTTATAACTGCTCTGTTTCCACCTTAGCCTTGGGGGGTTTTTTGGAGGAGGGGCAGATTACATGTGCACACGTGCCCAAACCCATAATTCCATGTGGTCCCCCGCGCATGTATATGTGACACCTCCCCCATTCCCGAGCAATGGCACACCCATTTTTATTTCTTCCCAGGCTTCAGAGCCTTTCTGGGAGTCTGGGGAGGGTAAAAATGGCCTTCCTCACTCCCCAAGGCCCTCCAGAGGCAGAAAATGGCCTATTTGCCAACTTCCAGTTAAACTAGAAGGCCCGTTTTATTGTTCTCCCAGGCTCTAGAAAAGCTCCAGAGCATTTATAGGAGCCGGGGGGGGGGCAAAAATTCCACCCCAGAGGTACCTTGGAGGCCGGAAACCTTATTTGCAAACTTTTGGTTGGACTAGAAGTTCTGTTTTTTGAAAAACAGAAATGACCTTCACCACCACCCTCTGGAGGCCAAAAATGGCCTCTTTCAATTTGGGAAACAAGCCATTTCTGGCTTCCAGAGGACTTTTTTGGGGGAGGGAAGAAGGCTTTTTTCTCCCTCTCCAGGCTCTCGGAAAGGCTCTGGAACCTGGGGAGAGCAAAAAAAATGGGTCTTCCAGTTGAATTGGAAATTGGCAAATGGGCCATTTTTTGCCTCCGGAGGGGTAGGGAAAGCTATTTTCCCCCACCAAGTTCAGAGCCTTTCTGGGAGCCTGAGGAGTGCCAAAAATGGGCCTTCCCCACCCGCTCAGGCGGCGGGAAACACTCCTAGTTGGCCCAGAAGGCCCAAAAATTCGGACCTGAGTTTGTATGCCCACTCCACATATGGCTTCACATGCCATAGATTCGCCATTACAGGGTTAGATATTGGCTGTATTTCTCTTGGGTTGCTTTGGGTGCAATGGATTCATTTAGCACCTCACAATTGACTAAGATAAATGTTTTGGTGTGAGTCTCCCCTTTACCCAACTGAATAGGTTTTCCTCATTCTTGAGGAAAAAGCTTGATTCTGGCCTGGCATATTCTCCAGCAACATTGTTGCTCACTCAGCACGGATAAAGCCTGACTAGAATTTAAATGGAAGATTTGGAATTTAGACATGTAAAATGTCAGAGCCAAAAATCACCAACCCTCATTATAGGGCAGCTGAAGGCCCTCTTGGACTGTTCCTAGCTCTGGTTTTTGTTTCATAAGTTGCATCGGTAATTAACCAAAAATACTTTCCCTACTGGTAGGATATTACTCAGTCTTCACAAGACTCTTTACTACATAAGACCGTCATACAGCTGGGAAAACAGTCAAGGTAAATATTTGGTTCTTTAATATTTAAAAATATCTAAAAATGTTAGATGTTTCTGTCTAGTGTATGTGTGAATGGGGAAGCATGCATTATTCAGCACAATCTCCATTTGCTTTAGTTTATCCATTCCCAGCATTTGACCCTCCCAGCATGTGCCTGAGCCCAGATTACTGTATTTTTTTAATTATAAATTGCACCGGTGTATAAGACACACCAAGATTTCAAAGAGGTAAGTAAGGAAAAAAAGTTGTTGCCTTCCCCGGCCCCCAGAAATACTGTATAAGCCTCCCAAACCCTCTGCGTGCCCCCACTTTTTTTTTTGCAGAAATGGGCATTTTTGCCTTCCCCAATCCCCAGGAGCACTCTGCAGGTCTCCCAAACTCTCTTTTCACCCTTTCTGTGAAAAATAGGGCACACGGCGGATTGGGAAGCCTGCAGAGTACTCCTGAGGGCTGGGGGAAGGCAAAAAGGCCCCATTTTTTTGTGATAAATTGCCCATTTATTGCCCCTTTTTATCACAAAACCTGTGTTTTTGCCTTTGCCCAGCCCCCAGGAGTACTCTACGGGCCTCCCAAACTCTCTAAGCATCCCATTTTTGAAAAAAATAGGCCTGTTTTTTTGCAAAATCTGGACATGGAATGGGGCTTCAGAAGGCCATAAATAACTATATTAGGTGTATAAGACACAGTGACATTTCCACTCTCTTTTAGGAGAGAAAAGGTGCATCTTATACTCTGAAAAATATGGTACTTGAACAGATGTTACTTCTGATTAGCAGTAGACCAATTTCTATTATAAATGGTTAACTATGTCATTACTAAAGAAACTTGACTATGAAATAATGCTTCTTGAATAAATGCTTAGATTCATAAAAATAATTTGAGTTACATCCACTGTTCTATAAAGCAGAATTTTACAAAAATGATCTGTCATCATAGTAAGATGTGCACTTTTTGCTTCTGGACAATTGGACACTTTCCAAGAGGCTATGCAGTTTCATTGGAGGTTGTAAACAGAAGAGTAGTGGATTTCCATTCTCTTTTCCAATAAAAAGAATTCTTTTTATTTGCATGCTGTCATCATTGAACTTTTTTATTCTAATTGTAAAGTGTGTGCTTTAATATATCTTGCTTTGGCAGCCCATCAATTGATTATAATAATACAATGTAACACAATTCAAATGGTTGCATTTGACTACTTCTTGTATAAAACAAACATAAGCTTGAAACAAAGGAAATGCTAAGAAAAATAATTACAACACAAACATCTTTTATTGATTGTGAGAGAATACTAAAAGCACATTTAGAGGTCATTAGAACAAAAAAAATCTTTAAAACATTCCAATCAATACTAAAACAATATTTATATCTAAACTGTCTGACTTTTTAAAACAATCTTTAAATATTAATTTTTCTATTGATTTTATATAATTTAATGTTTAAATTTAAAGATAGATTATTATAGAGTTTCAGAAAATCTGCTTGATATTATTGATTTTATATTAAGATTCAATTGATTTCATGAAGAAATAGTAGCAACATGAAATGAAAAAGGCTACAAGAGTTTTTCTTAGCCAATTGATACAATATGATAAAATGTTGTATCAATATTATATAGAATAGAACAGAATAGAATTTTATTGGTCAAGTGTGATTGGACATACAAGGAATTTGTCTTGGTGCATATGTTCTCAGTGTACATAAAAGAAAAAATATATTTGCCTACAATCATAAGGTACAACACTTAATGATTATCATAGGGCTCAAATAAGCAATGAAGAAACAATCAATATTAATAAAAATCCTAAGGATTCAAGCAACAAGTTATAGGCATGCAGTTATAAGTGGGAGGAAATGGGTGAGAGGAATGATGAGAGAAAAAAAAAACCCCAGTAATAGTAGTACAGATTTAGAAAATAGTTTTTGAGTGATTTTTTTTTTTTGCAGAGTGATGGTGTTCAGGAAAAAACAGTTCTTTTGTCTAGTTGTCTTGATGTGCAGTAGTCTGTAGCAGCGTTTTGAGGATAGGAGTTGAAACAGTTTATGTCCAGAATGTGAGGAGTCAGAAAATATTTTTATAGCCTCTTTTTGACTTGTGCAGTATACAGGTCCTCAATGGGAGGCAGTTTGGCAGCAATTGTTTTTTCTACAGTTCTAATTGAAGTCTGTGTCAGTCTTATTGGGTTGCAGAACCAAACCAGACAGTTATAGAAGTGCAGATGACAAACTCAATGATTCCTCTGTAGAAATCAGCTCCTTGGGCAGTTTGAGCTTCCTGAGTTGGTGCAGAAACAACATTCTTTGTTGTGCTTTTTTGATGACATTTTTTATATTAGGTGACCATTTTAGGTCTTGAGATATGATAGAAACTAGAAATTTGAAGGTCTCTACTATTGATACTGTACTGTGTAGTATTGTAAGAGATGGTAGGATGGGAGGGTTTCTCCTAAAGTCTACCACCATTTCTATGGTTTTGAGTGTGTTCAGTTCTAGATTGTTCCGGTCGCACCACAAAGGTAGTTGTTCAACTTCCCATCTGTATACAGTTTCACCGTTGTCTCAAATGAGGCCAATCACTGTTGTATCATCTGCAAACTTTCAGTAGGTTAACAGATGAATTGTTTGAGATGCAGTCATTGGTGTATAAAGGAGAAGAGAAATGGTGAGAGTACACAGTCTTGGGGGTTCTATTCTATTCTATTCTATTAGAGCATTGCATATCAGCTTGTAGCATGTTCACAAAGCTTTATATCAGTCATAAATAAGCTGAGAGGCATTCTTTTTACATGGATTGCAGCGGAATAAGATAAATTTGTTTAGATTAAGCCTGTCTAGTGAAAATTAATCATTGCTAACAATGAAAGTTAAAATAAAATATTTTAACTCCTAAAGGCCACAAGTAATGGGAATAGAATTATAAGAGTTCATTCCTTGAAACCTTGCTCACATTCTATTGTTATTGCTATTATTATGGTTATCATCTAAATTTGTACATCATCTGATTTGTAGCAATGGATGAAAACAGACATTTAAAAATACTTGCTTCTGCTAATAATATTTATAGCTTATGGCTCAGTGCAATGGAAAATATGTGTGCAACTTGCCGTGCATTTTTATATAATTTTATATATAATGGCCAGTGGACACATTTTGACAACATTGTACTGGATATGATAGTCTTTGCATTGGGGGAGGGTTGTCCATATGGCCCAA
Source organism: Erythrolamprus reginae (assembly GCF_031021105.1). Lineage (NCBI taxonomy): Eukaryota > Metazoa > Chordata > Lepidosauria > Squamata > Dipsadidae > Erythrolamprus > Erythrolamprus reginae. The sequence goes on along the minus strand of NC_091951.1, from coordinate 297,596,847 downwards.
CACAGACAAGAGGGCATGAAGCTGGACTTCCGGTTCCTCCTTCAGTGTGAACAGAAGCTGGGAATGTGACCTCTGAGGCCGGCTCCAAGCACTCCATGCCTGAGGGTTTGAATTTGCACCTAAGCTCCCCTGTAGAGTGGGCGAAGTGAAGGGGGACTGCCAGGAGGGTAGAGGGGAGCTGTATATCTCCTCCTGAGCTGGCAAGCCCTTAGCTGATGGTATGGCACTGCAGCAGCATACATGGCTGCCACAAAGCCAAAGGAGAGCCAGGATGAACAAGATTGAACAGGAGGAGAACTGAGTTATTTGCAACCTGAAACAAAAAACCCCTCCTTTTCTTTTTAAACAACCCCAAGATTTAGAAGATTTGGAAGATTGAAGAAGATGTGGTTGTGGAACGATAACCTAGTCTCCATTGCTTCAACTTCCTCATCTGCCTCCTCAAAGGGGTGAACTAAGATCGCTTCTAAACAAAGAAGGGAGGTCAGTAGAGACAGTTCAGATGACTCCTCAGATGAATCAATCCCTAGTGTTACGGAAGGGGAGAATCCGGATGAAAATGATTCCAGATGGAATCTATCAGAGGATGAAGGCTTGACCACAAGCCAACCACTCATGACTGGTCTATTTCTTACTTCCTTGTTTAAATCACTATTATTTAAGGCTCATGCAGCAACAGGTATTAAGTTTCTGGTTCCTCTTCAGCTACATTGTCCGAGGACCAAACCAACCCACTTTTTTTGGAGGTAAGACCAGAAATAGATGTTATACCGATTCCCAAACTTTTTTGGGATGCAGCGGAAGGCCAAGGCACAGTTCCACTTCAGGCTCCTTCACATCCTTGCAGGACAAAAGATTTTTCAATGTGGCTTCTAACCTTTCAGAATTACTTTCCGTACCAATGCACCAATCAGAGGCCTACACTCTTCTACATCAATTCTTGGAGAAGTGGAAGAGATCTTGAAAATGGAGGATAAACACATCGAGCAGAGCTTGATCAAAACTCACCAAGCTGCGGCATGGCCATCAAGGCCTTCGCTACATCCTCCTTTTTTGAATGCACAGCTCTCCTGTGGCTGGAGCAAATACTGGACCACATTCCCTCCTCCAACGTGAGAGCACAACAGGATCTCAACAAGATCTTTGCGGCAGTCTAGTTTCTGGCAGACCCCACACTACAGGCTTCTCGCTTCACTGCCAAGGCCATGTCTTCAGCTTTAGTGACCAGACTTATGCAATGGTTCAGAAAATGGCAGGCAGAGGTAAACATACTTGGATGTATTCTTTCTTACATTGCTGTTTAGATATAAATAGCAAAACTGACAGCAAATAGTTTTAGGTACAATAAAAATGAAAAAGATACCAATTGCACTGTAACCAAAGAAAAAATAGCTCTGAAATAAACTTGTTTGCACATTTGTTGAACAAATGATCTGTGATGTCATTATTTAAGGTGAATATCACCGCAATACTGTAAGATTTTTCTTTTATTAGTAGCCCTATGGCAAAGGCAGTACAGGTAGTTCTCAACTTATAACCACAATTATGCCCAGAATTTATGTGAGAAGGTGGGAAATTTGTTAAATGAGTTTTGGCCCATTTTATGACTTTTCTTGCTTCAGTTGTTAAGTAAATCACGGTGGTTGTTAAATTAACATCACAATTGTTAAGTGAGTCTGGCTTCCCCATTGACTTTGTCACAAAGTTGACCCCAGGATATTGCAATCGTTATAAATATGAACCAATTGTCAAGCATTGGAATGTAAATCATGTGAGCATATGGATGCTGCAATGGTCATAAGTGTGAAAAATGGACATAAATTCCTTTTTTTTAGTGCTGTTGTAACTTCAAACAGTCACTAAATGAACTCTTGTAAGTTGAGGACTATCTGTATTATACTGGGAAGTTTTTTAAAATAGAAAATATCATATGCACTTATAAAGTTTACGGTTCAAAAGTCATTAGTAAGTTGTAGGTAAAGTTTTGTTATGTGCTTTTGATTGAACTGCAAGATTCAAAATGATGCTTAATTTTGTTGAAGCCATTCTTTTCTTTTTTTTCTTTTTTGAGTTTTTTCCTCCAAAATTCTCTGGCTTTGTTGCCATTTTGAAATATGTCTTCTATCATTTAGGGTTTAGAGCAGCAATATGTGTGTGTTGTTTTTTAGGATTCCAGGCTGTATTATGACCTTAATTTCTTTCTGTACCATTTATGGATGGTACTATAATTTGTGAAATAATTCATACATTTTTATGATGATCTATAGATTTTGCCAATTGTTTCTCCTGTTTATCAAACTCTCTCTCTCTCACACCTACCAGTTATATATATTAATGCTTTTTGAAGAGATTAGGTTTTAGCATTGAGGGGTTTTGCATTCAATTATGCTGCAATGCGCATTTGATGCAGTTTAGTTTTTCTAGTTAAAGAAAGTTGAATGACATAATGTTTATACATATCAGTATGAATTTTTCATGGAAGTATCTTTGATACTAGAGGTAAGTAATTTATCTTCTTTGTAAAGGTTAATGCTTGCAGTTGTTTTTTCTGGCAAATTACTTAGGGCATTTTTTAAAAGCATCTCTGTTAGCATGCAATCAATGCAATAGTTCCACCAGATTTTTGTAGCCTTCCTGAAAGTTCATAAAGGGAGATGGTATTTTTGCAAATGAAAATTTCAGTGCAATATCCCATTGCTTAGGGATCATACCAAGCTAGATATATATATTTTCCCCTTTACCAAAGTGGCAGTAAAAATAAAACATAATTTGATTGAAATTTTGGAGAGCACTTTAATGCTGGAATACAGGCCACGCCACACTTCTAATTCTAGGGAAAAAAACATTCTGACTGGACATTTTTTTCTTCAGGGACTTTCTGGCTGATCGAAACAGGAGAACAATTTTAAATTTTTGAAGGAAGAATCAATTCCAGCATAAACCCAGAGGCCAGTGCCACAAAGAAGTGCTCTGAATGGTGAGAGCAGCATGGCTGCCTTTTGCCTCTAAAACAGAGGTAGTTGTTCAGTTTTTCCAAGTTCTCCAGGAATTTAAATGGGGAAAAACTTCCTTCAATAAACCTGCTACTATGCTTCAGGATTTTATTTTTAATTTTTTAAATTCATTTGTGATGAGTTATATCTGGTCACTCTCTTCCACATGAGTGGTATTCAGAATACAGAATAAGTATTTATTTATTTATTTTATTTTATTTATTGGATTTGTATGCCGCCCCTCTCCGTAGACTCGGGGCAGCTAACAACAATAATATAAAACATCATGTAAATCCAATACTAAAACTAATACTAAAACAATTAAAAAACCCTTATTTGTGAAACCAAACATACATAAAAACAAACATACCATGCATAAATTGTAAAGGCCTAGGGGGAAAGAATATCTCAGTTCCCCCATGCCTGACGGTAGCATCTGTTGTGAGTGTGATGCTTTGTTATCATAACTGATGCTTTGATTATTGTAACTATGATATTATAGGTGGCATAATATCATATGCCTGCTCTAAAACAGTATGGTAGATTTGTGTTAGTCATAGCTACAGTGTGCATATTGTTGTGTATCTGAAATGCAAACTTATAAATGGGAATCTTTATACAGTGGTACCTCTACTTAACAACTTAATTTGTTCTGTGACCAGGTTCTTAAGTAGAAACGTTCTTAAGTAGAAGCAATTTTCCCCATAGGAATCAATGTAAAAGCAAATAATGCGTGCAAACTCATTAGGAAAGAAATAAAAGCTCTAAAACAGTATGGTAGATTTGTGTTCGTCATAGCTACAGTGTGCATACTGTTGTGTATCTGAAATGCAAACTTATAAATGGGAATCTTTATACAGTGGTACCTGTACTTAAGAACTTAATTTGTTCCGTGACCAGGTTCTTAAGTAGAAACGTTCTTAAGTAGAAGCAATTTTTCCCATAGGAATCAATGTAAAAGCAAATAATGCGTGCAAACTCATTAGGAAAGAAATAAAAGCTTGGAATTTGGGTGGTGAGAGCAGGAGGAGGAGGAGGAAGAGGAGGAGGACGGATGCTGCCAAAGGAAGAAGGTGAGGTGAGGGGAATTTTAAAAAATCCAAAATTTAAGGCTTAAAAAAAAGGGGGGGATTCTGAGGTGACGAGGAGGAGCACACGCTTCCCATACACCTGGTGCTAGGCTGCCTCCCATACACTGCACCAGAGAGAGAAATGGCAGGAAACTGGCCGGGCCTTTGTGCCGCTCTCAAATTTCCTGGGAATTTTTTCCAGGCTCGGGTTCTTAAGTAGAAAATGGTTCTTAAGAAGAGGCAAAAAAATCTTGAACACCCGGTTCTTATCTAGAAAAGTTCTTAAATAGAGGCGTTCTTAAGCAGAGGTACCACTGTATAGAAATCTTTATTTTTCTTTTCCAAAATTGCAAACATACATTTGAAGACTAGTAAAAGGATATACAATATTCCTTCTGTTTCTAGCAATAGCACTTAGAATTATATACCACTTCACAGTGTTTTACAGCCCTCTTTAAGCAGTTTACAGAGTCAGACATTGCCCCCAACAATCTGTGTCCTTATTTTATTCAGAAGTCTGGAAGGCTGAGTCATCCTTGTTCTTATCTTTTAATTTTTCTCTATTCCCCAAAATATTTATCTCCTTTAATGACTGTTCAGAGTTACAACAGCCTCAGGAAACATGTTTTCTATTATAAAAGGTGGAATGCTTCTCCCCTCTAGTTCACAGGCTTTTGATCACATTTCAGATACTTGCCATCCTACCCACATTTAAGACTAGCACTTACTTGCACTCACATGGCCAAAGTTTGTGACATTTTGGGCAATTTCTAGGGGGGTTTTGCCCATTGGGAGAATGGTTTACATAATGACCACTGTGAAAATAGTCATAAAATTAGATCTTGTCACTAGGGTGCTTTGATTTCTAAACATGTTTTATGACCAAAATTTCAGCTCCAATTGCAGTTGTAAGTCAATGGTTACTTATATCGCCCTTATTTTTTTGCATTATTATTAATCAGATTGAAACTTTCCCTGTCTCCTCGATTTGTGTGTTATGCAGATTATCTACATATTAGCATAAAGATATAGTATCTTAAATATAGAAATATATACATTGCATCAGTGACAAGATACTAGAATATGTCTGGATTCATACAATTAGTGGGAATATGAATTACAGTTTTAAATCAGCAAATAGAATTAATCTTTATTTGAGAATGTAAACTTTTTTAGGTATGTAACTGCATAATAATCTTTATGGATTCCAGCATTCTATTTTGATAATGGCCAGTAATATTCCTATTATAAGCTACCATATGAAACAGAATATTAACTTAAGAGTACTCTTCTGATTTAATTTTAAAGATGTAACATTCTTCTTCCTGAATTTCCCAACATTCAACTATATTTGATCCTGGATTTAATATTATATGAATGTCCTTATCTACTTTTGTAAATAAGAGTACAGTATAAACAATCTTAAAAGTTGTTTTAGTACACTAGCATCCACAGATGGTGTAAAACATTTAGAGTACATAGGCAAAGCATAGAACAAAAAATTTGCTTGAATTATTTTTATGTAGATCGTTGTACTATTTTAATGTCTTGGTTGATAACAAAATTATGTACTTCTAGACATTGGTAAAAGATTTGGTGATGCATGTGCAGTCACAATTAAATGCTATTTGGAGCTATATTGCTAGTAAATACCTCACTCTTGAAACTTAGTTGCTTTTATTCTTTTGTTTTCTGTAAGTGTAGAATACAAAGACACACACACACAATCTCAATATATTCATTTTGACCTTTGCAGCTGGTACTTGTACATATTTATAGAGGAAATATTTCTGTAATGAAACCAATTATGGAACATGATAACAAGACGAGAATAGTGCCAGAAAGGCCACGTCTAGATATATTATTCTAAAAATAAAACTATTTTCCTGGTAATTTGTATAAATATGGAGTTAAGTTTAGATTTTCATGTCCATTTATATATTAATTGTGGTTTTAACAATGCAATAGCATTTTTGCAGCTATCTTTAGATTCACCAGATTTGTTAGCTCAATTTGGGTAATCCCCAGAATTTAAGTTTTAGCCCCAATATATCTCAATGCTGCCAAGTCAGCAAGCTGTTAAACAATGGGTTGAATCTGGCGAGTTTCCTTCATTGGAGGATGTTTACTTTGAAAAAGCTTAATTTCATCCAATCCTGTGCTATAAATTTATTTCATTTTTTAAAAATAACAGTACATCTTGTAATTTATAAGTGGTTGTTATATATAAGTCCATTGAATATATCCTACAACAGGATTATATACAGTGATCCCCCGATCATTGCGAGGGTTCCGTTCCAGGACCCCCCGCAACGAGCGGGTTGTCACGAAGTAGCGCTGCGGAAGTAAAAACACCATCTGCGCATGTGCAGATGGTGTTTTTACTTCCGCAGCGCTAGCGAGGAGCCGAAGATTGGGGGCGGCGCGGCTGTTTTAAAACGTCGCCGCCGGCATGGGGGGCTTGCCAGCACCCCCCGGACCCCCAACCTGGGTTTGGGGGGCTGCTAGGAAGCCGCCCATGCCGGCGGCGACGTTTTAAAACAGCCACGCGGCTTTCCAATGAGTCCCGAAGACAAACGTCAAACTTCCGCGTTTGTCTTCGGGACTCGTTGGAAAGCCGTGCGGGGTGTTTTAAAACATCGCCGCCGACATGGGGGGCTTGCTAGCACCCCCCCGAACCCCCAACCCGGGTTTGGGGGGGGTGCTAGCGAGCCCCCCATGTCGGCGGCGACGTTTTAAAACACCCGCGTGCCTTCCCAACTGAGCCCTCAAGCCAAGCGCCAAAGGCGAACTTCTGTGCTTGGCTTGAGGGCTCAGTTGGGAAGGCGCGCGGGTGTTTTAAAACGTCGCCGCCGACATGGGGGGCTCGCTAGTACCCCCCGAACCCCCAACCCGGGTTTGGGGGGGTGCTAGCGAGCCCCCCATGTCGGCGGTGACGTTTTAAAACACCCGCGCGGCTTTCCAATGAGTCCCGAAGACAAACGTCAAACTTCCGCGTTTGTCTTCGGGACTCATTGGAAAGCCGCGCGGGTGTTTTAAAACGTCGCCTCTGACATGGGGGGCTCGCTAGCACCCCCCCGAACCCCCAACCCGGGTTTGGGGGGGTGCTAGCGAGCCCCCCATGTCGGCGGCGACGTTTTAAAACACCCGCGCGCCTTCCCAACTGAGCCCTCAAGCCAAGCGCCAAAGGCGAACTTCTGCGCTTGGCTTGAGGGCTCAGTTGGGAAGGCGCGCGGGTGTTTTAAAACGTCGCCGCCGACATGGGGGGCTTGCTAGCACCCCCCCGAACCCCCAACCCGGGTTTGGGGGGGTGCTAGCAAGCCCCCCATGTCGGCGGCGACGTTTTAAAACACCCGCGCGCCTTCCCAACTGAGCCCTCAAGCCAAACGAACCCGGGTGGCCGGGCAAGCAGCGAGCGAACGGCGGGTGGCCGGGCGAAGGGCGGGCGAGTGGCGAACGGCGGGCGAGTGGGTGCTGGGGGGGCTTCTCGCCCTCCCGCCAGCAAGAGGGGGAAGACCCAGGGAAGCCGCCCAGCAGCTGATCTGCCCGGCGCCATCTATGCATGCGTGGCCATAGAAAAAAAGGGCGCGCATGTGCAGATGGTGTTTTGACTTCCGGGTTGAAAAATCACAAATTAGCCTGTTCGCAATGGTCGGGAACGCAATAACCGGGGGATCACTGTAGTTCTCAATTTATGACTGGTTGCTTATTCAAAGTTACAATGTTGTCATCCCCCAAAAGCTAGATACCTGGTTCTGAAATTCCAATGGCTGCCTCCCCCCCCCATGGTCACATGACCACATTTTGGATGGTCGGCAACTGGCCTTCATGTACAGTAATTTGCAGTGTCCCATTGTTATCTGACCGCAATTCATGATGTTTTTGGTGCTTGCTTCTGGCTTGCCTTCAACCACAGTTTGCTTAACAACTGCCCCCCCCAAAAAAGATGTAAAGTTGGGTGGGTCATGTGTTCTGTTGTCCATCATAGCTTACAACCAGCGGTGGGCTGCCAGCTGCTGGTGTTTATGGTGCACTCCATGCATGTGAACATCCTCATGTGCATGAGATTTGGGTGATTTTTGGCTTTTTTTGCTAACGCGCATGCGCAAAAGCAAAGAAATAGGCGTAAATCACTGGCATTTCACCAGTCATGTGCGTTCATGGCCACCGACCTACCGGAGCCCCGCACTTGGGCGCAGCTGACCTACTGGAGCCGCGCACCTGGGTGCACCGGTGACTGCCCACCACTGCTTATAATCATAATTTGAAGATTTTTAAGATTAAAAACAGACTGGGTTCATACATCACAAGCCATATTTATTTCAAATAGGCAAATGAAACAATAAGTAAGGTGTAGATTATTTTTGGACAATAAATAATAACTTAAAACTGTCAATGTAGTTGCTTTCTTTTGTTATTCTTCTGTTCTATCGTGTCTAATTCTTGGACACTCTCTGGACAAGTCCTGCAGTTTTCTTGGCAAGGTTTTTCAGAAGAGGTTGCCTTATGCCATTGCATCATTGCTAGGACTGAAAGAAAGTTACTGGCCCAAGGTCAACCACCTGATTTTTTGCCAAAGGTAAAACTAGTATTTACAGTCCCCTGAATTCTAGCCAGATGCTTTAACCACTACACGAAACTGGCTTTCAGTGGATGTTTAGCAATATATAGCTCAAATAACTTTTAAAATAAACTTTAGGTGCCTTCCCCAATCCTTTAAGCAATCAATAGAAGTGCACAGAAAAGATAAAAGTGGTGAAGAAAAATCTTGAATTGTCCAAACAATTGATGACTGCTTTATCTCTCTACAAGATTGAATCCGATTAATATCTGGCTTGCTCAAACTATACATAAAATAAATTATGGCTTAGTCCAGTCATGAACCCAGTCATGAATATAATCAATCCAATTTCTAATGATTTCTTGTATCTCTGGAATTTATTTTTTGTCAAGCAGAATCAAATCAAATCAATAAATATTTGACCAAATAACAAGGTTCATCAATTTTCTTCCAGGCACGTTTTGATTTATAATCCTGTGGAACAAGAACGTTCATCGGTGGTTTCACTCTATGTGAATACTCCTAGAGTTAAAGTACTCTCTCCATCTGGAAAAGCAGTTGTGGTCCAACTTAGTGCAGTATGGGATGGGACATCTAAAATATCACAGGATGCATACCAGGCAAGCTACTTTAATACATATGTCTACATATTCTAAAGCAAATGTAATTTTGGAAAATGTTCTACTAATTGAAAACTTTTTTAAAAAACCACTAAATTTCAGTCAAAAATTTATTAATACAGTGGTATCTCTTCTTACGAACTTAATTTGTTCTGTGACCAGATTCTTAAGTAGAAAAGTTTGTAAGAAGAAGCAATTTTTCCCTTAGGAATCAATGTAAAAGCAAATAATGTGTGCGATTGGGGAAACCACAGGGAGGTGGAGGCCCTGTTTCCTCCCAGGAGATTCTTAGAAAGGCCCCACAGAGGCTTCTCCCCACCTTTTCTGGCCCTGTTTCCTCCCAGGAGATTCCTAGAGAGGCCCCATGGTGGCTTCTTCCTGCCTTTTCCTGTTACAGTCTCGGAGGCTCGGGTTTGTAACTGGAAAAAGGTTCTTGAGAAGAGATTAAAAAATCTTGAACACCTGGTTCTTATCTAGAAAAGTTCATAAGTAGAGGCATTCTTAGGTAGAGGTACCACTGTATTGATAAAGAGTGTCTTCTGGATTTCCTTTAAAAAAATCCAAATACAAAAAAAAAAATCTCCCTTAGTGGCTCCATTCTGAGGCTCTGAAAGTTTTGGAACTTTTACAGTTAAATCCTAAGAATCTTTATCTTTATAAATCTTTAATATTTATTGGGATCTATTCTCAAATTAAAAACTTAATGTGGGTCTGCTATTTAAAAAACAATATTGATAAACTGATGTATTTTTTTTCATTTTAACAGTTTAAATTTGAATTTGGTAAGATTAGAATACAGATTCATTATTGCAAATAATTTAACTAGATGCTTTATATAAAAGTATGCAAATAACTTCTCTTTCTGTTTTGTGGTAGGAGAAAATAACTTTAATTTCACTTTGATTAAAATATTAGTTAAGCACTTTAAGATCATTAGATGTTCATACTTACCGGTGCTATATGCTTTGTACCTATTATGTCATATATGTTATATAAAGCAAGTAAGATGTATTTGTCTACTTGAAACATACAATTAGAGTCTGAAACATAAAACAGTATAAACTATTAAGTATAATATTTAGACTTTTTTTTCCTTTTGACCAGTTGAACGTATTGTTTTATTATACCAACTTATATTACCTGTATAATTCTTAAAATGGGAAATGAACATATTTTAGTGATATCTGTGCCAAAAAACCTATTTAGAAAGTTGCAGCTGTAGGCTTGGAAACTAAGCATAAATCTCAGAAATGCCCACAAAATCCTGAGGGGCTGAAAAGTCTAAAAGAAATCCTCAAATAAAGACAGTGCCACTTCCATAGTTTTATCATAAAACTAGGTGTGTCCATGGAATCATGAGGAACTGGGCTTACCTAGTGGTGTGCTTACTATATGATGGATATAACAAATTTAAAAGTGTAGTTAATGTAAGAAATAATTCTTCTGAAAACATTTATTTGGTTGTTGTTTTTTACTAGTACTTTTGACTTTGGGCTAGTGTTGACTTTAATATTTTAACTATTGGTTGCTTTGAGAACCACAAATATTTTTGATGCTTGGGTATCTGATCTTAAGATCAGAAATGTAATGTTTTCTTCTTTCTTTTTTTTTAAACAGATCTCTTTCTTGGCTCAATTACCTCCTTTGGGTTTTGGAGTTTATGAGCTTCTAGAGGGACTGAATTCAGAAGCTGCACTTGCTGATTATAATCTGTATCATAATGATAAAGCTAAATTAGTCAAGCCATACAGAATATTTACTGTTAAAGAAGTACAGAACGCTTTGGATGAAATCATGTTAGAAAACCATTACATGAAAATTTGGTTCTCTGGGAATTCTGGACTTGTTGAGGTATGACTGTAAATTATTTTTAAAATACTATTGATTCTGAAATTATGATGAAGATTAAGCTGACTAATTGCTTTCCCTTTAGAAAATAAATACAAAAGAAGATAATAAAAACTATCGGGTAAAGTTTGAGTTTGCTTGGTACGGAACTACCAGTAACAGAGATAAAAGTGGAGCTTATCTCTTCTTGCCAGATGGAGAGAGCAAGGTAATATTGTATTACTATATTTGCAATAGGTTTACCTTTGGATTTTATGTAGGAGGAAAGTGAAGTCACTGTTGATATATTCATTTGGAATCAAAGTTGACTCAAAGTTCCTAGTAAAACTAAAACAATTCAACTTAGTAAAAAGAACATTGAGAAAACTACCTCCAGACTAATTAAAGGAAGATGGGGGAGGAATGGTTGCTAAAATTACAGGTATATTTAGTAATAATAATTTATTAGATTTGTCTGCCGCCCCTCTCCGAAGACTTACATATTTGATGTAAGTACTCTGCCTGATTTTGTTTTGATAAATCATTAGGCAAATTAAATGAAATAATGTTATATACTATACACTATAATCTCATTCATGATATGTTTAGTTTAGGCTTGGATCTAGAGTTTCAGAAGTTTAATTTTTGGATGATTTCTCATGTTCCCATTTAGAAATTGTGAGATCTGCTAGCAGGGAGATAAAAGGTGAAAGGGAGAATTAATAATTGTTCATATGGTTAGTGTACATTCTTAGTGAACAGTGACACAGAGAGAAAAATTACCCTTAATACAAATAGTCTTCCACTTACAACAGTTCATTTAGTAACCTTTCAAAGTCACAGTAGCACTGAAAAAAGTGACTTGTATGACCATTTTTCACACTTATGGCCCTTGTAGCATCCCCATGGTCACATGACTTACATTCATATACTTGGCAACTGGTTCATATTTATGATAGTCACAATGCCCTGGGGTCATTTGACCATCTTTTGTTGACCTTCTGACAAGCAAAGTTAATGAGAAAGCCATCTTAATTTATAATCTTGCCAAATTCAAATTCTCCCTTAGCAACAGAAATTCTGGGCTCAATTATGATCATAAGTTGAGGAATACTTGTATTTACTTCATGATAAAATACTTGAATGGTTTAATCCAGGGTTCTTCAAACTTGGCAACTTTAAGGCTTGAGGGCATGCTGGCTGGCGAATTCTGGAAGTTGAAGCCCACAGGTCTTTAAGTTTCTAAATAGATGCCTGGTTTAAATATTTGTAGGAACTAACTGTAATAGAAGTGATGACAAATTCCCCCTTCTACTTCTCTGTTTCAAGCAGGACCATGAATCCTGAAACTAGAAGGTACAAATTTGTTTACTTTTGTCTTCTTTCAGCCTTATGTTTTTTCTGATCCACCTATCATACGTGTGACACATGGGATAATTTTTTCTGAAGTTACTACTTTTTTCAGTCACGTGACACACACTGTACGACTTTATAAAGTTCACGGTAAGGTAAATTAACAAATGCTAGCTCTTATATTCTATTTAAAGATAAAAATACATATTTTTTCTTAGTGAATAGATGATTGTGACTGACTGTCATTTGTTTCACTTGCTATGCTATTGACCATTAAAATCTGTCCACCGTTTGCAATAAAACCAAATTTCAAATTAAGGAATTAAAATCAATTTGATTAAACAATAAAACAAGTAAGTCCAATTGCTGGAATTAATCTACAGTTAAAATGCCTCTCCAAATATGTCTTCTAAAGATCTTTCAAAAAGTTAATAAATATATTAACTCACTCAGTTGTAGAAGAATTACATTACACTGAGGCACCACTAGAAAAGATACAACCCCAAGTCCCTGCTGTAGGATCTCTGAGCCTCCGTAGCAAACTTTGCCCCTGAGAATGGAAGTTCCTGTGAAATGAGATGCTTTCTTAATCATAATGGACCTTAGTCCTATTTAACCATAACAATCAACATTTAGGTTTTTTGCCCTGGAATAAATTGACAGGCAGCGCAGAGCATGAATTCTAGGCAAGATGGGATTTTCCTGCATTCTTCTTGAGACCAGTGAAACCTCGTAAGTTTTGTAGCAACTAAATTTCTAGATTGACCACAAAGGCAGGTTCACTCAGAGTGTATTAATATAGTCAAACATGGAGGTTATTCAGCACTAAAACTACAATTTTAAGATAATTTTCTTCCAGAAAGAAATGCAGTTAGCATATCAACTGGACCTTGAAAAAAATATTGATTCTGATTATTGCCTATGTGTGGAAAACCAGAGAGAAATTCAAGGAGCTCTGTCTCATACCTGCTCCTTCTGAGAATGTTACCCCAATCCATGGGTAGGCAAAGCTGGCTCTTCTATGACATGTGGACTTCAACTCCCAGAATTCTTGAGCTAGCATGATTGGCTCAGGAATTCTGGGGGGTGAAGTCCACGACTCATAGAAGAGCCATGTTTGCCTATCCCTGCCCCAATCTGATCCAGTGGTGGGTTGCTACTGATTCAGACCGGTTTTTGGAACCAGTAGCATTCTGCCCACCTGCCCCACATGCTTCTGCGCAATCATGCAAACAAACCGGTAGCAAAATCACTTGCAACCCACCAATCCAATCTGATCCCTTAGAAAATAAAAGCCTTTGACTCCATTTGGTTAAACAAAGGGGTATTTTACTAAAGATATTGGTTGTAGTCAAGTCAATCTAGCTTTGAAATTACCATGCTTACTAGATACAAAAATTGATTGTAGATTTGTCCCCATCCCATCCCTCCTCCCATGATCAATATATTACCAACCAACCAGAGCTTGCCAGATGTTTTCAGAACACTGAGATATTTGCGGGTAATACACATATTTCTTAGGGTACCTGGCTGTAGAATGCTGGTACAATCAGGATATGGCTGCTCTGGTCATTATTACCTGTCATTCCCCCCTCCTGATTTCCTATCAGATACACACAAAGCTTCATTGCCCTTTCTTCCCTTTTTCATCGTCCTCTCTTCTTCTTTTGATGGCAAGATGTCTATGAGGTGTCAAACCAAACCAGGCAGAGCTGATAATTATTTAATTTCTAATAGGCAGATCCATTACTTCTCTGAAACAATAAAAGACGTCACAAAGCACTATTACCTTCCCACTATAATGGTGCCTATTCATCTACTCACATTTGTATGCTTTCAAGTTGCTAGGTTGGCAGGAGATGAGGTGAGGACAGAAACTTACCCATCACTTGGTGCTTAGGTTTCGAATCTGGGCTGCCAGCTTTCCAGCTGACAAACCTAGTATCGTAAGCGCTGAGCTACCACACCACTCTAACTCTTAAAAATAAACAATTTAATTTTGTGTGGACTCAGTTTCAATATATTTTTCATCCAGCCCATTACTGACTGTTCAGTGAAATTCTAGACCAGTTTTAACTGCAACAGAGGTTAATGTGCTCAATTTATGCAGAGTACTTGAGGCTAGGCTATTGTAATCAATTGTATGTGAAACTGCCTTTGAAAAGTGTTCAAGCTCTAGTGACTTTGACTTTCGAAAGTCTCCGAACTATCAGGCAAAGTCATCTCAAATATATTGTGTTTTATTAAGTTTGAATGTTAACCATGTATTAATATTTGAAAAGAATATTTCCTTCAAGATGTAAATCTCCAGTTATTTCTACAAGAAAATATAGAAAATAAAACATGCATCACATTTATTTGGAAAGTATTTTAGCTTTTTGAAACACCTGAATCATATTGCTTACTTAGTTTCTGCTTCTGTGAGTACAATGAAGAAATAGAAAAAAACTGGGCAATAAAATATGTGTCCACGTCTCTGCTTACATATATGCGTTTTCCTAAAAATGTATGTGCTTTAGATGTGTGAAATTTGATTCCCAGAGTTCTCTGCTATACCATGCTGGTGGGTAATTTTAGAAATTTAAGTTTGGTTAGTTGGTTATTTACTTAGTAAGTTATATGCTTATTGTTGTGGTTGGCTCTGGCCCAGCTCCTGCCCCAAGGAATGTGGAGGTGGATGCAGGGGAAACATCAACATGTCATAGGCCTGTTTTATTGCCAACAGAGTCAGTTAGTGCAGTTTCCTCGGACAAAGAAGAAGGTGGGGGTGACTTGGAAGAGGGGGGCTTGGCACACAGCCCAGGAAGCCAATCTCCATTATCTTCAGTCGATTTGGATGAGGAAGTGTTAGACCCACACATGCACAGAATTATGCATCAAAGAGACCAATTGAAGAAATATTACAGGAGATAAGAGAGGCCACCTGTGTTTGGATGGGGCTCCAGTAATTAGAGCTGCTGATATAAATAGCAGCATGCTGGCTTGGCCGTTGTGGAAGATTATCTGATCGCTGTTCTTCAGGACCGTGCCTTGCTGTTTCCAGACTTTGTTTGTTGATTTTTCACAACTTTGAAACCAAAGCAGAGCAAAGTGTGTGTGTGTGTGTTTCACTTCGTGGAAGAAGGAGGGCTGTGATGCTCCTTCACAGCTGCTAGCTAAGTACTTAAGGTCTGATTAAGGGGATTGTACAGACTATCAGGTTGCTTTGGGACGAGTGCTCTTTGCAATACAAAAAGGGTGCTTTGTTTCTTTTGAATTTTTGTGATAAAAAACATTGTTTTTGAACTTTGAAGTGTGTGTGTGTGTCTGAAATTTGTACCCTTGAATTTTCTGAAGACTCGTACCATAGAGCCCAGCAGAACACTTATTAATTTCTGTCATTTCGCCTACTGTTTCAGGCTAGTGAACATTGAATATAGAATAATAGAGTTGGAAGGGACCTTGGAGGTCTTCTAGTCCAACTCACTGCTCAAGTAGGATATTTATTTTATTTATTTATTAGATTTGTATGCCACCCCTCTCCGTAGACTCGGGGCGGCATACAAAAGATCCTATACCAGTGATGACTAACCTTTTCTGGACCGAGTGCCATGCTAGTGCATCCAAACCTCCAAAATGCAATGCACATGCCAATCCTACATGAGCTCCCCTGCATGCACTCTCCCCTTGCACATGCTTGTGTGGGGCCCCTGCGTGCATGGGAGAGACCTAAAAACCAGTTGGCCGGTGGGAGGTGTGCACACATGTGTGGCATAGCTGAGCTAGGGTAATGGTTCACATACCCACAGAGAGGGCGCTGCATGCACCTCTGACACATGTGCCCTAGGTTTGTCATCACTGCCATTTCAGATGAATGGTTGTCCAATCTCTTTTTGAAAACATCCAGTGATGCAAAACACAAAACTAGAAGTGGTAAATTGTAATGGCAGGAATCAACAACTCTGCAGGAAGAACTCTACAGTAGAACCCCGACTTACGAGACTAATTGGTTCCGGAAGGAGGCTCGTAAGTCGGAATGCTCGTATGACGAAACATTGTTTCCCATAGGAAACAATGTAAAGTCAATTAATCCGTGCAACAACAAAAAAAAATGCTGCCGCCGAACGCGGAAGTTAGCGTTCAGAGACAGCTGCGAAGCAGCGCGCGTGTTTTAAAATGTGGCAGCTGGCCTGGGGGGTTCGGGGGGAAGCCCCCGAGCTCCCCAGGCCGGCTGTGATGTTGTAAAACACGCGCGCTGCTTCGCAGCTGTCTGCTGAATCCGAACGCGGAAGTTAGCGTTCCGGATTCAGCAGAGAGCTGCGAAGCGGCGCGCGTGTTTTAAAAGGTTGCAGCCGGCCTGGGGGGCTCAGGGGCTTCCCCCCGAGCCCCCCAGGCCGGCTGCCACATTTTAAAACACGCGCGCTGCTTCGCAGCTGTCTGCTGAATCCGAACGCGGAAGTTAGCGTTCCGGATTCAGCAGAGAGCTGCGAAGCGGCGCGCGTGTTTTAAAAGGTTGCAGCCGGCCTGGGGGGCTCAGGGGCTTCCCCCCGAGCCCCCCAGGCCGGCTGCCACATTTTAAAACACGCGTGCTGCTTCGCAGCTGTCTGCTGAATCCGAACGCGGAAGTTAGCGTTCCGGATTCAGCAGAGAGCTGCGAAGCGGCGCGCGTGTTTTAAAAGGTTGCAGCCGGCCTGGGGGGCTTGCCAGTACCCCCCGAGCCCCCCAGGCCGGCTGCAACCTTTTAAAACACGCGGGATATGAGCGCCAAGGAGCTGTCTCCTGAAGCCGAAAGCGGAAGTTAGTGTTCGGCTTCAGGAGACAGCTCCTTGGCGCTCGTATCCCGAATGTGAGCTCGGGAGGCGAACAAAAATGTCGCTCCCCTCCCAGCTCTTATCTCGAGTAGCTCGTAAGTAGAGCTGCTCGTATGTCGAGGTTCCACTGTATAGGCATAAAAAAGTAGAATTTTGAAATTCCAATTTATGGATTTAACTAATCACTATTGTGAAATGTCATATCAGTGTATTATGTGTTACCTTTTATATTTAGGATTAGAAGGTCAGTCTCTTGAGATATCCAATATTGTGGACATAAGAGGAGAATACAATCGTGAGATTGCAATGAGAATTTCATCTGATACAGAAAGCCATAACAAATTTTATACTGACCTCAATGGATATCAGGTAATTCTTATGAATTAATGATTAATGTACACATATATTAATAAGTTCCATTAACACATTAAAAGTAATTATTTAATAAATTGCATCACAACATTTTATATAAAATTAATATTTTATTATAAACACTGAAAAGATATATTTCTTTCTTAGTGAATATGAATAAAAAAATCTTTACTTTGTTCTAGGGAAATAATCTTTGGGAAATTTTGATGGATAACTAATTGTGTGTATATATATGCATATGTGAGATGCCAGCATAACAACAAGAATTGAGTTTTAAAAAACCTTTTTTTTACAAACTCTTAATTTTTATAGGCTTATGTGCATTTGTTATATAATAACAATCTGTGTTTACTGTTCAAATTTTTTAAAAAAATTATCATTAAAAATATAGTTTCTTTAGCTAACAGAAATAACATCTTTGCCTGGTCTTTTTGTGGCTGAATTTTGTAGAAATATTTTTAGCAATCATTTTGGTAGTAGTTTATACTTGTTATTGACATTCCTCATGTTAATAAAGTGTGATTGAAATATCCACAGAATATATACCATAATTTTAGGAGTATAAGATGCTCTGCAGTATAAGATGCATCTAGCTTTGGGGAGGGAAAAATTCTGCCTCTGCCTCCCAGCAATTTGCTCCCAGCAAACAATACAGATGATATACACTGTTTGCTGTGTATTTCTGTGCATGTGTGCCTGACCCATAGAAATAGCAAAGAATTGGAGAAATGTATATTATGGGTGTATATAATGGCAGAAAGTTTTCTTAAATGTAGTCATACTAATTTCTCCCAATTATTTAAATAGATCCAGTCCAAACATGATTTAAGTCAGAGTTTTAACTCAGAACACTGTTACATTCCAGACTATACTTGTATAGATGCTGTTAAAACTGATGTGGCTTTTTGAAAGTATACATTATTCTCTGCTAGATACAACAAGTAGATACAACACCACTGGACCTGTTCAGATAAGCATTGTTTTAAAAAGCTTCTTCATTTTGTTCAGTTGTCTAGAATAATAATATAACAGTCTTTAAAAAATAAGTCTAATAATTTGAACTTTCTATAGGCATTTATAGTTATTGACTTACCTCTTTGCAGCAAGCCACAATCAGCCAGTCTCAGTAGTGATTAGCACAAGAAAATAAAATTTTGTCTCTGCCTCCCAGCAATTTGCCTCCTTGAAGTTAGTTTCACTTTCAATTTTAGCACATATCGCCTAAATCAGCTAATGTTCAGGAAGCTGATAATCAGTAGCTTGGCTTAACAGGCTCTGTTCTGTTTGCTACAAGGAGGTAAATTGCTAGGAGGCAGAGGCCAAAAGATGGGGATGGCCGGGTGGAGCTACATTGAGTGTATAAGATGCACCTTTTTTTTCACCCTGTTTTGGGGGATACAAAGGTGCATCTTATACTCTGAAAAATATACTTTTATAAATTAT
This sequence comes from Erythrolamprus reginae, assembly GCF_031021105.1. NCBI lineage: Eukaryota > Metazoa > Chordata > Lepidosauria > Squamata > Dipsadidae > Erythrolamprus > Erythrolamprus reginae. Next base: position 297,577,818 of record NC_091951.1, on the reverse strand, counting down.
ATAATATAGTATACACAATTATTATTTTTGTAAAGCCAAAGCAGTTTTTCTACTTATATTATTTAAATTTTTAACGTTCACTGAAATTACATTTTCTAATTTAGATTCAGCCTAGACAGACAATGAGTAAATTGCCTCTTCAAGCAAATTTTTATCCAATGACTACAATGGCTTATATACAAGATAGCAAGATTCGCTTGACCCTTCATTCTGCCCAGTCTCTTGGTGTTGCAAGTTTAAAAAGTGGTAAGAAATGGTAGTAACATTTTGATATGACTGTGATGAAAGTCACAGTTTATTTTAATAATGCCATAACACACCATAATCTAAAAGTTTTTTCTATCTCTCAAATATTTGGAACTGCTGTTTTGAGTTTGACACTTTATAATAATATTAATGTAGGGAAGTTCTAAATTTGCTATTTTGTAAATATTGTTGCTTCAGACATTTAAAACAATATCTGGGAAATATATTGCAGTAAATTTTAATAGCTAATGTGTAGAAATAAAATCAGTGCTTGGTTTTTTTAGGCCAGATAGAGGTTATCATGGATCGTCGACTTATGCAAGATGATAATAGAGGTTTAGGGCAAGGTGTACAGGACAACAAAATAACAGCTAACCTGTTTCGACTTCTGCTGGAGAAAAGAAATGAAGTAAATATGGTAAGAAGCACTTTCATCGCCTTATAGTCTGCCATCTATTAAATATATTTACTTATGTATCATCGATATATTCCACAATAATTTTTTATTATCTTATAGTAAACAGTCCTCTTCAGTGTTCAAATTACAGTTAATTTCATCAGGAATTTTGTATTATCCTTCTACGCCGGGCTCCCCAACGCCCTGGGCTCACTGCCAGGTCACAGCCTGTTCAAAACTGGGCCAAACAGCAACAACAACAACAATAAGAAGAAGAATAATAATTTATTAGATTTGTATGCCGCCCCTCTCTGCAGACTCGGGGCGGCTCACAACAGTAATAAAAAACAGCATAACAATGGGACAAATCTAATAATAAAAATATATAAAAACCCCAACAATTTAAAAACCATACAGCACATACATACCAAACATAAAATATAAAAGCCTGGAGGAGATGTCTTAGTTCCCCCATGCCTGGCGATACAGGTGGGTCTTGAGTAACTTGCGAAAGACGAGGGTGGGGGTCGTTCTAATCTCTGGGGGGAGTTGATTCCAGAGGGCTGGGGCCACCACAGAGAAGGCTCTTCCACTGGGGCCTGCCAAACGACATTGTTTGGTCGACGGGACCCGGAAAAGGCTAACTCTGTGGGACCTTATCGGCTGCTGGTATTCGTGCGGTAGAAGGTGGTTCCGGAGGTAATCTGGTTCAATGCCATGTAGGGCTTTAAAGGTCATTACCAACACTTTGAATTGTGACCGGAAACTGATCAGCAGCCAGTGCAGGCCACGGAATGTTGTAGAAACGTGGGCGAATCTGAGAAGCCCCAAGATAGCTCTCGCGGCTACATTCTGCACGATCTGAAGTTTCTGAACACTTTTCAAAGGTAGCCCCATGTAAGCAATAGGCAAGAGCTCACAAAGCTCCACTCCAAAAGTGTCAGATGCTAACATGAGTGGAACTTCATGTGCAAGCACAAGCGCCCCTCTGCTCATGCACAAAACTCCATTCATGTGAGTGGAGAGGGTACACATCTGCCACTTGTACCAATGGAGCACTGTATGCATGAATGCACCTACTACTCACATGCTCTCCCCCCCCCCCATGCTGGGCAGGGCCACTTAGCTGGAAAGGTTGGGAACCGTTGTTCTAGGCCTTTCCCCAAAAGCCCTAACTTGAAAATAATGTGGTGCCTGCAAATGCAGCTGCTTCTTGATTGCTCAGTGCTTTCCTTGAAAGAAAGATGTTGGTTTGATGAAAAACAACTAGAGTTATGCGTGCAGATTCACTGAAAATGCATAGCTAATTCAAGGAAATGCTATTTCAAACTTCTATTTTTGAAGCAAAACTAGGAAAGGATTCGGACCTTACTTTTGATTTTGTTTCTTATCCCTAATTTAAGTTACGGTACATAAATACCTTTGCTGTCTTTTGGAAATGATCTTTGCAGACTTCCTCCTCCTCCTTGGCACGGGGCTTCTGTTGGTGCTGGGCTTGCCACTATTGCCCCAGCTGCCAGCATTCAACATTTTTAGCCTGCCACACAGTCCAATCTGCCTGTTGGGGCTCCTAGCAGCAAAGTGCCAGCTCCTGGCAGCCACAGTGTTGAATGGTTTAGTTTTAGGGGGTTGGCATATGCATATCCCAGGATATGATAGATAAATTAGTGAAGATTGGACTTAATCCCTGGATAGTTCAATGGATTTGCAGCTGGCTGAAGCATAGACACCAGAGGGTTGTTGTGAATGGCGAGTATTCTGAGCAGAGTCAGGTTACAAGCGGTGTGCCACAAGGGTCTGTTCTGGGTCCTATTCTTTTTAATATGTTTGTGAGTGACATAGGGGAAGGTTTGGTAGGGAAGGTTTGCCTATTTGCCGATGACTCTAAAGTGTGCAATAGGGTTGATATTCCTGGAGGCGTCGGCAATATGGTAAATGATTTAGCTTTACTAGATAAATGGTCAAAGCAATGGAAACTGCAGTTTAATGTTTCCAAATGTAAAATAATGCACTTGGGGAAAAGGAATCCTCAATCTGACTATTGTATTGGCAGTTCTGTGTTAGCAAATACTTCAAAAGAAAAGGATTTAGGCGTAGTGATTTCTGACAGTCTCAAAATGGGTGAACAGTGCAGTCAGGCAGTAGGGAAAGCAAGTAGGATGCTTGGCTGCATAGCTAGAGGTATAACAAGCAGGAAGAGGGAGATTATGATCCAGCTATATAGAATGCTGGTGAGACCACATTTGGAATACTGTGTTCAGTTCTGGAGACCTCACCTACAAAAAGATATTGACAAAATTGAACGGGTCCAAAGACGGGCTACAAGAATGGTGGAAGGTCTTAAGTATAAAACGTATCAGGAAAGACTTAATGAACTCAATCTGTATAGTCTGGAGGACAGAAGGAAAAGGGGGGACATGATTGAAACATTTAAATATATTAAAGGGTTAAATAAGGTCCAGGAGGGAAGTGTTTTTAATAGGAAAGTGAACACAAGAACAAGGGGACACAATCTGAGGTTAGTTGGGGGAAAGATCAAAAGCAACATGAGAAAATATTATTTTACTGAAAGAGTAGTAGATCCTTGGAACAAACTTCCAGCAGACGTGGTAGATAAATCCACAGTAACTGAATTTAAACATGCCTGGGATAAACATATATCCATCCTAAGATAAAATACAGAAAATAGTATAAGGGCAGACTAGATGGACCATGGGGTCTTTTTCTGCCGTCAGACTTCTATGTTTCTATGAGAAAAAGCAAAGCAAATTGGGCAAGCAGTTGCAGATTGTGAACTGCCAGAACTTTCATCACTTAAGCAGTGCATCAGTGACATTTTGCCTAAAGCAAAGCTTAGAGTTGGAAATTCCAATTCCAGTTATGTCCAATTCCAATTATACCGTTAAGTGAAGACTACCTATATAATGGAGTGGAAACAACAGAGATATTACAGAGGTGGCATAAATAGGTAAAAGATCTGAATATTTATTTATTTATTAGATTTGTATGCCGCCCCTCTCCGTAGACTACCAATTAGGTAGAAGATCTGAATAACATTCTCTTGAACCAAAACTTTCAGGGGAGTGAGGCATTGTAATAATGGAAGACTCGTAACGAGTTGGGGTAAATGTATCAAAAATGTCCTATGTGCCATAGCAAAAGAAGAAAACAAAATAAAGTGCTTCATTCTTTAGATAGTGCTGACTTCAAATTAAAATCAGCACTTTTGCTGTCATTCATTCTTATATAGCAGAGATGTCAAACTCATGGCCCATGGGCTGGACAAGTCACATGCTGGCTATGCTTATGCCTGGCTTATTGAAGGGGAGCACGTGATGATGCAAATTTGACACCCCTGTTATATAGCATGACCAAGTCTGACACAGGCAGAAAGGGAAAAATGTAAGTAACACATTGCCTCAAATCCAAATAGTAGATATATGGTTGAACATTACTGTGACAACTCTGCATATGTAACATTTGCACACATTTAGTATTATCCATAGATTCATGTATCAATATAAATAGATGTAATGCAAATATGCCCACTAATTATTTTCTTTCTGCTTTTTAATAGAAAGAAGAACAGTCACCTGTCAGCTACCCTTCTTTACTCAGTCACATAACATCATCTTTTATAAATCATCCTGTAATTCCAATGGTTACTTCTGCAGGCAGCTTTATCCCTTCACTTTTGAATACCTTTTCTCCTTTAATTTCATCTATGCCGTGTGATATGCATTTAGTTAACCTGAGGACAATACAGTCAAAGGTGAGTTCTTAATGCACAATCTTACAAAATCCCAGTATTCCTGTAAATATAAAATGTTTGTGAAATATTACTGATACCAAGTATTCATGTCAGTGGTGGACTGCTGCTGGTTCGAACCAGTTCACCTGAACCAATAGTTTGAGCACTGGTGGGCCCTGACCACCCACCCCGACACTATCCTGCCCTAGATATCTCACTCTCTCATCCCACCCTGCAGCCAAGCTCATTTGCGTGCCTCTCCCATTCTACTAACCGTGGGTGACCTAGCAGGTGTTCAGGAAGCTGCCCCCATCGAAAAAGCCTTGTTTTCGGTTTTATATACTAGTTAAGAAAGTGCGTGTGCATAGCACGCATGCTCACATTTTCGGTGAAGATGTTGTTAAAGTATGATTTAGGGCAAGGATCTCCAATTTTAAGACTTGTGGACTTCAATTCCCAGAGTTCCTCAGCTCTGGGAATTGAAGTCCACAAGTCTTAAAATTGCCAAGGAGAATTGGCAGATATGTTTGCAGAGGAGATGCAGAGTTTCTTACTACGGTATATGTAACAAGCATTATATAGTATAGCTGCCTCCTCTTAATGTGCATTGATTTGTAGGTGCATTTCTTTTTTCTCTCCCATAACATAAACTCTAGTTCACAATGAATTTAATTTGCTCTATAACTGAGCTGCTATTATGTGAACCTGCTGAAGGAGAGAGTGATAAATGTCTTGTGTCTTGTAAATCACAAACTACAATTTTTGTAATGGTAACAATAATATTATGTTATCTGGCTAATAATGTATATGTCACTGAATGTATAAGACTCTAAAAATATTCTTGAATTGCTAAAATAGTGAGATAATGAATTAGTACTAATATTAAGCCTGACAACATATGTCACATATTTCAACCAGGAATGAGTATTGCATATTTCCAACAGTATATATCATGACATATACATTCTATTCATACTTCTTTAAATTAAGAGTATTATGGCATATGCACATTCCTTTTGACAACTTTAAATAGATTGGAAAAATTGGCTGAATACATTCTTTAAAATAAAACTTAAAAAGAAAATATTATTCCTTTATAAACAGCAGGGAGCAAAAGTGGGATTTTACTTTATTGTAAGGATTGCTATCAGGTCTGTTAGAGACAAAGTTTTCCTTTAGAATGGGTATTAACTTAATTTGAAAGTTGTGATGTCTCTAAAATTTTTGCGCCTTGTAGACTTTCTATTAAACATAAAAGCCCACATGTTGGATTTAATTAATTTTCATCCGATTTACTATAGGTTTTTTTGAACAACAACAAAGAATATAATTTTCAAGGAGATTTTGCTTGAGATTTGTTTGCAGTTTTTTTTCCTACCAGTTGCAAATTGAAACTATTTTTTACCATTCCTTTGTTACAAAATAATTTGTTTTATATTACAGGTATATGTACTGGTATAAATAGAAAGTGTTAATAATTCACCATGACACTATTAAGAAATGTTATAAATGTTCATTTATCTCTCAAAATGATTAAAAAGTTTTTAATCATTTTGAAAGATAAGTGAACATTTATAACATTTCTTAATAGTGTCATGGTGTATTATTAACAGTATGGAAGCTTGCTAAATTGTTAATCGTTAATATATCTGAACTGGATTGCTCTTTTATTGTTTTATTATTTGGTGGAAATATTTTGGTTAAGGTTTATTTAAATGATATTTTATCTTTCCTTTTTTGAATTATTTGTAATATTAATTCAGAACCTGTTTTATATAGCATCTAAATTACTTTCTTCGTGCATTTTATGATTATACCTGCTATATTAATCACTATTCTCTAACTTTTGCAAATATCACTCACCATATATAAAGGTCAGAACTTCAAGTGTATATGTGTATTTCAGTCTAGCATAATACAGATTAGACATAACAGTGTTAGACTAGAATATCTTGTAAACTGTCTAAAATTTATATAAGTTTCCTAGTAAATAAATTTCCTACATTTCCTAATTATTTTCCAAATTTGATTTCAGATAGATTCAGGGCCATCTGAAGAAGCTGCCTTGATTTTTCACAGAAGGGGTTTCGATTGTAGATTTACAAACACAGACTTAGGGCTCCTTTGTTCCACCACTCAGGGAAAGGTAAGATACAATATTTTATTTAATAAAGTCTGTAAACTAGTTGAACTGGCTGCCTGGTTTCCAGTTGTGTATGCTGAAAGGAGTTAATTTTTTTAACAGTAAAGCTTCATGCTATTATCACAAATCATAGCTTCATTTTCTTTTGGGAGACCAGATTTATAGTAGACTTCATAGTTTTTACATATTACATTGTATTAGGGTACATATTTTGGTATCCTTAATATAAGTTATAGAAATAAAAAATGTTCATCTTATGAGTTAATTCTGAACATATACTGTCAATTAAGAATGGGTTTGTTTTTTAATCAGTAATACCTTAATTAGATTTTTACTACTTTCTGCTGTCATAAGTCATAATTTTAAAATTCTGTAAGAAAAAATATAAATTTAGTTTACTGAATATGCTTAAACTTCCTTTTAATTTTCTAGATTTATACTTGTCAGAATGGTATTCAATTTTCCTTTAGTTTTAGTTGATTTATCTGCTGTCCTTAAAAACAAAACACACACACACACACACCAATTATTGTCTTATTAAGTATGGGATTACTTATCAGATTTGTATAGCCACCCATATTGCAAGAAATGACTGGGTGGCATACAACAGTCAATAAAAATAAATAATATGTAAAATAGATATTTAAAAATCTATGAATAGATAATTAAAGCTAAACTATGTACTTATCACTTTTACTGTATCTGTTCCCTGTCACAAACATGTGGCTACTGGGCCTTATGTGAAGTTTTGTTTCTCATCCAGGCTTGGCAACAGAAAAGCATTTTGCATCAGTTTGCCTTAGGCATTCTAGGCAAACTCTATCCTTGTTTTTAGCAAAAGTAAGCATAATTGCACTAGCCCTGTTTCAGGTGACTTCAGTCCAGAGAAGTTCTGCATAGTTTAAAAACTTTTGAAGAATAACCTTTAAAACAATGAAATAAAATTTGCATTGAACTGGATGTCGGCAGTAATTTATTTTTTGTCTTTTTCCATTTTCAGTTAAGGGTGCACAAACTCTTTAACAAATTCCATGTAGAAAGTCTAATACCAACATCCCTGTCTTTGATGCATTCATCTCCAGATGCCAGAAATATCAGTGAGATTAATATGAATCCTATGGAAATTAACACATACAGAATTCAACTGAGATGAAACCTGATGTTTGGACTTGGATATATACAATTTGGTGTCTTCTCAAAGATTGATGTGCAAAAAAAGCACATTTTAATTCCAGTTTCTAGATTCTGTGACAATGCATTTATTTTAGAATCTATTTGATCTTAAATGCCATAAAAGCCATGATGCAAACAGTTTTTCTTATTCTCTAATAAAATGCCAACACCAGTATACATGAATACAAGAACTGAGGGAGAAACAAAGGATATTATCTCTCATCAACAAAATGAAGCTCAGGTTAAATATTAGTTTATGACTTCTAAGTTCATAATTTGTACCTGAAAGGGAGCTAACACTGAATTTAAATTGTTTTCTGATCCCTAGCTGACTCTTAAATACACACATTGTTGAAATCACAGTTTAAGATTGAACCTGAAAATTCTCTGGTGAAGCTATTGTCCAAATACTTGTAAAGACTTCTATAAATTATTATTTCACCTTTTCCACAAGGAGTCTGCATTTATCCCACTCTAAAGTGAAATCCAAGAACCTTTGAGAAATGTGGAAGATTTTAATATTAGCCAACCATCGTGAACTGTGGAACTTAATTCTGGAATTATACATCTTTTTTGAAAATACATTAAATCTGTTTTGTTACTTGACACATTGGGATATGTGCAATTACTCCAGAATACAGAATAAGGAAGATGGAAGTCTTGAGGTTTTTTTACTGAATACTTGGATACTAATGCTCTCTGAATTGTATTTTCTATTTCAATTTAACCTTATCAAAATAAATGTGCCTTATTTTTTTGTATAAGTGTTGTTACTTTTTATGTGTCCATATAAGAAACAGGACAAAATGGGGTTAACAGTTAAAAGAAACTCTACCTTTTATTTGACAGTAATGACCACATTCTGATCTACTGCAGCCTATATGATCTAATGGTGCTCTGAATACTATGAATGTAGAAAAATAAGCTTATAAAACAAACACATGAATAAAATATTAAAAATAATCATTTGCTGGCAAATAAACATTTGAAGGCTGGCAGAAATTTGTCATGTGCGTTACAACATCATGTGCCTCTCTTTAAAATACTGTTGTACAAACTCAGTATTTATGGTTATGTAGCCAATTTAGTTTCTTTGCATCAAGCATTTTATATTAAGTTCTTAAAGCCATGTGGCTTTAAATTTTTCATCTCTAAAGCTTTATTTTTAGAATTATTTAAAGCTGCAGTCCTATAAAATCATTGAAAATGATTGCAATCTAGTACCTTCTGGGTGTTTTAGACTTCAGCTGCTGTCAGTCCCATTGAAAAAAGCAAACAGGAGGTTGTTTGTGGAAGTTGTTGTCCAGAATATCTAAAAGGCATCAGTTGGTGTCTTTTCCTGTATGAACATTAGTCCCACTGAGCTTAAATGACTTCAGTCAAGAAATGTACTGTATAAGCTTGTGCAATAAATTGTACGATTCCACTATGATTCCAGTTTATTTCACTTTTTAAAATATTTTAAAACAAATAACTGGCATATTGCTTTCAGGTTCATATATTTTGTACTCTATTCAACCTATACGTGTATTATTCCAAACTTTTAATACATTTATCATATTCAGTGTTGAAGGTCCCCATTATAGTTTTTCTATTTCAGTTATAGGAAAGTATCGTCTGTGCTATTAAAAAGTCAGAGAGTATAAGCAACAGAAAATAAATTTATGCAATAAGTGTATACTTTTGAATACTTTTACTTAAATGGAATTTTAAGTGCAGAATCTTTCTGTCACTTTTACTAATGTTGTCATAGAACTATACATTTTATAGATTGCCCCTCCCAAAATTATTCAGCATATTATATCAATAGCCATTTCATAAGGATCTTTTTACTGTAGGATATCTTTTTTTTTTTTAATTATAGGTCACCCAAAGTTGTTTAGGAGATGGATCACCTATAAATTAAGTAAAATAAGTAAACGTTAAATAATAAAATAAGCACCAACAATATAATTATAGTATTACTAGTTTAATCCTCTTTTCCAATCTAGTTCCTTCCAGATATTTAAAAGTTAAATTCTTACAGTCCTTGATATATGGGGGTTCTAAGCTAGCACATCTGGAAGGCATCAGATTGGGCAGGATTGTAGCTGAATAGGAATATAACTCATACTATATATATTTATACACACACACTTTCTGAATCTCTATGCCATACAGAAAACAACCAAGTGACAACAAGATTAGCTCAATAGACTGAGAAATACCTAATATTCTTTTAATATGTTATGAATACAACTCTACAATTTTTCCTCCCCATAGGTTACTTTATTATTCTAGAGCACTGCCCACACCCAAATCTTAGCTGTCAAAACTTAATTTTAAAAGATGGCATTGAAAATTTGGTCACCTCTTTTGGAGAACCTGATTGTAAAAGGTATCTGCAGTCCTTCCCTAAATCTAACTAATAATTATTGAATCTATCTAGTAAAGGTTTCTGATCTTTGTTTTATGATTAAGACTCTACAATCATGTTTAAATTATTAACGATCATTTGCTTTATTTCATAATATGGCATTTTGCAATAATAGTAATTGATTGTATACGTTGTGAAGTTTGTCAACAACAGTTCAATTTGTAATATTTATTTCTCTGGGACATCGATAACTTCTCCTTTTTTATGGTATAATTTCTAGTAGCTATTCAGATATGATCCAGAGTTTGCCTCCCAAGAGCAAAATCCTTTTATAGTAGGCATCTGATCCAAAAGAAGGAACTTGCTAATGAATCGAGAGATCATTTTTGTTGATTTCTCCTTGTAATGTCTTTAAATCTGTTCCAGAAAGATTGGTAGTCTTTGGAGTAGTTTAGGTGGAGTGATTAATGGGGATGCGAATTGATGAAAATTGCGTCACTTCATGTCTGTGTAAATGCATTATGAGCAAAAGTCTGTTCAAGGGATGCTACTGCTGGTAAATTCTGGATCCAATCTTGGGTACTTTAAGATCAATTTCTATACAGTATACCACATACTAAGCAGTTAAAAGATTGTATCTGCTGCCCTTAGTAAAGCTGAAACCAAACTTCTTCTGTGGGACTATTGTGGATTTTGAACATTCCTTTATATTTTGATTTCTTTTGAAACCAATTGATTTAATTTGAATGATCATTTTCATGTCTTTATTTCCATAGATTTTCTTTCTTTTTTTCTTCTTGCAGGGGGAGTGTAATGTGTTTGCCAATAAAAATTCTGTTATGATAACCATGTGTGATGCTGTCTTGCTAGTCATTTTACATGAACCCAAGTCTCAAAAAAAAAGCTGTGGTTCTTCAGGACAAAGGCTTTACTATAAACAAGACCCATCCATTGCATACAGGTTAGGTTTACACCAGGGCAGATTCCCATTCCCACCACTACCAGTACACTGTGCGCACAGCTTCGTATGTTCTGCATTTGTGTGCATGCATCGCAGTGTGTTTTTGCTTCTGCGCATGTGCAGGAAGCAAAAAAACGCTGAAATCTCACGTGTGTGCACACCCTCATGAGATTTTGCTTCTTGCACATGCACAGAAGCAAAAATACGTTGGGATGTGCACGCACACAGAACAGAAGCTGCGAACACAGCACAACTTTCGCTACCGTTACGGCATCCTTATTCGTACCAGTAGCAACTCAATAGTGGTTTATACATATATCCATAGATCTAAAAGTTGGGGCAGGGCAGCTTTCCCACAATATAATGTAAATAGTTGTTAATATTTTATTCTCCTTTGAGAGTTGGGTGACATATAAATTTAATAAATAAATAAATAACTGCCTTATGACACTTTGTAATATCAAACAGTTTCTGTTTATTTTCTATGGATAATATTTTCCCTTATAATCTGGAATAGAGCTAGTCCTTGACCAAGGATGAAATGCTCCCAGTTTGCTCATGTCTGCCGGTCATCAGAGAGCCAGTCACAAAGGCAGCGCAAGGCTGCCCACCCACCCAGACCCCATTTGGGTTCTTTTACCCTCTGTGCCTGCGCATAGCATTCTGTACCTGCGCAGAGGGTAAAAGAACCCAAATGGTGACTGGGCAGATGGATGGAGCCTTGTGCTGCCTTTGCAACCAGCTCTTCAATAACTGACAGGCACAAGTGAACCGGGAGCATTTCACATCTGTCCTTGACTTAAAACAAGTTCATTTAGTCACTGTTCAAAGTTTCAACAGCACTGAAAAAAGTGCTTTATGATTGTTTTTCACTTACAACTGTTGTGGCATCCCCATGGTCATGCGATCAAAGTTTAAACACTTGGCAAGTGTTTATTAAGATGATTGTGGTAACCCAAGGTCGTGTCTCTGAGTCTTCGGAGAGGGGCAGCATATAAATTTAATGAATAATAATAATGTGATTACCTGTTTCAATCTCTTTACAGGCAAAGTCAATGGGGAAGCTAGATTCTCTCAACAACCATGTCATTAACCACCGATTTACTTAAACAAGGTCATAAAATGGGGCAAAATTCACTTCAAAAGTTTCACTTAACAACAGAAATACTGGGGCTCAATTGTGGTCGTAATGCACGGACTACCTTTAAAGCTCCTTGTGAGATCTGTAGAATAAAATCTTTCATTCTCCAGATCTTTTATCCTGACCTCTACCTTCATCACTCTGTCTGTCTGTTTATTATTATTTGGATTTCTAGGCTGCCCTTCTCCATAGACTTAGGGCGGTTTACAAAACAAAAGTGAATACAAAATAGAGCATGTTAGAAACCCAACTTAAAACTAATCTAAAAAAAACCCCAACTATCCACAATCATTCCATTGCAATCTATGACAGCAAGTTGGCTTCCAGTGATGACATTACACTGCAGTAAGAGCGGCCAGTGATGTTTTTCACACAGAAGGATAGGAGACAAATGTAATTATTAAAAATTATAAATATAATATTAAGCAATAAGTTTATAAAGAAAAAGCACGAGGCAGGAAAAATTATGGCCGTCCTTTTGCGATTCCTCAAATACATTCTGCAAGTGGTATGATCATTTTAGGTATTTTATTATAAAACATAAGACACTTAAATTATTAAATTCCCTCAAAATCCTAGATTCCTCCTAATGCCTCTCCTTAAATCCAGAAGTGAAATTCTAGAGAACCAATAGTGGAGATTTTAAAACCCTGCTGTTCTGTTCGGGTCGTATGCGACCCGAAGCCAAGTTTGAGTCCCTGTAAAAAATTTTCCCTGCATATCTGAAACTTGAAATTTCATGACTTTTCATCATTTCAGGGGTTCTCTCTATGAGAATTTTTTTTGGGGGGTGGGGGGCTTAGTTTTTGCTGGGCAAAAAAAGTTACAAATCTTCTGTTCGGGTCACATACGACCCGGACCGAAAACTCTTCATTTGAAGTGCTTATGTTTGGTCAATTTGAAAACTTTTTTCACTTGGAAAGTAGTCTGAACATTTCTGCACACAATGATATGAAAATTGAAATGAAAAAAGTAAATCTTATTGGTTTATTTTGCGGATATAATGCACGCCCCCCCCGTTTTTGTGATTTTTTTTTCAATTTATGGATAGTTTTGCTTGCAAAATGCATTCTATTTTACTAAAGTTGGTGTGGGATTGGTAGCTTGAACATTTCTGAATATAAGAAAAATATAAAGGAACTGAAAAAAATGATTCTTATTGGTTTTTTAATATCAGAAATAAGGCCTCCCCCCCCCCTCGGCTGCTTGCAACCATTTTCACTTTTTATTTTTTTATCCTCCAAATCCGAAATATTCTTTAAAATCTTAGGCATTCATTTACTCAATTTAACAATGCTGATCATCAAAAAATATTTTTGGGGTGGTGGCTAATTGTTTTCTGGGCAAAAAAAAATCATAACTTCGAGTCTGTTTCTGTTCGTATATGACCGGACCAAAAATAATTTTTTTAGGTACTTGAATTTGATCTTTTTGAAAACTTTTTCAACTGGAAAACTAGTTTGAACATTTATGAACATAATGATATGAAAATTGAACTGGAAAAATTGAGACTTATATTTTTATTTTGATCAAAAAGCCCCTCCCCCCCATCCTTTTTTAATTTCGTGTCAATTTCTATTTTTTTAAGGCTACAAATCCCTAAGGAATTTCCCCCCAAAAGGTTTGATATACTAAATTGAACATTTCTGAATATAAGAAAAATATAAATGAACTGAAAAAAATGGTTCTTATTGGTTTATTTTTGCCACAAAAAGGCCACCCCCCACCCCCGGCCTTGCTATGTGCCATTATTGTCACTGTTTATACATATTTGTCTAGAAATATTTGGAATATCCTTTTGAAAATCAACCACATTGTAGCCAGAGGACTAATTTTATGAAACAAATCCATTTTACTAAAAAAAAGTATGTAAGTTTGAAATTAACAGCATAATTTTTATATAAATTGAAATAATTGAACACGGGGGGAGGCATACATTTATGTGCAAAATAAACCAATATGCATCAATTTTTCCAGTTCAATTTTCATATCATTATGTTCAGAAATGTTCAAGATACCAATCCCACACAAACTTTAGTAAAATAGAATGTATTTTGCTAGCAAAACTATCCATAAAGTGAAGACTATTTTAAAAAAACGGGGGGGCATGCATTTCATCAACAAAATAAACCAATATGCATCAATTTTTCAAGTTCAATTTTCATATCATTATGTTCAGAAATGTTCAAGCTACCAATCCCATACCAACTTTAGTAAAATAGAATGCATTTTGCAAGCAAAACTATCCATAAATTGAAAAAAATTTCACAAAAATGGGGGGGGCGTGCATTATATCCGCAAAATAAACCAATAAGATTTACTTTTTTCATTTCAATTTTCATATCATTGTGTGCAGAAATGTTCAGACTACTTTCCAAGTGAAAAAAGCTTTCAAAAAGACCAAACATAAGCACTGCAAATGAAGAGTTTTCGGTCCGGGTCAGGGTGACCCGGGAACAGAAGATTTGTTACTTTTCTTAAACAGAACAGCAGGGTTAAGTAGTTCTGGTGTGGGAATGGAGATTTTGCACTAATCTTCCCCTGGAGTGGGGTGGGAAGGGAGATTTTGCAGTATCCTTCCCCTGTCATTCCCACCAAGCTACACCAACAGAACTGATGCGGAAAATTTTTGAATTTCACCCCTGCTTAAATCTGTGTTACTTCTGCTGCTTTCAGCCTCAAGATCAAATTAAAATGCAGCCTCTATTCAAATAGATGCATTCCCTGATTTAATACAGTCACTATCCAAGCAGTTGACCGTTCTAATACAATTACACCAAGCAGGAAAAGTAAATATCTTCATTTTGGCTATAACTAATACTTGAAAGAAGCAAAATGATTGCATAAGTTTTGATTATGTCCCAATCTATAGAATTTCACTTATCCACTGATCGCCACCATTCCTATCTTTCTGCAGTTGCTATGGCAATGGCTCTATTCTCTCCTTAATATTTCATCCTGGCTCTGCCTGTATGTAGGCTGACTTGATTTTGCATCCAAATCGTCATTACAAAAGCAAAAATCCAGCTAACAGAAGATTAACAACATGTAATAAATAAAACCACTGTTGTGTATGGCAAACCTCTTTTTGAGGATAATGGAAACTGGATAGTCCAAATACAAAATAGCTTGATATTGGAGTTATGTGGATATCCAAGTAGAAATAATAAGTTCCCAATGGGTGGGATGCTTTCTGAAGTACAAGAATACTTGGGTTTTGGTATTTGGATCTGTTCAATTATCCTGCAGTTTACATGGAAAATATATAATTAATGGGAATAAATGATTTTCAGAAAGACAAAAGACAACATTGGTACTATTACCTAGTTTGGGTAATGAAATGTTTGTATAAAAACAAGCAATCCCAGAAAATACCAATGACCCTTTATTTTAACCCTGAGCTACCAATATTCTCCTTTATTGCTTCGCCAACCTTCCAATCACCAATGTATTTTATCCACACTATAGTTGGTGTGTGTGAGCTGAAAGCAGTTTGTAGGGCTCATACCACAGTTATTGTGTGTTCTGCTTTCCACAATAAAGAAATGGATTCCCCTTGTTGGGAAGACTTCCTGCATGCTATTCAGCCTTTGCATACAAAAGCCACCCAAGTATGGCAAATGTGCTACTGCAGCCCCTGGCCTCCCATTTCAAGTGGGAATGAAGGAAAGCAATTTAGCCAACATACCAAGTTCTCCCTTCTGTGATTAAAATCAAGTTTAATTTCCCTAAATCATACTACAACCTACAGCAAGAAGCAGAGAACAGTTTGGAAAAACTTAAGTCATCTTTGGGATAATCACTGTTCCTATCTTGTAAGTAGAGTTACCACATGTCCTTCATTTTATTTATTTTAGTCATTCAACTTTTACATTACAAATAGTACCTCACATAATCTTTAACATTCTATGGAAATTGAACTTGTCATTTTAAAATAATTTATATACCTATGTTTGATTTTTAGATATTTTATTAGAATATATGTTTTTGTAATATTTTTGTTGGTTTTGTTGACGAACTTTGTAAAGCAAAGTTATAAACAAACAAATATGTTTTTCCTTATGAATGATATGAATCATTATGAACTCTATGGTTACCATACTTCAAAGCCAGCTGAAACCAAAATGTTTGTGCAATTGTGTTCATATACAGTACTGTTTTAATGTAAACTGAGCTGTGGTAAGCTGAATAATGCAAAACCAACTGAATTTAGAGATTATACTAAACTAGAAATGATTCATTACCCAATCCTCCCCAGGTTTCATGTACTAAGCCATGAATTTGACCTTCCATGCCTTGGAAAAGGGGGGTGGGGAGTTCAGGATCTCATGGTTACCATGGCAATTAGGGTTTTATCCAAAATCATCACAACTCTATCTTATGTGATACACATTGGAACTGATTTTCACCTCGCTACTGACAAGACTGTGAATTGACAGGAGAGAAGATTAACTTCAATCCATTATCATAGTAGATTACTATCTAATTGCCTTGAGATTTGCAGCCACTAATAACCATCTTAGAAGGACAGACTCTTTAAACCGGTCCACCTCAAGCAGCTTATGGATCTTCTTAGGCACTTGGGAAATTCCCAGCAACCCAGAAAAAAACTACTTTTAAGCTATGGTGCTACTGGTCCTAACTAATCTCTAAGTTCTCGTTATTTTAATTGATAATCTTCAAAAGATGAAGCACCAGATGAGATGCCTGGAGCAATGCTGATGAAAGACAAGGAATAAAAAAGACTGGAGACAGTTATAAATCCATGCTTGGGCCTATAATGGTAGAGTACACAATTATTCAATCTATAAAGTGTCAATGAGTAATGTCATTTAGGTCAGGGAAACTTGGCAACTTTAAGACTTGTGGACTTCAACTCTCAGAGCTGTGAAACTCTGGGAATTGAAGTCCACAAGTCTTAAAGTTGCCCAGATCGTAGATCCCTGATTTAGCTGACAACATTCCATTCTCAGCCATCATAACCTAAAAGTTCTTCCTACTGGCCTTTTTGACAGAGTTTTGGCTATTTTTTTAAAAAAGGCAAAAGCACTTATGTTTGCTCTGAAGTGGATACTGAATGGATGGAATCCTGTGAGATGATTTTCAATATCTTGCATGATCAATTGAATTCTTTTGAGTCCGTGATGGCTGAAAAAGTTGACAGTCATATGTAGGATGAAACAAATTATTGGCAAATTAGCCCATTAATATGCAGACAACAAGAAGAAACATAATGGCATGACTACAAAAACTAAATTCATCCTTGCAAAAGAGCCAGTGCCTACTATTTGAATGAAGCAGTCCTCTTTTCTTTGAGCTAGCTTTTGATAATTATCTAGTTTCCTACCAACCATTTTGGTAAGGTTGAAAAAATGATTAGCTTTCATTCAGAAGGTCCTTATTATTTAGATTCCTTCCATCTGGGAATCAGACTTAGACATAGAGCAGAGACTGCATTGATTATTCTCATGGATGATCTGCAATGGGTCTCGAAGGGGAGTTATGTGGTTCGTGCTATTATAGGAGACCTCTCAGTCTCAGTAGCATTCAATAGCATTGGTAATTACCCTTTCTAGCTAGCTACAAAAATTAGATATGGTGTGGCTCTAATCCATCCTAGTCAGTACAGATAGTCCTCTTTTAACAATCAACAGCTGATTGTCAAGCTAACTACTTGGTCATAAGAAAGCACTAAGTGAAACCACAATTGTGCTTATGACCTTCGTCTTTCTTTTGCTTTATAGACCTATCATCTGTCATCTGCACCTCTATAACTGTATGGTTTGGTGCTGCAACCCAACAGGACCGACACAGACTTCAGAGGATAATCAGAACTGTAGAAAAAACAATTGCTGCCAACCTGCCTTCCATTGAGGACTTGTATACTGCACGAGTCAAAAAGAGGGCGGGGAAAATATTTACTGACCCCTCGCATCCTGGACACAAATTGTTTTAATTCCTACCCTCAAAACGTCGCTACAGAGTACTGCACACCAAGACAACTAGATACAAGAACAGTTTTTTCCCGAACGCCATCACTCTACTAAACAAATAATTCCCTCAACGCTGTCAGACTTTCTACTAAATCTGCACTTCTATTCTACTAGTTTTTCTCATCATTCCTTTCACCCATTTCCTCCCATGTTGACTGTATGACTGTAACTTGTTGCTTGTATCCTAAGATTTTTTATTAATATTGCTTCTTCATTGCTTATTTGACCCCTATGACAATCATTAAGTGTTGTACCACATGATTCTTGACAAATGTATATTTTATTTTATGTACGCTGAGAGCATATGCACCAAGACAAATTCCTTGTATGTCCAATCACACTCAGCCAATAAAAATTCTATTCTATTCTATTCTATTCTATTCTATTCTATTCTATGAAGGTGGTAAATGTGAGGATTGGTCAGAAAGTTATTTTTTCATCATCATTGTAGCTGCAAGCAGACACTTAATGAGGCAGTTATTAATTGAGAACTGCCTATATTTCTGGGGGAATTTAAGCTTTGGCCATTCCATTGTGGAGTGCTCCCAGGGGTGGGATTCAGCCAGTTCAAACCAGTTTGGGTGAACTGGTAGTTGTGACCTGTGGGTGAGCCCAAGTGCAATTCCGTCCTATATCACTATGTTGTTAATGCCGCATGGATGTTGCACACGCGAGTGAACCTATCCAGTCCTATACAATTGATGTGTTTTTGACACAGCAAGCCTGTGCAAAAATGTGAGAGCGGAAGGCATGCGTGCTCACATGTTTTATTCTGCACAAACCAGTTGTTAAATTATATGAAGCCCACCTCTGAGTGCTCCTGAGGTTTCTCTCTAGTGTATATGCATGAAACTATTAGGAAAGATGATCCATGAGATATGGAATTAGATATCATTAAAATGCTGATTGTTATTCAGTTATAGTTTTTTTTAATATCCCAGTTTAAGTAAAAGATGTGTTAGATGTTCTGTCCTAATATCCAGAAACTATAAGGCAGAGATAGTTTACTGAAATGGAATTCTAGCATGATGGGGCCTTTGCTGGTACAAAACCACGTAATTAATTAATGGATATTCCATCCATGAATGTTCTAAATTTATTTATTTATTTTATTTATTTAATTGGATTTGTATGCCGCCCCTCTCCGAGGACTTGGGGCAGCTCACAGCATATATAAAAAAACAGAACAATAATGTAATCCAATTAATACTACAATTTAAAAACAATTAAAAGAAAAAAATTAACCAAATAATTAACTTATTAACCAAACATTCAGCAGTCATACTTAAGGAATTCAGTGGTCAAGGGAAGATCTAAAAGTCCCAAGCCTGGCGGCAAAGATGAGTTTTTAAGCTATTTCGGAAGGCAAGTAGGGAGGGGGCAGTGCGAATCTCTGTGGGAAGTTGATTCCAGAGGGCCGGGGCTCCCACAGAGAAGGCTCTACCCCTAGGTCCTGCCAACCGACATTGTTTGGTCAATGGGACCTTAAGGAGGCCAACTCTGTGGGACCTCACCAGTTGCTGGGATTCGTGTGGCAGAAGGCGGTCTCGGAGATAATCTGGTCATGTGCCATGTAGGGCTTTATAGGTCATAACCAACACTTTGAATTGTGCCCGGAAACTAATTGGTAGCCAACGCAGTCTGCGGAGTGATGGTGAGATGTGGGCATTTCTTGGAAGGCCCAAGACTGCTCGCACGGCTGCATTTTGGACAAGTTGAAGTTTCTGAACACTCTTCAAAGGTAGTCCCATGTAGAGAGCATTGCAGTAGTCGAACCTCGAGGTGATAAGGGCATGAGTGACTGTCAGCAAGGACTCCCTGTCCAAATAGGGCCGCAACTGGTGCACTAGGCGAACCTGGGCAAACGCCCCCTCGCCACAGCTGAAAGATGGTGTTCTAAAGTTAGCTCTGGATCGAGGAGGATGCCCAAGTTGCGAACCCTCTCTGAGGGAGTCAATAATTCCCCTCCCAGGATGATGGACAGACAGATGCACGTGTCCTTGGGAGGCAGTACCCACAGCCACTCCGTCTTGTCTGGCTTGAGTCTGAGCCTGTTGGCACCCATCCAGACCCTGACAGCCTCCAGACACCGGCACATCACTTGCTGGGATAGGATTACTGGGATATGATTGCTGGGACCAGTATATAACATTCCTTGTAGGACAGCCTACCACCTGAAATTAGATTGGCTTCATTTATTTTGTCTTTCAGGAAAATGGTTAAAAGTGTGCCATAGGAAAGCTATGGAAGACTTTGCATACAACAGCTACATATATTATTCTAATGATGGAATGTTTTTAGGGGTATTTTAATATCTTAATATTGCAGGCTCTTTAGAATTGTATAAGTAAGTAGTTCATAAATGGAAATGAATAAAATAAATTTCTGAACATGTAAATAACAGAATTACAGTATTTTCCTTTTCTTCCCACTTCCATTTTTTTTCTTTTAATGGTAGAAAATGTATGACTTAATTTTTTGCCAGATTACTGATACATTTCATCATCTGAATTTGAGAGACTTTAAGGACCACAAATTAAAGAGGCTCAAAGTCTGCACAAATCTGGGCTGTGGTCCGATCACCTGTTTGTGAAGTAAGGCTAAATCTTGAAGTTGAAGGTTTTGATACATTTTATAAGCACTTGTTTAAAAATACCCTATGTAGATATGGTATCAGTTTCGGACAGGAAAGAAATATTTGTAGCTCCTTTGCTGGTGATAGAAATAACTTTTCTGTTATTTCTGTAGTTTCTATTCCAAATGTCATTTTAAAATTTTTGCCCAGACTCTGGCAAGACCAGAAAAGGTTAAATTGAATTTTTTCTCTTCTGTAATCCCGTAATTATCAACATTGCTTTGGTCTTTATCATGTGTACCCCAAATAGAGAATACAGGGTCTTAAAAAGGGTGTTCATGTATATTTTTAAAAGCATACAAAGTTGTAATTAACAACACTAATTTAACTTTTACAACAAGGTAGTATAAAGATGCGCTTAAAAAATAGAGAATTTTGTAGAATTGACACCTAAAAATAGAGCCGGAGTGGCTCAGCAGGTAGAATGCTGTACTGCAGGCCACTGAAGCTGACTGTAGATCTGTAGGTCAGCGGTTCAAATCTCATCACCGGCTCAAGGTTGACTCAGCCTTCCATCCTTCCGAGGTGGATAAAATGAGGACCCGGATTGTGGGGGCAATATGCTGGCTCTGTTAAAAAGTGCTGTTGCTAACATGTTGTAAGCTGCCCTGAGTCTAAAGAGAAGGGTGGCATAAAAATCGAATAAATAAATAAATAAATAAATACATAAATAAATAAATAAGTAGAGACAGTTGCATCTTTAAGTATTGTGAGCCTCACCTTAAGAAGAAGCCGCCCCGACACTGTTGTGAGCCGCCCCGAGTCTACGGAGAGGGGCGGCATACAAATCTAATAAATAAATAAAAAGAGTTAGAATTTACAAGACAGTATGTTCTCCTGAATTTCATGCAGAGCAATACCATCACTAAAGGGTGTTTTTTGGGTGTGTGTGTGCTAATTTTACATTTAGCTCTATTTATGCTATTGTTTTAGCTAAGCTCTGGAAACTTGTTCCAACAAACTGATTTTATGTACAAAATTTGTGCTTCTTCTGTTCTATTTCTACAAATGTATTAGCTAGACATATTATTCTTGCAACTCTCCATACATGAATAAACAAGTAACTTTGCTGGAGCAGAAGACTTTCAAATGATGCTTGGAAAATGGCCTGTTCTTGTAAATTTATTTATCTTTGACTTTCATTGCTAGTATGCTATTTGGAACAGCACTAAATAGAAGCCAAGAGGTACAATAATTAAGATTTGTCTAATCAATTTTATAAATGACAAATGCTTAATGATTGCATCCAGCAGTGATACTATTCAGCTATTCTTTTATTAAAAGGCATTGTATGTAGAAATCTTTGATCTAGATTAACTAAGCATGCCTTAATTTTGTCAAAGAGCATTCAAAGATCTTGATATTTAAAACCATAAACTTTCCCCAATCCTTTCAATCAATAGTGTGGTGTTTTCAGGTAAGTAGGATTTTTTCTCCTTGTATCCTTTCCCTGATATTTACTACTACATGTATTTATTCTCTTTAACTTTCAATTTCTATTGGACAAAATAAATAAATAAAAACTTTGCTTTTTAGTGGAATCTTGCTATGCACGTAATGGAGCTTGGCTCAAAAGGAATGCACTTGGGGGGGGGGGAGAGTTTCAATCCTAGGCTTATGTTTAATATCAAAACTTAATTGCAAGCACAAATTCCTCACAAAAGCAACTCCAAATTGCCCATTCCAGACTCCTTGCTTTATTTCTCCTTAGGATGGGGAACTATTGCTACCAAAGAACAACTAACTCATAAATCCTTTGTGAACTAGAATTATTTTAAATTGAAATGTTTTTATACTGATTCATGTTCATTTTTGTTGTGAGCCGCCCCAAGTCCCTAAGGAGTTGGGTGGAATATAAATATAAATAAATACAAACAAACAAACAAACAAATCTATCAGTGGATACTGATTTACCCTCTGCTCTCAATAGACATTTTCCTGAAAGCATGTGAATTTTTCTTTGTATTGGCAGCATCTGAACTGATAACAGCTATAAAACTCATTGCAAATCACACACAAACCAAATGCCATTAGAGTCCTTACAACTGAAGATCAATCCACCAAAATAATTTGAGATCCTAATAGGATATTGCAAGTCACTGTCATTGAAAGACATAGACCAGTGATAGCTAACCTTTTCTGGAGTGTCCAAAGGAACCCATGCAACCCCACATGCCCCCTGCCTCGACACATGCATGTGTGACTCCAATGCACCCAACCTCCTACAATGTGCACCAGAGATCCAAAGACCATAAGGGAGTATGCGCATATGCGTGGCTGAACAGAGCAGGGGCAACGGCTTGTGTGCCTACAGAAAGGGTGCTGCATACCACCTCTAACATGCATGCAATAGGTTCACAACAGAGGTAGACAATGGTTAGAAAAAAGATTTGACAATGCTATTAGCCCTTAACATTAATGATTCTTAACATTCTCACCCATTGGATACTTAATCAGCTGTACCAAGGTTTAAATCATGTGCCAGAAGCTTAATTTAATTCACCTAGTCTAAGAAACTATCATAGTAGTTACATTTGCTTTCAAAGGAAATTACTACAGGTTACTCAAGCAAAAATGTATTAAACACAAGAAAGCTATAAACATACTAAAATATAACTGCTCAGTTGCTTTAAAGCGGAAAAAAAGCACTCTGTTTGAGAATATTTCTGAAAACGTTAGCATAATCCACTAGACATTTCTGCTCCAAAAATATGGATGATGTTTATTACTTCACATTTGCATCTGTGCTTTTCTATCCCCATTAGTAATCTCCAGATATGTAGATTCCTCATTCTATATGCACATGGAGTCATGCAGACTGGAAATTATGAGTTAAACAAAGACTTAGATGCATTCTAGAACAACTGTTAAATTAATCACTAAAATGAATGCCTGTATTGTTCAGAGTAGCAAGCCATATTAGTCTTTTAGGCAACCCATTTGTATTAATAATGTGTTTAAAGACTTCAGTTTTCATAATTGGTGTCTGCTGGCCACACTGAATTCCAGATTTCCTTATTTTCCCAAAACATCATATATTAATTTCTTGGTGCCATTGTAACTTATATAACCAAGACTTCCCCATTAAGGTGTTCTGTCGAGCTCTCTGGCAGAATCCTCCCGAAAAGTCAGATACAAATTTCAGACACACACATGGTTGAAAATTCAAAACAATGTTCTTTATAATGAAAATTCACTTAAACTAAGCCCTCTTTTTGTATTGCAAAGAGCACTCGTCTCCAAACAAACTGGTAATTGATACAAGTCCCTTATCAGTTCTGAGATACTTAGCTTGCAGTTGTGAGGCAATTCACAGTCCTTCTTCTTTCACAAAGTGAAACACCCTTTGCTCTGCTTTAGTTTCAAAGCAGGGAAAAAGCAACACACCAAGGTCGAAGTTAGAACAGCAGGCACAAAATACAATGATCAGATAATCCTCCACAATAGCTAAACCCACACGCTGCTCTTTATAGCAGCCTCACTAATTACCACAGCCCCACCCAACCACAGGTGGCTTCATTTTCTTTGATAATAATCTCTCAGTTGTTGCTGCCTATGCATCGCTCTCCGCATGCGTGGCTGTATCATTAACTCTTGTTCGGAATCCAAGGAGGAGAGAGATAATTGATCTCCTTCTGAGCTGCCACACTCTCCTCCTTCCTGTCACTCATGTCTTCGTGGTCAGAGGAGCCTTCATCATCAGATTCCACCAGGTCTCCCCCACATCCACAGTCCTTGGGGCAGGAGCTGGGCCAGAGCTAACCACAACATAAGGTAAGCCATGTCATTGGGGTTTTATGACTAAACCGCTACTACCTTATAAAGAATGGTTGGAAAGATTGAGCAGTTAAATAAGTGATAATTAAGATGAACTTTCATGTGTTGCTTTGTGCCTATCCTAGAATCTTCATTGTAAGTTAAACATTACAATTTATTTATTCATTAAATTGGTATGCCACCCATCTCATCAAGGGGTGACTGTCAGAAGCTTACATGTAAGTAAAACTGTTATGCCGGGCTTCACGTTACGAGCCCCAATTAAGTCCGAAGTGTAAATTCAAACACACACACTATTGTAAAGTAACAAAGAGTCGGTTTATCAAAACAGAAAGAATTATACACATGCAATTTAATCAGCCAAAGTGCTGTCCCACAAACCACAAGCCTGGAATGCTGTGAAAAGCAAAAGCAAAAGCAGAGCAGATAAAGGCAGCTGTGAAGACGTCACAGCCACCCCCCTTCAAGATTCCACACTATACTTAACTGTGAAATATTCAAAAGGTTTTTGTAAATCCTGAAGCAGTCCAAAATCAAACTACACTCGTCCCTCTCCAAATGGATAATCTCCCACGCACGCTCTCAGCGAAGCTGGCAATTTATAAGCAGCCCCATTAGCCTAATTGCCCCAGCCACTTGTGTTCTCCCTTATCTTCTATAATACTTGAGCAGTTGTTCCCTTCTTGTCATAAACCTGTGCCTGTGAGCATCTATGAATCCCTCTTCCTCAAAGTCTAATGATGATGACTCACTAATGGGGTAATTAGCTAATGGGCTGCCTATAACTACCTCATCATCCGATCCTGCTTCACTCCCAGAGTCTGCCCTTGACACAGAATCTTCACTGTCCGAAGCTGATGGCAGTAAAACCGGTCTCTGAGAATGTGAGGATTCTCCCAAACCAATACTCACAGTCCTCAGAGCAGGAGCTGGCCCAGAGCCAACCACAACAAAAACAAGATAAAATATTAAAATAATAAATATTAACATTAAAATTGACTAAAAACAATCAAAGATAAAATGGAAGGGTGGAAGTGGCATGTTATCTTATTCCATTGCCAATTTACAATAAACGTATAGGACTAGCTATTAAATTTATAAAAATCCAATTTAGTCTGGACTCATTCAGACCAGATGAGCAAAATAAATGGGACTTTCCAGAGTGCAGCAGAAATAAATGTCTCAATTGTTTTGAATGGAAATCAGAACATTAATGTTGCCTAAATGATCTTCTGATAAATTGGCCATGTCTCCTGAAATCTTTTGGAAGTTGTAATCCAAACATACCTACAGATTTGGAAAAAGCTGGTCTGAATAATCAAACCCGTTGCAAGCTGATTCACCTCAGAGAGATAATTCATGATATTAAAAAGAAGGACTACCATGAAGAGACCAGAATGAGTTCTCATTTCTTTAGGGAGACAACAACAAAACAAACATATGCCAACTTGAGCTAGGGCCACCCACTGAGAATATGACTCAGCTGTAACAGATCACTCACTAAAAATATGGAATAAATAAGAAATTATGGATAAAACAGGCCTAAGAGGTTATAGTATATCAGTTGAAATTATTCCAACTGAAACTTCTCCTGCAAAAGCAGGACTAACCAGGATTTTTCCTCTGTATGCAAGAACGGTTCTATTTTTTTTCTTTAAATTTTTATTTATTTCATTGGAATAATTGCGCCTTTTGGGGAATCATGTGTCTTAAGTCAAAAGAAGGAATTCTTTATATGTATACATTTAAAAAGCTGTGGTATGGTAAGAAAAACATTGCCTTTTTGATATGGATAAATTCTAAATCTCAGCATCTCTCACCACTACTTGTATAATGATTTAGCAACAACTGGAGAACAGGTGCAAATTCCTCATTCAGAATTTCAGAAGAGAATTTCCTGTCCATTTTAATTTTAAACATGTGAATTGTGTCCTCAGACTTTTCAACAATGGTCATGTAGTCTAGGAAAATCAGAGGAATGTCCAGGCAGAAATTTAATTTAATTTAATTTAGTTTAGTTTAGTTTAGTTTAGTTTAGTTTAGTTTAATTTAATTTAATTTAATTTAATTTAATTTAATTTAATTTAATTTAATTTAATTTAATTTAATTTAATTTAATATAATTTAGTTCAGTTCAGTTCAATTCAATTCAATTCAATTCAATTCAATTTAATTTAATTTAATTTATAGATTTGTATGCCGCCCCTCTCCGGAGACTCGGAGCGGCATACAATATTTAGCATTTAGACTTATATACCTCTTCATAATGCTTTTACAGCCCTCTCTAAGCAGTTTACAGAATCATCACATTGCCCACAATAATCTGGGTCCTCGTTTTACCGACCTCGGAAGGATGGAAGGCTGACTCAACCTTAAGCCGGTGGTGAGATTTGAACTGCTGAATTACAGTTAGCAGTTAGCTGACGTAGCCTGCAGTGTTGCACTCTAACTACTGCACCACTCTGGCTCTGCAGGTTTAATTAATTGGCTACAGCAGGGGTCCCCAACCTCTGGTTTGTGGACTAGTATTGATCTGCAGCATGCCAGAAACCGGGCCACACAAACAAGTGAACCCCATTCACAGAATGCAGGCAATATATCAAACCATGCCCCTTCCAGTCTGTGGAAAAACCTCTCTCCATAAAATTGACCCCTGATGCTCAAAAGATTGAGGGCCACTGAGCTAGAGGATGTAATAAATTCATCTCAGTCATACAACTTTTTAACTGGGGGTCAATTACTTTACATCTCTGTTTCTTAGCTAATGTATTACTGCAAATCTAAGGGTCCAAAAAACAAGAGAAAGGTGGATGCCTTTAAAAAAAAGGAGAAGTGGTAGCTTAATTATTTTGTAGCTGGCAATGTAGCTTTTCCATACCACATGTCCTGACAAGCATTAGCATAGGATTTCAACCTAAAACAGTAAAATGGTCCTTGGAGTGGATATACCAAGTAATTAAGCAGATCAATCTTCTATTGTTTAAGACAAATTCTTTGAAGATGTGATTAAAGAAGGACATAAAAACATCTGTTCAAATGGCTTCTTTTCAGTTTGATACTGAAAGTCAAGGAAAGGACTTATTCTTAAAAGCAAGTTAAGAATATATTTTTTCTTACCACTCTTTTCAAAATGTTTAAAACTTCACTGAAAATTTTAAAGGGTAACCCTAAGCACAGCATATAAATTGCTCCTTTTCCCTTGAGAGAGTTGAAAAACACAGCATGAAAATGTGTCCCAACTTAATATTTAGCAAAACTATTAACACTTTGATAGTCAGCTCACTTTTTATTTTCCCAACCTTTTAAAAGAGAATAATAATACCAACTTTCATCCCTAGGACAAGCACTTTTCCTTTTCTTTCTTTTTTCCTTTTCTTTTCTTTCTTGCCTTTTCTCCCTATCAGATCTTAATTTTTGACGATGATGATCTTGATGGATGTCAGTGATTAGCAGAATAATAATTAGCTGAGTGGGATGCTATGTTTCTGTACGTATGCTTACTCAAAAATGCATTTCGTTATAGTCAGTGAAATTAACTTGCAGTTAAATATATGTAGAATTGAACTTCAATGCCTAAAAATAAAGTGACTGTTAGCATGAACTGTGAATCAGAGGTTGAGAACATGTCACATCAAGCAGAAGGTGACAAACTGGTGGGCACATTTGGAACGTCAAGGAGCAAGTGAAAATGGATGGTCTTATAAAATGGGTTTGACTATTCAGAAAATGCAGGTCACAGCGACCTAGTTCCCCTTTTCCCAATCCTAGCTGATTTTGCTTATTTCGGGAGCACACTATTTCAGCTTGTAAACAAACAAAACCAAGTTCTAATAATGCAGAGGAAAGTACTTAAAATCAGGCTTTTGCAAATTCATTCCATTACACCAGCATACTTTCCCCTTGAATTTGATGGATTAGGCAGGATTTAACCTGAATTTTGGGAGTTAAAGCGCACAAGTCTGAAAGTTGCCAAGTTTGAAGACCTCTGTCCAGTGATGGGCTGCCAAAAATGTTTACTGCCATACTGTGGGCGTGGCTTGTTTTGTGGATGTGGCTTGCCGGTCATGTGACTAGGTAGGAGTGGCTTAACAATCATGTGACCGAGCTGGCTTAAAGGTCTTGTGACCAGGTGGGAGTGGCTTGCCAACCAAGATAAGTTTTCAAATAGTTGCTTGGACTCTTTTTCAGTTGATTAAGTCACATGATTTGAATAGCCACAAAAAGGACAAATGATAGGCAGCATTATTAGTTGAGGAGCACAGTAACATTTTAACAAGGTTTTGTATTGAACCCACAAGGTTCAGTATGATAACAGATTAGGCAAGTAGATTAATTTTCTTTTATTGTTATCAAAAGTTCAGTTCTAGATATTGATTAAAATGATTGAAGTATTTATGGGTAAAAACATACTATTTAATTATTGCCTATTTTAAAATTAATTAAGGATTACCAGAGAAGGAAAGACATTACAAAAAGTATTAAGTATTCAATAAATAGTACATAAACTTACTACCCCCACTACATTTCTCTCTCCCCCCCCCATGGGGGCAGGAGCCCATTACTTCCCCTGTCCTAGATTCTCCAAATTAGCTTTATACCATTCCTATCAGCACTTTATACCATTCCTATCTAATGGGTAAGGGAGACTTTTAGCACTTAATAGCCTCTTAATGACCTCAAACCATGACTGGTCACTCAAATAGGCATTGCTGACTACCAGTATTTCCTCATACCAGAGGTTGAACATCAATTACACAACCAAATGACCAAATTGGCACACAAGTAATATATCCTAGGAAAGTAGGACAAGAAAATCCTGCTGATCATGTTGTCTAGCCTGGTAACAAAACATTCAGAAGCTAAATTGAAAATAGCTGGAAGAGCAAATCACTGTCAAAATCTAAAATCCGAGCGACAAGTATTTTCTATTATTTCACAGAACGTAGCTATTCAGAATTGTTGTTTTCATATAATTAACCAATTAATCAAAATTTTACCAATATCCCAGACATGGATGGCAGCCATGAAAAAAAAAAATAGATTCAATCTCCCATAGTAAAATTCCTCAGCTATGATAAATTGACTGATCAGCATAACTAGTTTAGATTAAATGCAGATAGTCTTCAAGTTACAATAGCAGTTGGGACCAGGACTTCCGCTGCTAAAAGAAGTGGTTGTAAAGC
Source organism: Erythrolamprus reginae (assembly GCF_031021105.1). NCBI lineage: Eukaryota > Metazoa > Chordata > Lepidosauria > Squamata > Dipsadidae > Erythrolamprus > Erythrolamprus reginae. The sequence continues at coordinate 297,548,062 of NC_091951.1, read as the reverse complement.
ATGATGCCCCATGACCATATCACTTCCCCATTGACTTTGCTTGTGGGAAGCCTTCAGAGAAGGTTGCAAATGGTGATCACATAACTGCAAGATGCTGCAACTTTCATAATTGCAAGCTGGTAGCCAAGGGGCAGAAGCATAATTCAGTGATTGTGGAGATGATACAATGGCTGGAACTTGGAGGATTAGTTGAAAATACCACTCATTCATGCTGTTGCAACTTTGAACAGTCACTTGATTGGTAAGCAAGGAATACAGTACCTATAACTATCAATACATTATTTTAAGTCATTTATTACATTGATTACAGGGGCCTAGGCTAGGGGAAGGCCCTTCTCTGTGGGGGCGCCATCCCTCTGGAATCAGCTCCCCCCAGAGATTCGTACTGACCCCACCCTCCTTGCCTTCCGCAAGAGTCTCAAGACTCACCTATGTCGCCAGACTTGGGGCAATTAGAGCTTGCCCCTCTGATCAATATATGTGATGTATGGCGTGATTGGATTGTATGATTGTGTATTACATAGGGTTTTTATTTGTATTTTTAAATATTAGATTTATGCTATATGCTTATGTTTGTATCTATTCTGTGAGCCACCCCGAGTCTTTGGAGAAGACTAAATAAGAATAAGAATAAGAATAAGAATAAGAATAAGAATAAGAATAAGAATAAGAATAAGAATAAGAATAAGAATAAGAATAAGAATAAGAATAAGAATAAGAATAAGAATAAGAATAAGAATAAGAATAAGAATAAGAATAAGAATAAGAATAAGAATATACAGTACACTATAATTACATTACTATACATTGATTACATTACTATATTTTTTTACTGAAAGTGGTAGATGCTTGGAACAAATTTCTAGCAGACGTGGTTGGTAAATCCACAGTAACTGAATTTAAACATGCCTGGGATAAACATATATCCATCCTAAGATAAAATATAGGAAATAGTATAAGGGCAGACTAGATGGACCACGGGGTCTTTTTCTGCCATCAAACCTCTATGTTTCTATGAGAAAATCAAAGCATTTTATAAGTTCTGATATTAATTTTTTTTAACATGCAGTGAATAAAGTTGCTAGCAAGGTGGCTTATTGCTAATTCCATATTTCTCTCCACATTGAGAGTTGAATAAGATTTAGTACTAGCAATTTGAAAAGGACAAGCTTTAGGCATGGAAGTGTGTATGCATATAAATAAAATTGTTATTTCTGCTTCATTGCTAATGAAAGAAAAATGATCCATGTACTCTGTTAGGATAACAGAATCTTGAAATCCATTTAACTCATGATTTAGATACTCCTGAAATTGTCAACGAATTATTCAATACCCATTAATGAGCTTTCACAGATGTCTTATTAACTTATTAACTGCCAGTTACCTAAGCTTCTGTGTTGTACATGAAAAATAGCTTCTACAAGCTTCAATGTTGCACATGAAAAATAGGTTCTAGCAGTTCAGAAACACACACACAACACACACACACACACACCTATAATCTTCTAGTCTTCTAATCCAATCCCCTGCTCCAGCAGCAGACCTTCTACCATTCCAGACAAGTGGCTGTCTAGACTCTTTAAAAAAATACCTTCACTGTTACAGCACCTTCAACTTCTGCTGGTTAATTATTCTTACAGCCAGGAAATCTGTTCTTACCCTGTTTCCCTGAAAATAAGACGTACCCCGAAAGTAAGGCATGTCAGAGGTTTTGCAGAATTTGCTAATATAAGGCACCCCCTGAAAATAAGGTGTAGTCAAGTTTACATACGGTACAGTGGAAAAACATACGGTACCATTCAAAGCTGTTCATAGCGGTACCGTAATAATGTGGCGTCCCCTGCTGGCCCCTTCCATTGCTTTGTACTGTCCAGTACAGCAGACACAGTCTGCTGCTGTCTCATTGCCATTACAGTCTCCACTACAGTGCGTAGACTGTAGTTCCTCTGGTGGCCGGAAGCTGCAATAGCGGGAGTATACTGTTGTACCATATAAGTGCCATTGTTTGTGTGTGTGGGTGCCATACTGACAGGTACTGTACCGTAATCAGTGTACCATACGGTACACTTTCTTTGGGGGTGTCAGCTTTTCTGCCTATGAATTTGTCTTATTTGAGCAATATAAGGCACCCCCTGAAAATAAGACGTAGCACAACTTTTGGAGCAAAAATTAATACAAGACAGTGTCTTATTTTCAGGGAAACACGGTAGTTCTAGGTTGCTTCTCGCCTTGATTAGTTTCCATCCATTATTTCTTGTCTTGCCTTTTGATGCTTTGGAAAATAGATATACCCTCTTCTTCTTTGTGGCAGCCACTCAAATATTGAAACATTGCTTTTATGTCACCCTTGGTACCCAAATCCTGTAACTATTCTTGAGCCCCAATTATCTTTTCTATATCTATCTGTTTCTATAACTGTTTCTATATCATCTATCCCTATCTATCTCTCTGTCTCTCTGTCTCTGTCTATTTTTATATTCTTTCTTTCTTTCTTTCTTTCTATCTATCTATCTATCTATCTATCTATCCATCCATCCATCCATCCATCCATCCATCCATCCATCCATCCAGGGGTGGGCTACTGCCCGGACAGGGGGAACGCAGTCGGGTAGCGAAAATGGAGCTCCACCCCAGAGCACCCAATTTGCACTGAAAGATGTTGAAAGAAAATGCCCTCATCCTGCATAAGCCACAGCCAGTGTGGTAGTAAAAAAACGTGGTAGCCCTTCACTCTATCTATCTATCTATCTATCTATCTATCTATCTATCTATCTATCTATAATCTATCTATCTATACATCTATCTAACTATCTATCTAACTATCTATCTATTTATCATCTATCTATCTATCTATCTATCTATCTATCTATCTATCTATCAGTTCTTCCTTCCTATGCTATCCTATCCTTTCCTATCTGTCTGTCTATCTATCTATCTATCTATCTATCTATCTATCTATCTATCTATCTATCTATCTATCTATCTATAATCTGTCTATCTATCCATCTAACTATCTATCTAACTATCTATCTATTTATCATCTATCTATCTATCTATCTATCTATCTATCTATCTATCTATCTATCTATCTATCTATCAGTTCTTCCTTCCTATGCTATCCTATCCTATCCTATCTATCTATCTATCTATCTATCTATCTATCTATCTATCTATCTATCTATCTATCTATCTATCTATCTATCTATCTATCTATCTAACAAACCAAGAAACCAATGCCACATAAGTCAGGACTACTTTTATTGTAACAGCCATATAAATAGAGGCTTGAAAGTCTGAATATGCTTCCCTCCTCCCCACTTTGTCTTTGTTTGTACAGGGTTTGCAGGTGTGCAGTCTGAGACATGTTCTCAAATTAATTTTTTTGAATGGACTTAAACACCATTTGTCTGACCATTGTTTGGTAGCACGTTTTCTTCTTGCCTTTCAAGGCCTTTCCCATACATAGGGAGGTAAAGTGGAATACACAATGGTGTGACATGTAAAATATTTCCAAAACCCATTTAAAACTACATAATACTGCTGGATTTCCTCATCTCTCAGCATAGTAATGTATTTAACAATATGTTTCTGCATAGGAAGAAAAATGAATGCTTATAAGCACATATATCTGTTATGTGTCTTCAACAATATCAAAGCCTAATGTGCTCATTGATCAGTTTGGTAGAAGAGAGCGCAATTGTCAGCATAACTAGGTAATCAGGTGAGGAAATTCCATAGGAAAACTAAAACTATTATTTATTGAGATTAGCAGAATTTGCAAATCTGATCGTGCAGTGTCTCCTTGTCTTTATTCTTGTATTCTTCCTGAGCCTTTTTCAAATGTTGTTTGGGATATCTGTGGAGATTCTCAGTCATCCAGGTCATGGTTGTCCCAAAGGTGCTTTTTCAAAAGGCAACTGGACTTTTCTTCCTTTTTTTTTTGAAGATGTTTCTTGTGAATTTAAAAAATGTTTCAGCCCATCTTTACCTAGATAACAGTTCATGCATATTTCTGTCATGGTCATCTTTATTCTCTACAATAGCAGCTAAAAGTTGAGTTTGTACACAAAGAGTGATGTTCTTGAATACTCAACATCTGGGTTAATATTTACTGGTAAAATTGCACACAAAAGCTGAGCATTTTTCATCCCACCTCTTTGTATCTTCTCAGTTTGTCTGATAGAGTCACATAAATTTGACAAACAAACAAACAAACAAACAAACAAATAAATAAATAAATAATCAATCATGCCCTCATCACCTCGAGGTTCGACTATTGTAATGCTCTCTACATGGGGCTACCTTTGAAAAGTGTTCGGAAACTTCAGATCGTGCAGAATGCAGCTGCAAGAGCAATCATGGGCTTCCCAAGGTATGCCCATGTTACACCAACACTCCGCAGTCTGCATTGGTTGCCGATCAATTTCCGGTCACAATTCAAAGTGTTGGTTATGACCTATAAAGCCCTTCATGGCATCGGACCAGAATAACACCGGGACAGCCTTCTGCCGCACGAATCCCAGCGACCGGTTAGGTCCCACAGAGTTGGCCTTCTCCAGATCCCATCGACTAAACAATGTCGTCTGGCGGGATCCATGACAAGAGCCTTCTCTGTGGTGGCCCTGACCCTCTGGAACCAGCTCCCCCCGGAGATTAGAACTGCCCCCACCCTCCTTGCCTTTCGTAAAGTTCTTAAGACCCATCTCTGCCGTCAGGCATGGGGGAACTGAGACATCTTCCCCGGACCTATACAGTTTATACATGGTATGTTTGTTTGTGTGTATGTTTGCTTTTAATAATGGGTTTTTTAGCATTTTTAAATTATTAGATTTGTTCTTACATTGTTCTTGTTATTGTTGTGAGCCGCCCCGAGTCTACGGAGAGGACCGGCATACAAACAAACAAACAAACAAACAAACAAACAAATAATACCTTTCGCACTTTAGACTGAGATGTAGCTCAACCCAAAGAGAATATTGTACATATTGGTGAAATGCTTATTGTAAATGGTTGCAATAGAATGAGAATTGTTTGTGGTCAATTACAGATTCTATGATATGTTCAAAGTCTTGTAAGCAGGGCATCTTGCTGAAAAAGCAAGGGAGTTCTTTTAATGATAATGCCTAAAAATCCAGCAAACATAAACCAACAACCAGAGAAACATATTCTCCCACAAGTTTTTTATCCTGAATCAAATAATAAAAGATGTGATGTGGAATCAGTTATGTTCATTTTTATATATGGTTATAATCTGCAAGATGCAGGACTTGAAGTAGGAAAATGGTACTTTTCTATGGTTGAAACATGAATATGATTTATGCACAAAGATGGAAATATTCTACATTGCCCATAGTGGATGGTTGAAGTTGACAGATTTTGCTGAAATGGATGAATTGATTTCTTTGATTAGAGAAAAGATATCATCCATATTTATTGATGACTGTAAGCCTCTTGTAGTCTCTGTGCATCAAAAAAAACCCTTGTTATTTATGGTTTTGATGAGTAGCTAGGAGACATTATAGAAAGAAATGATATAACTTTAGAAAAGTTAAGATATATTTGTATTTATAACTGACATAAAGAATATCAGAAGCCACTTCTTTTTATCTTTTTTCTATTTCTTCAACTTCTTTCTTTTCCTATAGTTTCTTTTTTATGATCTTTTATGTTAATTTGTCAGTTTTTACTTTCTTGTTTAAAAGTTTTTATAAAAATTATATGTATAAAAAGAGAAGCATGCATATGACTAATTTGTGATTATATAAAGAGCATGTCCTTAGTCTTTGAATGTCCCCCTCTAGAGAAGAAAATGACAGGCTGGCACTGGCAACAGGCATCTTTGATCTGCCTCCTAGGGTCTCTAACAAGATTGTAGTTAGTCCCACAGGGCTGCCATCAGTCATCACAAAAGTTGAGGCATTCGGATTTTAATAAGCCAAAGAACAATATTTAATTGATGAACTTTTCAGCTGTTGAAATGCAGAGTCAATTACTGTAGACCAATGCCAAGCAAATCCTTTTGTAGTTGCAGTGGACCAAAACATTGGCATAGTTAGGAATAATTTTCATGTGGCAGCCATGATTGCTAGAAAAGAACACAGCAAATCCAGATTTTTGGGAATTGGAGCTTACAAAATAGCTTCTATCTACTTTGGAGCATGGGTTAGTCCTTTAGCTGAAATGTGTCCTAGCATAGCAATCTTTTCAAAACCAATGCGGCATTTGCTTTTGTTTAGTTTCAGCCACTTTTATGAAATCTCTCAAAAACAACTATCAGAAATCTCTCAAAAACAGCTGTCATCGAAAAACTATCTCAGAGTTCTTTAATACTGTAATTGCCACATAGAGAATAATATCATCAGAATAGCAGAAAATACAAGGAAAATTATAGGATTAGCCCCACTGCCTTTTGATAAGCCACAAATGCATCCAAGAGTCCAAATGGAACTTTGCAGAATCCATAACAGCCTCAGTATGTTATAAAGGTTATCAAAATGTGAAGTGCTATATTTATTTTTCAAAATCATTAATTACATTACTGTTCCAAGCTGTGCATCAAAGATATGACAGTATGCAAATTTTAATTGGCAATAGCTTTGACTCTTCGCTTGTAAATATTGCGTAATAAATGTTGCTGCAAATAAAATTTGGTTCACTCCCATTATCAATCACTATCTATAATTTTCCTGTTAATTCTCCCTAAGAAACATGTTCCTTACAAGGAGTGAATTTGTTTTCTTTTAAGAAACTTAAGCTAAAGGATTTCCTTCCTTCCTTCCTTCCTTCCCTCCCTCCCTCCCTCCCTCCCTCCTTCCTTCCTTCCTTGAGCATGCCCTTCATGGCATTGGACCAGAATATCTCCGGGACCGCCTTCTGCTGCACGAATCCCAGCGACCAATTAGGTCCCACAGAGTTGGTCTTCTCCGGGTCCCATCAACTAAACAATGTCATCTGGCGGGTCCCAGGGGAAGAGCCTTCTCTGTGGCGGTCCCGACTCTCTGGAACCAGCTCCCTCCGGAGATTAGAACTGCCCCCACCCTCCTTGCCTTTCGTAAACTCCTTAAAACCCACTTCTGCCGTCAGGCATGGGGGAATTGAGGCACCCCCCCTCCCCGGGCCTATACAATTTATGTATGGTATGTTTGTGTGTATGTATGTCTGTTTTAATAATGGGTTTTTAAAAAGTTTTTTAAATTTATTAGATTTGTTATGAATTGTTTCATTGTATGCTGTGAGCCACCCCGAGTCTACGGAGAGAGGCGGCATACAAATCTAATAAATAAATAAATAAATGAATGAATGAATGAATGAATGAATAAATAAATAAATAAATAAATACAAACAGTATTCAGTGCACTACATTTTTCTCTGAAATGGTGTGATAGTCTATAATAATAATAAAGAATTTATCTATGTTAAAGACTTTAATGCAAGAACACTTTGTCCTAGATACATTTTGACTGCATTCTACTAGTGAAAACTATTAAATGAGGTGTCTATAGAAATGCTATTCATTGCTGTCATTAAGTAATTTTCTTATTGAACATTTTAATATAATCTGGCCAATGTCAGATCTCCTTACTGCAGATATTTCTCAAGCAATGCTATGTAAGTGCATTTTCCCATCACTTGTTCTTAATTTTTTTCTGCACAACTCTCCCTATGCACGTACTTTGATAAATTCTATACTTGCATTAACATTTGCATCAGTAGATTCATTAGGTACTTATAGTCTATTTTCAGATTTAAACTGTTCCAACAGAAAATGTCTTCACAGAGTGAAATATTTATTCAAAGCAGCTTTAGTTTATGAAAAGTTACTGCTGGTAAGTTTGGGGAAAATGTATTGGAGCTTCAAAATGCATCATCCATTGAACAGCATCATCTTCTTTGTCCAATCTGATATAAATTTCATAGGTTCCATCCATTATAGTTTATATAAAGGTCAGCTGTATTCATAATCAAAGATTGGGAAGCAACAAGACTAGCATGTTCTAGGATTCTACCTTCATTTCCACTTGTTCTTGATTCCCAATAGGCTTTTGGGTGGAATTTAAGGTACTACTTGTTGTTTTTAAAATCCTGCATGGCATGGAGTCAGATGGGACTGCTTCTCCGCAATGTTTTTTGCCTGTCATGTTAAATCTGAAGTGGAGCATGATTCAGGTCCTTCGGTGAATCAATGTCAGCTGGTGGGTTCAGGGAGAGATCCTTCCCTGTCATTCATTAGAGCCCCATGGGACTCTAATAAACTGCGACAATAATCTTGAAGAACAGGCAAAAGAAATTTTAGTTCAAAACAACAATGCAATTTGAGAAACCATCTCAGATTTGACTGTAGCTTTTTAAAAAAATATCAAAGTCATATCTGAATTGCTTTTTATTTACTTTTATTTTTATTTATTTATTTAGTCCAATACATAACACACATTGAAGAGAATAGATATTTAGTAATATAACTAAAGAAAAGAATAGAAGAAAAGATATAAAAGTATAGGTGAACATATTTGAAAGGAAGAAAAGATAAATGAGATAAGGAGAGACAATTGGACAGGGGATGGAAGGCACACTGGTGCACTTATGCACGCTCCTTAGTGACCTCTAAGGAACCTGGAGAGGTCAATCGTGGATAGTCAAATTAATCAAGTCAATCGTGGCTTTCTCAAATTACATTTATGCTTCAGACTTGGATTTCTCTTACCTAAGCAATGTCTTGATTGCAGCTATTCTTCTGTTCCTCAGGGTTACTGTCAATGTCCATTACAGGAACATCTTCTTTCCAGAGATGCTTATGGCCTTATTGGCCTTTTGCATCTGACCTTATTGGCCTTTTGGAAGGCTGATTAGAAATGGATCTTCCCTCAGGTATTGGGAACAGGCTGTTAGCTTTCTTTCTCCTAATCTTCTTTATTTCTGAGCTCCTTTGAGCTCTTCTCCCTCTTTATCACTACTTAAGCTGGCTGGTGCAGCTATATTCTACTGCTATGGCTTCTTTTTAGTCATGGCTAAAGATGGGCATATTATATTCCAATCTGGAAATGAAATAAGGGACCCAGGGGAAGAGCCTTCTCTGTGGCGGCCCCGGCCCTCTGGAACCAACTCCCCCCAGAGATTAGAATTGCCCCCACCCTCCTTGCCTTTCGTAAGCTACTTAAAACCCACCTCTGCCGCCAGGCATGAGGGAATTAAGATTTCTTCTCCCCCTAGGCCGTTACAATGGTATGCATGGTATGTTTCTATGTGTGTTTGGTTTTGTATATTAAGGGGTTTTAATTTGCTTTTAGTATTGGAATATTATTGTATACTGTCTATGATTGCTGTTAGCCGCCCCGAGTTTTCGGAGAGGGGCGGCATATAAATCCAATAAAACTTGAAACTTGAATATAGAAAATTAGATTGGGGCATTCAGAAACTTAATAGAAATCATGATGCATATCTGCTTAGATAAAACTCAAATTAGGGATATGTAGATAGTCAAATATATCGCTATACATTTAAAAATAAAATTGATTGTTTATGATGAAAAGTTGAAAAATTAGTGACAGATATAAAATAAATTATAATTTCTGCATAGCAGAAAGATAGTATTTTGGAAGCTTATCAAAATTATTTTATAAGGAACATTGGAATTAAAAAATAAAACAAGTATAAGAAACAAAAGGGAAAACAGAGCACAGGGACCAAAAATACAAGTCCTATGTGTGGGAAAAGTAGTAGAAGATAGATTACTCTCTCAACAGATTGAAGGGAGAGCGGACATGAAGAATGAGAGTCTGAAAGTTGCTTGGAGCATAGTGAAAAGAATTACGTTAGAGAAGACCACTGAAGTGTGTGGAGTTATGCTAATGGAAATATGAAAAAGGATGCTTGAAGTGAAAGGATGTGAAGTGAAAGAGGCTATAGATGAGAAAAATACCATAAAAGAATGGTTGTTGAAAATAAAAATGAGAGTGAGGAAAGGATACTATAAAATACATACAGTATACAAAGATAAAAGATTAGTTCCAGGGAATGTAATCAAAGAGCAAAGAATGGCTAAGATGAAATGAGGCACAGAAAATGCAGAATAGTTTTGATGGAAATTTTAAAAAGTTGTTTTGGAAGTGGGCAAAGAAATGTAAACAAAGAACTCCAGCAGAGAGAATGGAATTAAAATAAGTACAATTAAATACTTGGGGTGAAAGTAAAGCCGTGGAAAGCTGGAACAAAAGTTTTCAGAGGTTTCTTTGGGACTGATAATATTATATCAAAGACTGGAACTGTAAAAAATCCCAGTATGTTAGTGTCCAGCAGAAAAATAGGAAAGTCACTAATAAATACTATGAGAATGTTGGGAAATGATAGGCCTATTGGTGTAAATGGGGCAATTAGAAACTTGTAAAATATGAATATAATTTGTTTATGGAATGGTTAGGTAGCTAGATTAATGTGCATGTGAAGAAGGTATCAGTGTCTACTGGAGGAATGGCATTATTGTTCTACTACATAAAGGGAAAAAAGCAGGAATATAAGTAAGAACTACAAGGGGGTAGATTTGTTAAAGGTGCCTGTGAAGGTTTGTGTCAGAATTCTGATTGAAAAGATACAAGAACTGGCAAGCAAAATGTAGTGCAGCAGGCAAGAGTAAATGAGATTACACAGTTGAACATAGCAATGAAAAGTATTTACATATTAGAAGTATAGCAAGTCTTTCCCTCCAGGATGTCACTTATGAGTTAACAGTTTCTTAATCTGTTTTTTGACTGAACAGTACTGCCCCTGTCTGATCTGCATTAAAATCAGTTATTTGTTTATGTGGTTCTTGGACCATTTAGGCTTTTAGCCACAGGGGAAGGTAGCCTTCTGATCTCAGATTTACTCTTTGAAATAGAAACAGTAATCCTAGTGTACCAGTTTTTCAAGGTGAACCAATCTCTCTTTATAAAATTACTCCTGCAGTTGCTCACTCAATATATCTATTAGTAACAGTATATCTGGGATGCTTTTAAAGCATTTATATGAGGTAGAATTACAGTATATACCATACTTCATGAGAGAAAAAAAAAGAAAATATGATCATAATAACCTTGAAAGGAAAGATAAAGGAATTATGTCTATTTATGCAAAAAACTATACTCTGGGGGCTTTTAATGCTTTCAGGTCTGCAAAGCTAAAACTTAATCAATTGTCTATTTCAGAAATGGACTATTTATCAAACTGTGTTAACCAGACTTATTAGAAACAGACAAGCTGGGGGAAGAAAATTGGTCATTTCTTGATTGAAATAATTGAAACAATGCAATATAATGTCTGCAATTAACTATCCCATTGATATAACATTTAATGGTTCAGGGTCAGTTAATTTTCATGTTTTGGATTTCAATGCTCATCTAAATAGTTTTTAGATAGATGAGAACACTGAGCATTTTAAAAATAGGTAAATATTACAGGTATTCTATAAACTGATCTGCAAAATTTACCAGTAATTGCACTTTTATACTAGAGGAAATATTAGATATAATTCATTTTAAGAAAACCAAGAATGACCTTGAACCAGATAAAATTACTATATAGAACCCTATAAAGAAAACTTAGCCTTATATTGTCAGTGATGTACAATAAATCTTTTGGAAATGAAATTTTATCTTTATCAGTGTATGAACCCTACTTACATTATTCAAACAATGAATTGCAACTTTAGCATCTAGGCTACAGAACATACTATTATCAATAGTATAATATATTGTTAATCATTTTAAATGACCTCACATTTTATAACAAAAAATTAGTTGTGAATTTATTTATTTATTTATTTAATAAATTTATACAGTGATCCATCTCATAAAACGTGACTTTGGATAGATTAAAAACTATAAACAGAAAACAATAAAAATTCAAAGTAGCGTTAGAGACAACCATCACATAACATCATTCAACCATCTTGCAAACTCACTATAGTACTCCAATATTGATGGAAAAACCCACATCCTGAGGGCTTTCTGGAAGGCAAGTAGGGATTAAGCCAATCTCACCTCAAGGGGAATGGGGTTCAAATGGGTGAGGACCACAGCCTGCCAGATGTAACTGCTTAATAGGCAGGACCCACAATTTAGGCCTCTTGCTCAATGTGATGGCACAAGTAGATATAACTGGGAAGAGGCAGTTCCTCAAATAACTGGTTCTATGCTATATAAGTCTTTAAAGATCAAAGTGCAACTGATCCAGCTCACAGAACAGAGATATAATTTTGACTGTAACTTTGTTGCTTGTATTCTTGCAATTTATATTGACTGGTTCTTAATATGATTTGATTGCTTATTTGTACCCGGACTTTCATTAAGTGTTGTATTCATAAACACATCTTTTCCTTTATGTACACTGAGAGCATATGTACTAAGTCAAATTACTTGTGTGTTTAATGATACTTGGCCAATAAAAATTATATTCTGTTCTATTCTACAGAATCCTGATAATCATCTGATTGATGAGGAACCGTGAGAAAGCAAAAGGAAACTAGTGATAGTCACATCTATCAGAATATATCTGGAGACAAAATGGAGATGAAGGGACATGTAGAACATTTGTTGTGCAGTCAGTTATGTGTTCCCATAGATGGCACACGTTGGAATAGAATAGAATGGGATGGGATGGAATGGAATAGAATAGAATAGAATAGAATATTCTGCCTGCATAGAAGTGTTGTGTGAGTGCAAAACGGTAGAAACTGGTTTTAGAACCCACTACTCACTCATACATACATACATACACACGTACATACATACCTTTCTTCTATTCCTATATCTCTTCTTCTATTCTTTCATTGATATGTTCTATTCCTATATCTTCTTTTCTATTCTTTCTTAGATATATTTTACTATGAGTATCTCCTCTATAACCTTCATCATGTATTTTACTATGTGTATATAAACACATAGGACCAGGGTATCTACGAGACCCCCTTCTGCCGCACGAATCCCAGCGACCGGTTAGGTCCCACAGAGTGGGCCTTCTCCGGGTCCCGTCAACAAAACAATGTCGCTTGGCGGGACCCAGGGGAAAACCTTCTCTGTGGCGGCCCCAACCCTCTGGAATCAACTCCCCCCAGAGATTAGAATTGCCCCCACCCTCCTTGCCTTTCGTAAGCTCCTTAAGACCCACCTCTGTCGTCAGGCATGGGGGAATTGAGACATTCTTTCCCCCTAAGCCTTCATAATTTATGCATGGTATGTTTGTTATATGGATGTTTAGTTTTATAATAAGGGTATTTTAGTTGTTTTTAGTATTGGATTTGCATGATGTTTTTTATTACTGTTGTTAGCCGCCCCGAGTCTACGGAGAGGGGTGGCATACAAATCCAATAAATAAATAACTAAATAAATAGATAGATAGATAGATAGATAGATAGATAGATAGATAAATAAATAAATAAATAAATAAATAAATAAATAAATACCCACTAAAACCCTCATTGTATATTGGACAAAATAAATAAATAAATAAATATAAAAAAATACGTACATACATACTTACATACTGGTTCATACAAAATCCAGTACTGTTTAAAGTACCTTTTACCTTTCCTTTAATTATCATTTTACCAAAGCTGTATTTATCCAATCTCTCTGCCTACTTCTAGATTTATTTTTATTATCCCCCTGCGATAAAACCAAGTTTCTATGAGAATCTGCTGCATTGCCTGGCACAGAGAAGAGGTGCAAAAGAGAGAAAACCTTTATCTCTCCCTCTCTCCCCCACTCCTCCTCTCCGTGTCTATTCTGTGTGTGTTTCTCAACCTTCGCCACTTTAAAATGTGTAAACTTCAACTCTCAGAATTTTCCAACTCACCTTTGGAAAGTCGAAGTCCACATGTCTTCTGGGAGTTGAAGTCCACATATCTTAAATTGCCAAGGATGAGAAACATTGCTCTTTGACATTTGATAACGCCAAAATAGTCACAACAATAGTTCCTGGGGAACAAACTCTGCAGTTCTATGTATTTAAGCTAGTAAAATTATGGAATTCATGAAAAACCTCTCAGAAAAATGGAGCAAACCAGCACAACAAAAGGAAAGCAAGACAGACATTTTAATCTAAATCAGAAACGTGGTAAAGCAACAATTTACTTTTGCCAATCCATTTTTTGCATGCTGGTGGGACAGCGACAACCAAAAAAAATCTATTGTTTAGATGCTCTACTCCTTTCAAAATAAGCACAACCTTAAGACTTTTGTATGTGTGCAAATTAGTCAATACCACAGGGAGTTTGATCTGCAAATGAATGAAGTTAAAACAAAAACAAACCAAAACAGAAAGTACAAAAAAATAACCTGTTCTACTAATTGTAGATATGTTTCTTTTTGATGTTCTATTGTTGTAGTCATGTGAGGCATAATAAATCTGTTAACAATTCAATACACATATAAATAACAAGTTAATGGCATCATTTCACTGTACACGGTAATAATTAGTGCATGACTCTCAGTAGGCTAGCTCTCCCATGAGATTTAAATTTTATGCCTGCAACTTGAGCTGCTAAAAGGAAATGTTTGACCTTAACTTACATCAAAAGACTTGCCCTCCTCACTCCTGCGTCACAGCTAAAAATATAGTTTTGTGAGCAGCAGATTAATCCTTAATGATCTGACAAAATAATCTTACTGCAGAAAAAGGGAGATTATGAAGCTTCCATAAATTAGGAAAAGGTTACTGTATCAAAAAATGAGGATATTTTACAGTTCTGTGATCCTCAGAAATATGAAGACTTCCATTCTTTGTGATTATATACCTTCCCTATTTTTTCTATGCCAGCCATATGTATTGTAAAAACTATTAGTACTCTACCAATATTTTAGTCCCCTTTTCCGAAATACAGATAGCAGGCACAACAAATCCGGGGTATACTATACAGCAGTGATGGCGAACTTATGGCACGGTTGTCGCAAGTGGCACGTGGAGCCATATCTGCTGGCATGCGAGCTGTTGCCTTAGCTTAGCTCCAGCATGCATGTGTGTCTGGCTAGCTGATTTTTGGCTTGCACAGAGGCTCTGGGAGGGCGTTTAGGCTTCCAGAGGACTTCTGAGGAGATGGGGGAAAGCGTTTTTACCCTCCCAAAGCTCCAGAGAAGCCTTTGGAGCCTGGGGAGGGTGAAACATGAACCTACTGGGCCCACCAGAAGTTGGGAAACAGTAACAGGACATTTCTGGCTTCCCGAGGGCCTCTCGGGGTTGGGGGAAGCTGTTTTTGCCCTCCCCCGGCATTGAATTATCGGTGTGGGCACTCACGCATGTGCAATAGTGCATGCCTATACTTTTTGGGCACCCAAGGAAAAAAGGATCACCATCACTGCTGTATAGAGATCGGTATACAATGTAGCTAATTTCCTAGCCACATATAAGGATTGATCATAAAAATATTGCCATAAGCAAACTCCAGAGGGATCTTAAAATATATCAAAAAGAACCACGGCCATCCAATAAGAATGTTTTTTTGTTTCTCTATTGGATTTTCCACTCTTTGGCACAAGATCCAACAGAGGCTTGCAGCCTGCTATGTCTTGCCCTTTGCCTGTCAGATACAGAATTATTTTCACTTCACAAGTGTCAGGACCCTAACAGCATTTTGGGAAAGGACAAATCTGGCACTATTTACAGTAGAGAAGAATCCAAGTCGTAAATCACAAATATGTGTCGTTCTGCTGTTTTAGAATCAAATCTTTGCTTTGGCATGCCCAAATAATTTGCCTACATTTTTTTCCATCGTATTTTAAGACTTTATATAAATTGCATTGCAATTTGTAGAGTCAGTTATGTGCATTTATTAATATCCTGTTCAAGGGCAGCTGTCAGTATCCCGGCATCTGTTTTTTGTTGCCATAAAAGGTGACACAGTCCCGTTTGCAATAAGCAATAAGCCTTTGTAAGCTGAAGAGTAAGATGAAGGAGGAAGGGACAATGCTTCCAGTCTTCATTTGATTTCTTCAGTTCTTTAAAGGGAGAAATGAAACATGCTAGCTATGCTAAGAATTGCAACCAGGTGAAAATAAGCTGTTACTGTTGTTAAATAGGAGCCAGCAGTGTGCAGCAGCTGCCAAAAAAACCCAACACAGTTCTAGGCTGCATAAACAGAGGGATAAAATCAAAATCATGTGAAATATTAATACCACTTTATAAGGCCTTGTTAAGGCCACACTTGGAATACTACATTCAGTTTTAGTCGCCACGATGTAAAAAAGATGTTGAGAGTCTAGAAAGAATGCAGAGAAGGGCAACAAAGATGATTAGGGCTCAGAATGCTAAAACATAAGAAGAACGGTTGCAGGAATTGGGTATGTAACTTTGAGGTAAAATAGCCTGCCCAGTTTCATAGGAGGAGGATATGCTGCAATTAATTCATTCATTTATTCAATCATTCATTCATTCATTCATTCATTCATTCATTTATTGGATTTCTATGCCGCCCCTCTCCGTAGACTCGGGGCGGCTAACAACAGTAATAAAAACAGCATATAACAATCCAATATTAAAGAAGTTAAAAACCCTTATTATAAAACGAAACATACATACAGACATACCATGCATAACATTGTAAAGGCCTAGGGGGGAAAAGTATCTCAGTTCCCCCTTGCCTAGCGGCAGAGGTGGGTTTTAAGAAGCTTACAAAAGGCAAGGAGGGTGGGGGCAATTCTATTCTCTGGGGGGGGAATTGGTTCCAGAGGGCCAGGGCCGCCACAGAGAAGGCTCTTCTCCTGGGTCCCACCAAGCAACATTGTTTAGTTGACGGGACCCGGAGAAGACCCGCTCTGTGGGACCTAACTGGTCACTGGGGTTCGTGCAGCAGAAGGCGGTCCCTGAGATAACATCTGCAACTAGGTTTGCATAGGAATTAACAGAAGATAGTGTATTTAGGAAATAGAGCAACAAAGATGATTAGGAGACTGGAGGCTAAAGCATATGAAGAATGGTTGCAGGAATTAGGTATATCTAGTTTAATGAAAAGAAGAACTAGTGGATACATGATAGCAGTGTTCCAGTATCTCAGGGGCTGCCACAAAGAAGAGGGAATCAAACTATTCTCCAAAGCACCTGAGGATTGGACAAAAAGCAATGGGTAGAAATTAATCGAGGAGAGAAACAACTTAGAACTAAGGAGAAATGTCCTGACAGTTAGAACAATTAATCCAGAAGTTGTGAATGCTCCAATACAAGAAGTTTTTAAGAAGATGTTGGATAACCATTTGTTTGAAGTGGTGTAGGGTTTCTTGCCTAAGCATGGGGGTTGGAAAAATATGCCATATGCAACAGCAGTACATATTAGAATGGAACAAATGTTTCAGTTTTCAATACCATCAACTATATAGCATTCTTTTAGCCTGGCTCTGGAGGCTGGGAATGGGGTACAGAGTTGACATTTGGTTTCAGCTTTCCTCTGCGGCTCTGTGATCAGTGTTGGTAGCAGGGGGGGATTTCTATTATCACTGCTACTGGTGTGCTGTGCGCGCAGCTTCAGGTATCTTGCATGCGCACGCGTCCAGCAATTTTGCCTCTGCACAGGAAGAAAAATCTCATGAGGAGATGCATGCGCAAGTGAGATTTTGGTGATTATTATTTTTACTTCTGTGCATGTGCAAATCAAAAACAATCACTGAAATCTCACACGCATGCCAGAGAACTGAAGCTGCGCGCACAGTGCAGTGATCACTGCCAATGCGCCGTCCTTTAACGTACTGATAGCAACCCAATACATTGGAGAGGTTTAATCCTAGATTTATGTAGGATATGTCTGGCCTCTGGTTTCTCCCTTTACATATTTAACATCTACATGAGGTTGCTGGGTGAGGTCATTTGCCACCATGGGATGCACTGTCATCAATACACAGATGATATCCAATTATACATTTCCATCCCAACCTAGGTAGATGATGCTTATTCAGGTCATAAAGGCTGTGAGGGTCTGGATAGGAAGGAGCCAGCTTAGATTTTTCTTTGGCAAGAATAGAGTGGCTTTGTGTTTTTGGTCCCTGGGAATCCAGTGAGTTTTCATCCTTGACTCCTGACTTACCAGCAACCCCCTGAATACAACTGATATGCAGTTTGGAACTTCTCTTGGACTTATGCCTGCTGCTCAAGGAGCTGATGAGAGCTGTAGCTTGGGGAGTCTTCACAAGAGTTTGTCTTGGATTCTAATTTCACCTTTTCCTGGACTTTAAGGGCTTGTTCACTATCCTGCATGTTTTCGTCACATCCTGGCTGAATTACTGTAGCATGTACACGGGCTGCCCTTGTAGGCCACTTGGAAATTATAATTGCTCTATGCAGCAGCAAACACATTTCTGGGATTTTTGCATTTTGCCTATGTTACACCCTCTGATATGCAAACTACATTGGCTTCTAGTTTTTTCAGGTGAAATTCAAGATGCTTGTTATTACCTTTAAAGCCTTACATTGGATAGAGTCATTTCTTTTCATAGAAAGCTTCTCTTTGATGGTCAGTCACACAGTGTGGGCAACCTCTATGCCCTTTCCTTTCAGTGTTGCCATCTGGCAGGACCTTAGAGGTATGTTTTCTCCATAGTTACCCCTTCCCTTTCGAATGGCTCCCCCTATGACATTTTGGACCACCACTGTACCAGCCTTCCAAAGAGTTGTGAAAACCTGGTCATTAAGTTAGGATGGAAGAGAGTTGAGCAAATGTAAATGCAGAATCAGTGGGATGTTGTGGAATTGTGATGAGCTATGAGATAGTTATGGAATTTTGTACTGATTTTGGTTTTATAAAATGTTATTGGGGGCCATCTGAGACATTATATCTCCGATGATGTAAAACTCTTCAACACCACCAATAACACAACTATTCTCCAAAAAGACCTGAACTCTGTTTCTGAGTGGTCTAACACATGACAACGCCAAATCTCAACTAGCAAATGCTCTGTCCTACACATTGGGAAAAAGAATCTGAACTCCAAATACGAACTGAATAATCAAATTATCACAGATAACCCCCACTTGGTTAAAGACCTCGGTATACTAATAACAAAAAATTTAAGTGCCAAAGCTCACTGCAACAACCTAGCCAAGAAGGCTTCAAGAGTTGTAAACCTAATCCTACGTAGCTTCTGCTCTGGCAATCTCACACTACTTACCAGAGTTTACAAAACTTTTGCCAGACCCATCCTCGAATACAGCTCATCTGTTTGGAACCCATATCGCATTTCAGACATTAACACCCTTGAAAATGTCCAAAGATACTTCACGAGAAGAGCCCTTCACTTCTCCACTCGAAACAGAATGCCCTATGAGACTAGACTTTCAATCCTGGGCCTAGAAAGCCTAGAACTAAGATGCCTTAAACAAGACCTAAGTATTGCCTACAAGAACATATGCTGCAAAGTCCTGCCTGTCGGCGACTACTTCAGCTTCAACCACAACAACACAAGAGCACACAACAGATTTAAACTTAATATTAACCGCTCCAAACTTGACTGTAAAAAATATGACTTCAGTAACCGAGTTGTCGAAGCATGGAACTCATTACCAGACTCCATAGTGTCATCCCCAAACCCCCAACACTTTACCCTTAGATTATCCACGGTTGACCTCTCCAGATTCCTAAGAGGTCAGTAAGGGCCGAGTACAAGTGCACTAGCGTGCCTTCCATCCCCTGTCCTATTGCTCTCCTATATCTTCTATACCTTTCTTCTATTTCTATATCTCTTCTTCTGTTCTTTCATTGATATGTTCTATTCCTATATCTTCTCTTCTCTTCTTTCTTAGATATTTTACTATGAGTATATCCTCTATAACCTTCATCATGTATTTTACTATGTGTATACCCACTAAAACCCTCATTGTGTATTGGACAAAATCAATCAATCAATCAATCAATCAATCAATCAATAAATAAAACAGATGGCCAAAAAAGTTTTCTAAATAATAAAATAACTCAATATGAGTCTACATTACCATCTTCCGAAGCTCTGATGAATCATTGGAGTATTTCTGGGCATAAGCCCTGTGATTCCAAGTAAGGAGTGGGTTAAGTTTTATTACCCTATGTTATGATTTTATTCTTTCAGTTGTCAGGAAATGTAAATGTGGCATATGAACATTTTGGCAGCTTTTCACATGAGAAATAAAGTGGCAGAAACAATAAGTGTTAATTTATACAGGACCAAAAATGTCTTTCTAGAACTAAGATTGTATTAAATTAAATACTGCTTTTTTATGGAATTGCCTTCACAGATGTGTAAGCTATAACCCTTTTTTAAGATCCCTATTAAGGAGAAGATAATAAAGTGATGTTCACTAGGCATGATTTCTGCCATTGATGATGCTAGTAGATTTGTATTGTAGGGTTTGTAGAAACAAAATGAATTCAATAGGTTTTGTGGAAATTTCATTCACAGAAGTAACAAATGAGTTTCCTACTCACCTGAATGAGATACTATACCTGAACAAAAGCATCTTCTAACTTCAGCATGCTGCAGTTGTAGGGGAACTAGTGGACGAATCTGGAGACATCATCAGCAAGGGGAAATGGCTATAGCCAGCCAATCAATCAGCTGCCTAGAACCAAGGAAGGTTCATTTGGTATTGAATGGACCTGCTGAGCAGGTGATATACAATATCTTAATAAGGGCAAGAATATACAACAAAGGCTTAAATCAACAATTAATGAGGAGGAAGGCCACACATCCTGCTGATGCCAGTATGCTTTGTAAGCAGTGAACAGTGCACCTAAAACTCTTGTGAGCCATTTGATACTCCTGTCTTCTGGGTGACTGTTAATGAGAGTAGAAAACAGGTAAATGAGCCTTTTTTCACCATTTTTCTAAAAACATTAAGGTACTGGCACCACTGTGGCCAAAGAGCTTTCTCTATGTGTTCCTGCCATCATGAACCCTATCCAAAGTGAGACAGATGATAAAGTTCCTGGTGGTATGAATAATTGTGATCACCTCCTACTGATTTTCTGCAGTGGCAGAAATAAATAAATAACCTACGTTAATTTTTCTACTACATGCAAACTTGCTAAGCCAGTTTTTTAAACTAGATCTAAACTAATCTAGCCTGGAAATTAAATGGGGATATCTGCTAAGAACTAACACACCATGATGGCATCTAAATGTTAATCTATCATGACTTGGTAGATGTTTGAACAGAGGTGCAGGAGAATAAAAACCTATGATAATCATAACAGGTGAGCAAGAACCTCTAGGATTCCTATCAGCCAGGGCTGTTAAACTTGCAGCCCACGGATGCTGGATGTGTCATGTGCTGGCCATGACTACCCCCATTTTAGCGAAGGGGGGAAAGTTGTGATTCATTGTGATGACAATGTGATGACATAAATTTGACAATCCTGCTATAAGCAAACTACACAAAGGGCTGGTTGCAAAAATATGCATAAATAAGACACTATTTTGGGATCCATCTATCTAGAAAGAAAGAGAGAGTCTCTGTTGGGACATTCTTAGGCAATGTGACTTTAAACTCCCTGTTAGTCATTTCCTATTTCTCATAATAAGATCTAATAGTAGTCCTCAGAGCCTAAACAGAGCCCACTTTGAGCCAATTAAGCAGGTTAAAATCAGGTTCCTTACCTGGATCTTTTTTTCTTTGGCTACAAGAGTTGTAAATTATCTTAGCATCAAGGGAAGATGTAACTGTTTCATTAGGATGAGGTATGTTTAAGTTCATTTCATTATATCTAAGAATTAAAAACACAGGAGGCATAGTTCTTTCCAATTTCTGCCTAAGCCTTTTTCATCTCCAAGAATATATCCAGTATAAGTTCTTAGAATCTATCACAAGCATCCTCAGGACAGAAAGGAAAAGGTTTTTTTTGAAATTGCTACTGGAAAATAATGTAGGGGGACAAAATGTGTTTCTTGTTCCACCATCAGTAGAAAGATTAAGGACTGCATGCCACTGCTACTCTGTGGTCAGCTCCAATCTCTTCTTGTCAGAGGGTTCAAATCAGGACAATAGCCATCCTGGAGGGGTGGCAAAGCAAAGGGGGACCACCTAGTAGGTAGAGGGCAGCCACATCTCCCTTCCCTGACTAGGAAAGTCCCCTCTGCCAATGAAAAGAAGCAGTGACAGTAAACACAGCTGCCATGAAGCCAAAGACAACTCCAAGAGAGAGCAAGAGGAGAGAAAGTGAGTGGCTTGTGATCTGGGCAAAGGAAATTTTTGAAAAGAAATACGAGGCGGAAGTATATTGGATCTACGTGTTAGCAGCAGAGTAAATACACTAAAAGGAAATTATGTATTTAAGAAGAGAATTGTTTAAAGGAAACTAAGAAAAAAACTTTGAACTCTCAAAACAAAGACGTGGCTTTGGAAAGTGGGTTTTTAAAAAAAATACAGGAATTTGATGTGGAATTTGTTACTATCTTATTACATTAAACTTATTATTATAAATTGGATTTACCATTGATTGATTGATTGATTGATTGATTGATTGATTGTTAGAGTTGAAGAGACCATGCAGGTCATCAAGTCCAACCTCCTGCCTGAGCAGGAATCCTAAAGCACCCCAGTCCAATCTCCTCTTGAAAGTGTCCAGAGTTGGGGAGTTCACCACCTCCGCAGGCAGGTTGTTCCACTGGTTGATTGTTCTTTTAATCATGATGATTAAATCTGAATTATTAGCACAATAAAGAGAAGCAATATTGAATTGAAGCAGAAGCACCATCTTCTGCTAAGCAGAGAATTGGGCAACTTTGGGAATTTTAATTTTTGTTGGACAATATTGCTGAGCAAATAAAACGCTGAAAATCGGTGAAGCAAACAACCCGTTGAAAATCAACAAAATATCATGCATGCGAGTATCCTCACATGAGATTTGGCTTCCTGCGCATGTACAGAAGCTGAATCTCACACTAATGTGCACATGCCCACTGAATGCGCACACCAGTTACCAGAAGCACACCGGTAGCCCCAGCGATGGGGAATCCTTGCCTAAACCACACCCTATGGATGTGTTGAGTTCCACACAGACAACTGTTTTGGCAGTTTTTAAAAAGTCCATTTTTTTAAAAAAAAATGAGATGTCTGGTAATCTTAGCTTTGTAGAATATAACTTACGGCAATTTAGTGTGCATTCAAAGTGACAATAAAATTATTTCTAAAATTTCTTAAGTTTTCTAAAAGTATTATGGGGAACTCTGGGAGTTGAAGTCCCCACACACACCTTTAAAGCTGCCGAGGTTGAGGAAAAAGACGGTGTGAGGGAACGTGAGAAACCCCACATGACTTTTCCCTTCCCCCCCACCTCCTCAAAGAAGATGCCCCTCGCCCGCCCGGTCCTCCTGCTCATCCCCCCAGCTCCTCAAAGAAGATAATAATAATAATTTATTAGATTTGTATGCCGCTACCCTCCTCAGCAAATGACCCTGCACTGTCCAAGCCAGGAGGAACCACACCCCCGCCCATGGCCGTTGTCCTAAAGGTATTTACACACACACACATACACACACACACAGTCACCCATCGTCCTCCCCCCTGCAATGGTGTCCCGCTTTAGCTAAATTATAATCTGGTCACTTTACCTTTGGCCACCAGTATGACAACCCTGAATTCTAAGCTGTTTAGCCTCTGAGGGAAGTGGAGCAACAAGAATAATATCTTGTCTCCCATCATAAAAAAGAATGGAATAATAATCATTTATTAGATTTGTATGCCGCCCCTCTCCGAAGACTCGGGGCGGCTCACAACAATAATAAAAACAATATTACAATAGAACAAATCTAATATTAAAAAGCATATAAAACCCTATCATATTTAAAAAAACACCAAACAACACATTCATACCAAACATAAAACAAAATATTAAAAAAGCCTGGGGGAACATGAGAATAGCCTTTTTTGCACTCCAATCTCAAAAAAAATGGTGGCAGCTGATGATAAAAATCTGCTAGTAGCACAAGGCCTGAAATTAGTTAAGATTTAATATGCATTTCTCTGGCCAGTAATCAGCCTCATACAGATTACTATGATTCCCTGCACCAGTGTGGAAATTTTCCAAATGTCAGAAAAGCTTCCCTGGTTTAAATGTAACACCGACTTGTGCCATTTTAAATGATTGGAAGGGGTTTTCTTTAATCTTGTTTTAAAGTTGTGGGTACTTAATCATGACTCGCATATGAATGAGCTGGATGAATTCATTACTGGAAAGCTAAATTAAGTTCTGCAGCTGTTCTTCTCCAAGACTTCTCTCAAAGTATGGCCAGAGCAGCTGAAAAATACTTCCTTTCCCTATTGAGGCTGCATTAAAGGCTGGAGGGAGGCTAACGTAGAGAGTAGCATTAAAATGCTTGATGGAAAGGGAATTCAACATGACATGCCTGCTTACAGTGCCCGCGTTCCGCAGAACAGCAGGTAAACAGCAACAGAAATATGAGGCATTGCATCCCAGCTGCCTGACCTTGAGTGTGCTAATTTTGTTCTTTTGTGCAGTTTTGGCAGCCATAGCAAATATTCACATTCTGCACGTCAAAGGACCTTTATAGATTGTAACCCAAATGTAGGATGCTAGTAGCAGTAGCAAAAACCAACCAAACAAAAAAAAACCACGGGGAGCAGGAGTGCCTGCGGTTCTGCACATGAGCACATAGGCAAAAGATATATCCTACTGTATTTTTCAATCAGTTTTTGCATGTATATGTGTGTTCTTTTCCACACAAGTCATGTTCTCCCCCCTTCCTCCATCTTTTTCCTGATGTGGAGATTACTACCTAAAAGGAAAAAAACAGAAACCATTTTCCTCACAGAAAGTAAATGATGTATTTGTAGGAAGGAGTTTGCTTGGTAATTGTTTTATTTTGCATTTATTATTTCTCGGAGAAGTTATAGATGCAGTCTAGATGCAAAGGGAACAAGAAACAGAAACTCCTGGGGCTTCCTAGCATCTTTCCCCCACCTTAAATAGAACTGTCATATTTCTTTTGAAGGGAGCAAAGGTTTAAACTAGATAATACATGATTTATGTCATCCATCAGTTAGTCCAATAAATTATTTTCATCAAAGCAATGAGTTTTGAAGTAAAAAGGACATGCAATACATATTAAGATTGCAGGGAGAGGCAAAGCGTTAAATTATTTAAAGCCCCAAATATGGGTCCATTGCTTGCTATCAGAATTGTTTATTTGTTTATTTGTATCGCATCTTTATTACTTTTTATAAATAACTCAAGGTAGTGAACATATCCAACACACCTTCCTCTTTCTATTTTCCCCACAAAAACTATCCTATGAGGTGAGCTGGACTGAGAGAATGACTGGTCCAAGGTCATCCACCTGGCTTTCATGGCTAAGACCTAGGAACTAGAACTTTCTAGCTTGGTGCTTTTACCATTTTATGTTGTCACATCAAGTTTCATCCAGAGGCTCCATTTAGATACTGTACCCCCAGTTTACAAATCATAGTTTAGGTAATGATTGGGTTTCTGCATTCTAAAGTAATAGAATCAGTTTCTGGTCACAATTCAAAGTGTTGGTTATGACCTATAAAGCCCTTCATGGCACCGGACCAGTTTATCTCAGGGACCACCTTCTGCTGCACGAATCCCAGCAACCAGTTAGGTCCCACAGAGTGGGCCTTCTCCAGGTCCCGTCAACTAAACAATGTCGCTTGGCGGGACCCAGGGGAAGAGCCTTCTCTGTGATGGCCCCGGCCCTCTGGAACCAACTCCCCCCAGAGATTAGAATTGCCCCCACCCTCCTTGCCTTTCGTAAGCTGCTTAAAACCCACCTCTGCCGCCAGGCATGGGGGAATTGAGATACTTTTCCCCCCTAGGCCTTTACAATTTTATGCATGGTATATCTGTATGTATGTTTGGTTTTTATAATAATGGGTTTGTAACTGTTTTTAGTATTGGATTATTATTATATGCTGTTTTATTACTGTTGTTAGCCGTCCCGAGTCTGCGGAGAGGGGCGGCATACAAATCCAAAAAATAAATAAATAAAATAAATAAATAAACTATCTCCCATTTTCTTACTTCAGAATAAATGCAGGTTTATTGCATTTTAAACCATGATCATAATCATCGTGCAAAAATGATCCCTCCAAAAAATCCTTCCTGGAGGGATGGAGGGGATTTTGGGAAGCACATTCCAATCTTGTTAAATTACAAATCTGATTTGCAAGCTAGAATCTTCATTCAAAAAGACTGTTATTCCAAAGAACAGAGAAGATGAAACAGTTGTGCTTACTGTTCCTTCCATATTACTGGCAAATTCAATACGTACAGTTTCATTTGCATTTACATTTTTGGAGTTTATTCAATCTCACTATTCAATCTGGTGTCATAGAACAGTATTACATAGTGCTTATGTAAATAGTCTAAACTGATGACTTTGTGTAGATTTCTATTGTAACTATTACATTGACACTGGTTGATATCAGCAATTCCTTCTGTAGTTAAAATAACATAACCAAGAAGAGAAAATGACAGAACGACAATGCTGGTAATGTAAGTACTTGAGAACTTCAAAGGTTCCCCTTCCTTCTTCAACTATCTTTCATGCAGACATTTCTACATGATTAATAGAAAAAGTGAAGACTCAGGTGAAGCCTTTTTTTCCGAGATGAAAACAAACCTTAACATGAAACCAAAAAAAGTTGAGGAAAATCCAAGCCAAAGGGGAAATATAAGTATACCGTAAGTCAGTGTTTCCCAACCTTGGCAACTTGAAGATATTTGGACTTCAACTCCCAGAATTCCACAGCCAGCAAATGGTGGCTGGGGAATTCTGGGAGTTGAAGTCCAAATATCTTCAAGTTGCCAAGGATGGGAAACACTGCCGTAAGTAATCTGGTTTAGGACCAGATTATTTACGGGACCGTCTTCTGCCTCATATATCCCAGTAGCCAGTTAGAGCCCACAGAGTCGGCCTTCTCCAGGTCTCATCAGCCAAGCAATGTCACCTGAAGGGACCTAGGGGAAGGGCCTTCTCTGTGGCAGCTCTGGCCCTCTGGAATCAACTTCCCCCAGAGATTTGCACCGCCCCTGCCCTCCTGGCCTTTCGTCAGACTCTGCCAGCAGCCTGAGGCCATTGAGCATTGCTACCAGCTCCGGCTGACAGTATGAGTGAATGCGTGTGACTTATTTTTAGTTGAATGGTCTTAATTGTTGGGTTTTTTATAATATATTTATATCGGGTTTCTTACGTTTTGTATTTTTGTATTGATTTTACTGTGTAAGCTGCCCTGAGTCCACTGGAGAATGATTTATGCCTAGAAATCCAATTCAATAAAGAAATAAAATAAATAAGGCTACTTCTAGTCCGGTCAAAACCAATAAAATCATTCTGGTAGCATTAAATGAGGGGTGTATCAAGTATCAATATTAATTCATTTATTTATTCATCATATTTGGGCCTCTTCCCCCCCCCAATAGTTATGGTAGCAGTTAAGGCAGCAGTTAAGACATGCTTCTTCTCCCCCACGTTTTATCTTTACAACAGCTCTGAAGAGTACATTAGACTAAGAGATACTTACTCAAATTATTGTGTGAGAGGCTTGAGTCAATTGGATACGAATCAAGGGTTCTCAGTATTGAAAGCATAGTACTATACAGCAGGTGATCAATTTATACAGAAATATTTTTTACAGATTTTTGCTGAAGAAACATATAACTGAATTTCTTATATGAGTAATAAATGGATATTGACCAGGCTTATGAACCTTTGAGGCCATTTTTTCATTATTTATTGTTAGATTTATGCCTTTATGTTTGATCATCTCAAGATGGGGCATATACTTCTTGCTCCTACACAGAGGTGGGTTCCCCCCCAGTTTGGACAGGTTTGCCCAAACCAGTAGTGATCCACTGGTGATGTCACAATGATGTCACGGAACCAGTTTAATCAGTGCTAGTCTGTGGGCATAGTCATCTTTAAAAAAAAATTGGGAAAGGAGGATTTTTTTAAATTTCTAAGCATAGGGAGAAGCCGAATTTCTGGCACTGCGCATGCATTGTCATCTTGTTTTTGGTGCAGGAGGAAGCGAACCGACAGTGAGGTAAATTAGAACCCACCCCAGCTCCCACCACCTATTTCCACACTACAATCCAACTATGCAACACTCTCTACATGGGGCTACCTTTGAAAAGTGTTCGGAAACTTCAGATCGTGCAGAATGCAGCCACAAGAGCCATTGTGGGGCTTCCAGATTCGCCCACGTGTCTACAACACTCCGTGGCCTGCATTGGCTGCCAATCAATTTCCGGTCACAATTCAAAGTGTTGGTTGTGACCTTTAAAGCCCTACATGGCATTGGACCAGAATACCTCTGGAACCGCCTGCTACCACACAAATCCCAGCGACCGATAAGGTCCCACAGAGTTGGCCTTCTCCGGGTCCCGTCGACTAAACAATGTCGTCTGGCGGGCCCCAGGGGAAGAGCCTTCTCTGTGGCGGCCCCGGCCCTCTGGAATCAACTCCCCCCGGAGATTAGAATTGCTCCCACTCTCCTTGTCTTTCGTAAACTACTCAAGACCCACCTATACCGCCAGGCATGGGGGATTTGAGACATCTTTCCCCCAGGCTCCTTATAATTTATGTTTGGTATGTATGTGTTGTTTGGTTTTAATATGATAGGGTTTTAGTTATTTCTTTTAATATTATATTTGTGCTACTATAATATTATTTTTATCATTGTTGTGAGCCACCCCGAGTCTTCGGAGAGGGGCGGCATACAAATCTAATAAATTATTATTATTATTATTATTATTATTATTATTATTATCATTATTATTATTATCATTATTATTATTATTATTAGGTGCCTTTGGCTGAGAGAATGTGATTGGCCAAATGTCTCTAGGACAGTTTTCAAATCCGAAGAAATATGATCTCCCTACCTCTAGTCCACCACCTCAAAGCAGTTTTTTTCTCATCTTTTTTTAAAATCAGGATCATTTATCCTGTAAAGATTCCCTACAGGATTTCTGAGATTTCCAGAGAGGAATGCAGATACAATCACAATTTATTTGACCACCTCCTGTACATCAAAGAACAATAGTCTTTTTCTGTTCTGTTCCTAGATGATTTGAATGCCAGTTGCACCATTTGTTGGGAACTGGGAACTCCAATGAATGTCAACATTTTGCTATTTCAGCTTGCATAGGGTGATGTTTATATCTATTAGGAAGAATTTCCACTTCCCAATGTCCCAGTACTAGTGTCAACATCAGAGTAAGAACTCCAAACACAGGATCCAGTTAGTGTCCAATCACGAAAACACCCAGAATCCTTTTATGAATGGTTTTTATAAAAATAAAAATAAAAAACACCCCACCTTTTTATATGAAAAGAAATGTGAGATAAAGACCTAGACAGACTAACACAGTGGGCCCACACCAACAAAATGATGTTTAACATCGACAAGAGCAAAGTCCTTCACCTAGGCAGAAAAAATCCTGGACACACATACAACCTGGGGGAAACCCCTCTTAGCAGTAGCGACTGCGAAAGAGACCTCGGAGTCTTGGTGGACAATCAACTAAATATGAGTCAACAATGTGCAGCAGCAGCTAAAAAAGCCAACACAATCCTAAGCTGCATCAACAGGGGAATACACTCCAAGACCAGGGAAGTCTTAATACCACTCTACTACGCCCTGGCCCGACCACACCTGGAGTACTGTATACAGTTTTAGTCACCACACTTCAAAAGAGACATTGAAACTTTGGAGAAGGTGCAAAAAAGAGCAACCAAGATGATTAAGGGATTGGAAACCAAGACTTACGAAGAGAGACTGAGGGAACTGGGCATGGATAGCTTAGAGAAAAGGAGGGCCAAAGCGGACATGATAGCAGTCTACAAGTATATAAGGGGATGTCGCAGAGAGGAGGGGACCACTTTATTCTTCAGGGCACCAGAGGGCCGGACGAGGAACAACAGCTGGAAGCTGACCAAGGAGAGATTCAACATGGAGATAAGGAGGAACTTCCTGACGGTCAGAGCGATCAACCAGTGGAGCAACCTACCAGCAGATGTTGTGAACTCCAACACTCTGGACATTTTTAAGAGAAGATTGAACTGCCACTTGACTGGTGTACTATAGGGTTCCTGCTTGGGCAGGGGGTTGAACTCGATGGCCTTCATGGTCCCTTTCAACTCTAACAATAAATAAAATAAAATAAATAAATAATAAATACTCATTGCTGGCTAGCAAATGAACACTGATGGAGTTGAACCAATTCTGTGATCTGTTGGCCAGGAAAGGATCTTATTTGTATGGGTTGATTTTCTGCAAGGACTTTAGATTCTCAAAGGAGTAAAGGTTAAACTTTGTATCGTCTGCTTTATTACATAAGCAAATTCAAAACAAAGAGCCACAAAATTTTATAATGATGCGGATAATGGTGTTCTTATTTTTTTTAATAGTTGGAAGTTGGCATAATAATAGGCACTAACACTTACTCTTCTTTAATGTTAAATACCAAACTTGACACAAGGGGATGTTTTGCACTAGGTTTATAGTTGGGGAGAAATGTTTTAAATATACCTCTCTCTGATTCTCAGTTCCAGTTCTGATTGCTCTCCCATGCAGTAGATAATTAAATTGGAAAAACAAGCATGTACAGTCTGACAACACATTTAATGTAACATGTAGTTTGGACCTCAGGAGGTTACTTTTCCCTGTTGTCTTAATAACACAGTACTCTAACTAATGTGCTGATTGTGATGCAGGATGCCTCTCCTATATATTTTGTTCATGAATATGCTTTGTTAATCCATTTCATAGACTGCAATAAGGAAAAGCAATTTCCTCTGTGATAAATTTGATATAATGCAAGAGGAGAGATAATTGATGATTCCAGACCATGTGTGTGTCTGAGGGTAATGACATGTTTCCCCAATGTGCTGCTCAGTCATGTGTAGCTGACTTGAGTGAAGCATTCTTGTACTTTAAGAAATGCACAGCAAACATCTTTACAAGCACCCATCATCCACACATCACCCCTGCCACTGTGACCAAGGAATGCAGTCGAGGGTATCCAACTACACTCTTAAACAAATGAAGCAGATCTATCCCTGGCACTGCAGGTATCAGAATGCAACGTATAATTTAATCTGAAATTAAACTAAAAATACCCAATTATTTCAGCTAAGGTGAATCTTCACCTGAACAGATACAATACTCTCCGGAATGTATGGTTTTGAAAGCAGAGTGACAAAAATGACACCCGAGAAGCAGACAACACCTCACAGATACTTCTTTTTTGCATGTACTATTTTTAGCTATCCATGTTCAAAGCTGTTCATTTGACATGACTTTCTTGTCTCTGTGGATGGTTTTAAAGAAGCTGTACTGATTAAACAATAACACATTGAGGGCACTTCTTTGGGTTGCTGCAACTGTAAATAAAAGAAACTAGAGTGATACCTTGTCTTACAAACTTAATTGGTTCCGGGACAAGGTTCTTAAGGTGAAAAGTTTGTAAGATGAAACAAAGTTTCCCATAGGAATCAATGGAAAAGCGATTAATGCGTGCAAGCCCAAAATTCACCCCTTTTGCCAGCCAAAGCCCCCATTTTTGTGCTGCTGGGATTCCCCTGACGCTCCCCTTCATGGGAAACCCCACCTCCGGACTTCTGTGTTTTTGCAAAGCTGCAGAGGAATCCCAGCAGGGGAATCCCAGCATTGCAAAAACGAGCGCTTCGCTGGCAACTGATGTCCGGAGATGGGGTTTCCCAGCGAAGGGAGCATCAGTGAAATTGCAGCATCACAAAAACACTGAAGTCCTCGAAACCCTATCTCCAGACCTCTGTGTTTTTGCGATGCTGCAATTTCACTGAGGCTCCCCTCGCTGGGAAACCCCATCTCTGGACTTCCGTTGCCAGTGAAGCACCCATTTTTGCGCTGCTGGATTCTCCTGCTGGGATTCCCCTGCAGCATCATAAAAACACGGAAGTCCGGAGGTGGAGTTTCCCATGCAGGGGAGCCTCAGAGGAATCCCAGCAGTGCAAAAACGGGTGCTTCGCTGGCAACAGAAGTCCGGAGGCGGGCATCCCAGCGGCGGCGGTGGGTTTGTAAGGTGAAAATAGTTTGTAAGATGAGGCAAAAAAATCTTAAACCCCGGGTTTGTATCTCAAAAGGTTTGTATGATGATCCGTTTGTAAGACGAGGTATCACTATACTCTGAAATAAAATTAATCAATTACATTCTGATGTGTTTTAAATTGCAAGTTGAAATCTGATGAAACTGCGAAAGAATGACTAAAGAATAGAGAGAATGGAAACTCTGAAGTTATTTTAGACATGCACAGTTTAGAGCAATCTTTCTCATGCTGATGTTTTCTAAATGTTTTACATTATTATCTATACTATTATTGGTGGTTGGCCACTTTGATGACAGGATGGCTCCTTCTTAGGTCTTCTAAAAACTGGGGCAATTTTTAAAATAATTTGAGATTTCTATCTCTATCTTGTCATTTCATCTTATAATTCTGTTACGGTAGCATCACATTTTATTTTATTTTTAGTTTTGCTGCTTTGATTTAAACAATTCATTCAGCTGATCATTTTAAATCCTGCACTATATATTGTACTGTCTCTTCTATTTTAGAGCATTCCTTCATATTTTGATTAATGTATCTAGAAGGCAACTGTGACTTTCATTAAATTAATAAGAATGCTCTATGCATGTGGAAGTCTTATAATGAAGTAACTAGCACTGCCACTGCTAACACATTGAATGTTCTCGTTGATGCAGTACATAATGGCATGTTGAAGGGCTGTGACAATGCTTAGACAACAGCAGATCACAGAGGTCAGAGCTCAGCTGTCTCCTTAACTTAGAATAGATATGGAGAATCTGCAGCCCACCGGCCCATTCTGTCCATGGCCACAAAAGATACAACCCATATAATCACAGATTGAACTGCCAGCATTCTCTTAGTAACTGTTGATTAGATTCATCCAAAGCACCATCCAAAATTGCAAGAAATATTCTGGTTTCATTCAGGTGAATGTGCATAGATTTCTCCATATTCAACCAGGTCTGATGGGGAATCTAATAAATAAGACTAAACTCAGATCAAAACAGAACTCTATCTCCACCCCACTCATTCTGATTTTAGACTATGTTTTTTCAATCAAAAGGTCAAATAAAACTACTTTTCAGAATAATATTTAAATTGTATATATATTTTTACCACAATTTTGTCTAGCAGTTAAGGCTCCAGGCTACAAAGACGGAGACTGTCAGTTCAAGTCACTCCTCACTTGTGCAAACTACCTAAGTGAGTATGGACAGATCACTTCCTCAACCCAGCACACTTTCGCAGTGTTGTTGCTGTAGAGAAGATAGGAGGAAGAAGGTATGTTGAATGTGTTCACTGCCTTGAGTTAAATATATAAATAGTAATATGAGTGAATGAACTAAATAAAATAATAAAAATTGTTGTGGTTAGCTCTGGCCCAGCTCCTGCCCCAAAGACTGTGGCAGTGGGGGAGACATCCACATGCTGCAGGCCTGTTTTGCCCCCAGTGGAATCTGCTGATGAAGGCTCCTCTGACCAAGAAGACATGAGTGACAGGGAGGAGGAGAGTGTGGCAGACAGCTCAGAAGGAGATCAATTATCTAGTTCCTCCTTGGATTCAGAACAAGAGTTAACGATACAGCCACGCATGTGGAGAGCGATGCATAGGCAACAACAACTGAGAGATTATTATCAAAGAAAATGAGGCCACCTGTGGTTGGGTGGGGCTGTGGTAATTAGTGAGGCTGCTATAAATAGCAGCCTGTGGGTTTGGCCATTGTGGAGGATTATCTGATCGTTGTGTTTCCTGACTGCTTTACTGACTTCGACCTTTTGTGTGCTGATTTTTCCCCGCTTTGAAACTAAACCAGAGCAAAGTGTGTTTCACTTTGTGAAAGAAGAAGGGCTGTGAATTGCCTCACAGCTGCAAGCTAAGTATCACAGAACTGATAAGGGACTTGTACAAATTACCAGTTTGTTTGGAGACCAGTGCTCTTTGCTATACCAAAAGAGGGCTTAGGTTAAGTGAATTTTCATTATAAGGAACATTGTTTTGAATTTTCAAACGTGTGTGTGCCTGAAATTTGTACCTGTGAATTTTTGGGAGGATTCTACCAGAGAGCCCGACAGAACAAAAAATAAAATAATAAAATAAAAAACAAGATATAAGAAATAATAAGAAGTAAGATAAAATAAAATAAATTTTCTATAATGTCCCTATATTAAACTTAGGATCAGAACCAGAATTACATCAGCAAATTCTACTCTAAATGTATATGCAGCTAAACCAATAGAAACAGCTGATATTGTTTCTGTGCACTTCTATGGATTCTGTTCAATGGTCTGACTGCATGCAAGTTCCAGAAAGATAAATCTGTTGTCTGAATTAAAGAAATCAGATAATTTACCAACATGTTATGTTTAACAATTCACTCAAATTTGCTTTCTTTTAGAATAATGTAATGTAAAGACTCAAAAAAATGTCTTGTCTTGTCTTTTTTTGTCTCCTAGATTTCATTTAAAATAAAAATAGCCCTCTTTTCCTCAGATAATGACTAATAAGACCACTCTATCAAAATGGAATAAACACTGCTTGAATAGAGTTTTTCAATACAAAAAAAGCTTCAAATGTTCCTTTCATCTTTTTTCACTTTGAGAAGGAGCTG
Organism: Erythrolamprus reginae; assembly: GCF_031021105.1. NCBI lineage: Eukaryota > Metazoa > Chordata > Lepidosauria > Squamata > Dipsadidae > Erythrolamprus > Erythrolamprus reginae. Next base: position 297,513,420 of record NC_091951.1, on the reverse strand, counting down.
CTGACAGTCCTTTCAGAACTTGGTGTTACATAGGCACCTGAGAGACATTTTAATTGTCTTTGTTCAGTCATTCATTGGCAAGACAATGAGGACCCGTTTAAAGAGCCATCACATCTATTCCTATTTCCAAGGAGTGTGATAATATAGTCAAACACTTGAGGTCACCTTCCTTTTTTTTTGCTTATTTGTAATGCAACATTGCCTGGAAGTCACAGGAATGTAGGAGCACAGAGCGTCTTTATTTGGCTCAACAGCATAACATATGGAATCTTAGAGGCAGGTTTTGCATTTAAATGATGTATCATTGATAGACTCTGAAAGATCTATAAGCATATAAAACAGATTCTATGACTTGGCTTAGTTCAGTGCTTCTCAAATAGATTAGATTAGATTAGATTTATTGGATTTATATGCCGCCCCTCTCCGCAAACTCGGGGTGGCTCACAACAATAATAAAAACAGTACATAGTAACAAATCCAATGCCCACCAATCTAATTACAATTTTAAGTTAAAAAATTCATAAAACAATCCCAATATATATAAAAAACAGGCACACAGTCAATCAATCAAACAAACGGCAAAACAACATGGGCAAGGGGGAGATGTTTTAGTTCCCCCATGCCTGACGACAGAGGTGGGTTTTAAGGAGTTTACGAAAGGCAGGGAGGGTGGGGGCAATCCTAATCTCAGGGGAGAGCTGGTTCCAGAGGGTCGGAGCCACCACAGAGAAGGCTCTTCCCTTGGGTCCCGCCAGACGACATTGTTTAGTCGACGGGACCTGAAGAAGGCCGACTCTGTGGGACCTAACCAGTCGCTGGGATTCGTGCGGCAGGAGGCGGTCCCGAAGACAGTCCCTGGAGGGGCGCAGAGTAATGTTTGGAGGGGGTGTGTGACTCCAGGGAATATGCTTTTTTTGCTGCAAAGAGTAGGGGGGGGGTTACACTGAACAATAGCAGACAGCACAGAGCAGGAGATATGTGGAGATAACAAACCCTTAAAAGACACCATGGAAAAATATTTAACAGGGATGAAAAGAAAAGAGGAGAGAGATGGAGATAATGAGAGAAACGTAAGTCTCCTGAAAGCTAAGACGAGGAAATATGATGAAAGATATGTAGTGCTTGGCTTCACTGTGACTATGGTGGGAGACGAGGAAAGCCCGGTATGTTTACTGTGTCTAAAAATGTTGGCAAGAGACAGCATGAAACCAAATAAATTAAGGAGTCACTTAAGAACATTACTACCCCAATCATGCTGATAAGCCACTTGAGTTTTTTTCAGCGAAAGTGTGCCAAAAATTACAAACAATTGTCCTGGCAGAGAGCTGGGGTGCGCGTGAAATGTTTACTTCTTCCTAAGGGGGGGGGGCATAACAGAAAATAATTGAGAAGCAGTGGCTTACTTAAATTAATTATGGGTTAAATCAATATTCTCCCAATTCATATACAATATGTAATTATAGATTATAGACATTCATAATTTACCCATACTGGACTCCCCAGAGCGTGAAACCTGGGCAGGTTAATATGGAGGATAGACTGTTACCCAAGCAGCAGGTACCCCCTCTCCATGTCTCTGAAATAATCCAATGGAATAGCAAAGACCAATCTGATTGGTTCCAGCTACGTTGCAGGAGTTATCAGAACATGGCTGTACACAGTCACAAACTGCTTCTGTGACTCCGGCTCCAGATTTTGCCTCAAGGTTTACTCCTGCAGCCTATTCCAATCATGGATATAGCCACAAGGCAGTGGAGGTTTGCAGTCAGAGCTTCCCTTCTCCTACAGGTTGACCAGGACATCTTTCATGGTACAGTAAATAGGACTTACAATATAGAGATGTCTCAGAGATAAGTCAGCATATGTGGAAGGGTGTAAGATGAGGAAAAAAGGTCATACACTAAATGGCACAACCAAATAGTGGGCATTATGTTCAAGAACATCTGTGCAGTGTGTGTGGTAAGCCCTCTTAGATCTAAATGGGAGATTCCATGGAAAATTTTGGAGACAAACAGGGCTACGTTCTTAGCGACCAACAGATCAAAATGAACAAGCAGGAACTGGCCAATGAACCAGGCATGTGGCAGTAAACAAGGACTAGAAGACAGTGGTGGTAAATGATGTAGAAGTGCCAAGTGACACCAAGTTCAGGAACAAGAACTATTGGATGATGGGGTAGTATTAGGACCTGAAGGATGATCTAGAGAAGATGTGGAAAATAAAGGCCAAAGTGATCATAATGGTAATAGGAGAACTCCAGGCTGTGACTCCTGAGCTGGGAGAATGACTACACCAGATCCTAGGAACAACGTCAGAAGATTGCAGTGATACTAAGAAAGGAATAATAATTATAAAGAGTTCCGGGGGAAGTGGATAGCCATGAACATAGACAATGTTCAGATCCAGGCATGGGACAGTAACCAGATTTGTTATGCCCAGTGATGGTTTGCATAGGGGAAGTATGTTGTAAGCCTCCCTGAGTCTCATGGATTTGGGCAGCATATAAGTGAATTTAATTAAAAATTAAATTAAATTAAAAATTAAATTAAAAATTAAATTAAAAATTGAATTGAATTGAATTGAATTGAATTGAATTGAATTAAATTAAATTAAATTAAATTAAATTAAATTAAAAATTAAATTAAATTAAAAATTAAATTAAATTAAAAATTAAATTAAATTAAATTAAATTAAATTAAATTAAATTAAATTAAATTAAATTAAATTAAAAATTAAATTAAATTAAAAATTAAATTAAATTAAATTAAATTAAATTAAATTAAATTAAATTAAATTAAATTAAATTAAATTAAATTAAATTAAATTAAATTAAATTAAATTAAATTAAATTAAATTAAATTAAATTAAATTAAATTAAATTAAATTAAATTAAATTAAATTAAATTAAATTAAATTAAATTAAATTAAATTAAATTAAATTAAATTAAATTAAATTAAATTAAATTAAATTAAATTAAATTAAATTAAATTAATCCTTATTTCTTTCATTTGAGCTTATTTTAGAAAACTTGTGGATTATGCCACCATTTTTTAAACATATAATCTGTTTCACATTATTTGCTAAAAAGGAGCTGATTCAGTTTTCTTTAGATGCTATTTATAAAGCAGGCCTCTGAAACCTGCATTCCAGATGTAATGACAGAATCTGTGGGAAGTTCAGCTTTGATTGAACTTGAGATGCAAAGTTGGAAAGGCTGCCTTAAAGAAACAAATCTGTAAGTCCCAGGAACAGGTAGCTAACATCTGTTTTTCTTTTTATGTCTTTACATCTGGTTCCCTGACTTTGGTTGTGTTTATTTAAAAAAATATTGCGCTAAGTAATTTGCAAATGAGTGATAATAAAGGACATTGAATGATTTTGGTGATTGATTGAACAGGTATTTGATTATGTATTTCTTTCTTTTTTTCCCTCTCTCTCTTTTCCTAAATTTGATTTTGAAAGTTGTTGCTGTTTTTGCTTTAAGTAACAATCCTCCTTTTACACAAAATAAATAATTTATCATCTAGATCTTATAGGAACACTGGAGCACATTTTTTTCTAAATAAAATAGTTCAGAAAACAGAAAGAAGCCTAATAACATTAATTCTCTATTTTTTATGACATGGTGCACACAGATTCCAAACCTTGTGAGTTCCTAATATATATCAGCATAAAAAATTCATGAGAAAGTAATTTGGCCCTGCATGCCAGGCTCTGTGATTGATCTCAAACCTACTTTTATGCTCTCTCACTATATCGCCCTTTATTACTGTTTGCTCCAAAACTGCTTAGTGTTGCAGCTTAAAATCCAATCACCGGGAACTTCTTGCAACCTTTTGTTGAAAAATTCTGCCTCATTTCTTGGCTCAATATTTTTTATTTTATTCAGTGATCATGATCCTGGTTTGCCAAAGCTTTTATCAACATTAGCATCTCAGAATTCTGTTCATAGAAAATACAAATGATTCTTCTATTTATAAAGCTTCTCTGGACCCTAAATCGATTATGTATCTGCTTCAAATGATACAATATTCTCTGGAGTATTGTCCATTTTTTGTTGAGAACAAATTATATATGTTCCTTCCTTTTCCATAAACAAATACATATAGATGAAATAGAGTGAAATCCATATAATCAGGCTGTCACATGGTATATACTTATCTGTGAATGAATCCCTTATAAATAGAGTAAAAGGATATTTGTGCGAAATGTTTATGTGTAGATAAGAAGTTAGATGGAACTATAAATTTGAAGCACCTGTGTATATATGGTTCTATGTTTGAAACAGGTATATCAGTAATGGGTTGCTAGCTGGTATGCACCATACTGCATACCGGTAGCGAAAATGGAGCTGTGGGCGCAGCTCTAAGTGACCAGCATGTGGGTGCATGTGTCCACATGAGTTTTGCCTCCTGCGCATGCACAGGAAGCAAAATCTTGCAAGAGGACACACGCAGGTGCAAGAGTCTGGTGATTTTTTGTGGGGGTTTTTGCTTCCGCACATGCGCAGAAGCAAAAAAAAAAATCAACAAAATCTTATGCAACCACATATCATCTCACAAGATTTTACTTCTTACACATGCACAGAAACCAAACCTCACTTGGACGTGCCCACATGCCCGCCAATCACCCAGAGCTTCACATGCATCACACTGATAGTGGCGGTAAATAGGAACCCCCACTTGATATATATTTATATATATATATAGTTCCATATTAAACCAAGGGGAAAATAAATACAGTTATCTGGTATGAGTTACAATTACATTGCTTATCAAGATTTCTATTACTCTAATATCCAGAAGTGGAGTTTCAGAGGTAAAAATAACATAAATTATGCTACATAAAGAAACTTCATTTGCTAGTGCAATTAGATTTTTATTACTTCCCAAAGAACAAAATTGACTGTGTCACTTTCACTTCTAATCACATGATTTAAAGAAGAAAAGAGATACTAATATATATTCATATTTTACATTTCCAAACTTTTTACAAAAAAGCTATAAAATATGGAAAATTCTGAGAGATGAGAACTTTGCTACTGTACTTTCAACCTTTATTTTAATAGTTTATTTTTCTCAAGCTTATTAAACTTTTATTTTTCAATTTACAAATACACTTCCAGAAGAAAAAAAGCTGTACTAATATATGGTATAAATTTCCCCAGGAGGAATTGAACTTCTGGGTACATAAAATTGTTTTCTAAGCATGATTATACTATTTTATATACTAATCTCAGAGTTCATTTAAAAATGTAATATTTCCACCCAGAAAATCATACTCTTCTGATCTCTATATCTCTTTAGGCTTTTGAAATTGAATAATACTGATACATACATGTGATTTCAGCTTGGCTTATAAATTCCTATTTATATTTGATTTTGCAACTATAATAGTGTTTGGACTAAACATCTGAATGTTTTAAAGCTACCCTTTTTTATTTAGTTTATATACTGTAGAAGTTAATTCTGTTACCAAACAGACAATAAATTGCAAGATGAAATATCAAGATCATCTTGCAGATGGTTCTATCGCTTTTATCCCTTTTTGTTACTGGTCTAGAATATATTATGTGTGCACTTATGTCTCTATAGGAGTGCATTGTTTAATCAAACTTGCCAGGCTCTTTTGTTATGGTTATTGACTGTTTCTGAATACAAAATTAGCACTTGATAATAAAATAGAGTAAATATACTGTATATGAATAATGCAAACACACACACACACACACTCAAATTCACACACACTCTTAATAAGTTAATAGAACAGGTTTTGGCCACTATGCGAATGAATACAATCATATACACATTACAAATTTTGTAGGGTTTTTTTTTGACTCATGACTAAAGGCTCATAATAATATTATTCAGCAATCCTATGTAAGATATGTTACTTACTATTGCTAATAGAAAATGTTTAATTAATAAAGTCTTCCATTGCACTTTTAGTATGTGAAAATTGTACCACGGAATAAAGCTGTGTTTTCTGCTGTTGCTGTCCTACTCTGTAGGACTGAATAGGAGTTAAAACAAGCTTGGGGAATCATGCAAAGCATCCTTCCAACCCCTTAACCAACAGACTATGTGAGAGGCAAAGAAGTGGACAAGTCTTGAAATATAACATTTGGCAACATTCCAAGTTGCTGCCCTGCTATTCTACCCTTAGGAATGCATCTTATTTCTTTTTCTGGATTCTCCACCCACACCAAATGGGTTCCAGCTGAGTGCTTGGACAGGCTGACTTCTAAGAAACCGAGTTTTGAATCCCTTTACCCTCCATCCCAATTTCTCCAAAGGTCTTTGTATCACTGAGCCGGGGTGGCGCAGCAGGTAGAGTGCTGTACTGCAGGCCACTGAAGCTGACATGTAGATCTGAAGGTCAGCGGTTCAAATCTCATCACCGGCTCAAGGTTGACTCAGCCTTCCATCCTTCCGAGGTGGGTAAAATGAGGACCCGGATTGTGGGGGCAATAGCCTAGCTCTGTTAAAAAAAAGTGCTATTGCTAACATATTGTAAGCCGCCTTGAGTCTAAGGAGAAGGGTGGCATAAAAATCGAATAAATAAATAAATAGGCTGAAACAATCTGACTGAATTGTGTACAGAATGATTTGTTTCTTCCAAGAGCTTTTGCAACTTTGAGAGTCAGATGGGCACTGTCTAAATTTAATAAATAAACAAGCTGTTGTTCAAACATGTTGTCAATAACCTTCCCCCAAAAAATCAAGGCTGAAGACTAGATGATAAAGTAACTGTCCAGAACAGTTGGGTTCAGCAAAGGCTTCTTGAGACCAAGTCACACCCTCAATCCTCTCCAAGGCTGGAGGAATTGTCTCTTCTCAAAATAAATTGACACTGTCAAATAGATTCAGCTACTAGTTACCGGCCAGTCTGCCTTAAAAACCCAAGGTGGACTATGACTTAATAAACTAATAACCAATTCACACTTTTGGATGACTTTCTCAGAAATGGCAGATTTATACATGATCTAGATAACCATTCAAGATGGTTTATCTGGCATTTCACTTGGAACTATTCAGTGTGAAGCCAACTGTGAGCAAATCTAGGGAACTTTATCTGCCAATCTATGAATATAACCAAAACTACTATCATTAGAATTAAATAAATTAATAAAATACAAGGGTATGCTATTGGCTCTTTCCTGGGAGATATTCAAGGAGAAACTTAGAAAATTAAGAGCCTCATTCATATTAACACAGATCAGGACTATCAGAGCTATATATTGGTTAGTTCTTTTCCAATTCTACAAAAGTATCTCATAATTTTTAAATGTTCTACACACGCACACGAGGATAACCCATCCTTTTGGTAAGCTAATTCTTCTCTGCCATAAAGCATAAAGATTGAGATGGTTTAAACATAACCACTATCACAAACAACCAATCACTTAATATCCTACAGCATAAATGTTTAACTGATAATAATTGGTCTATTGCTAATACAGTTTCTTTGGTTTTAGGGATACATTATTTGTCATTTATTGAAAGAAACGTGATACTGATCCTGAATTAGGATCAGTAGGTTACATATAGAAGTAGCAATCTGAGATGAATAATAACAATTAATGTCAATGGATAGCATAGAATAACAAAGTTGGGAGGGATCTTGGAAGTCTTAGTCCAACCCAACAGGACCGACACAGACTTCAGAGGATAATCAGAATTGCAGAAAAAACAATTGCTGCCAATCTGCCTTCCATTGAGGACCTGTATACTGCACGAGTCAAAAAGAGGGCGGGTAAAATATTTACTGACCCCTCGCATCCTGGACACAAATTGTTTCAACTCCTACCCTCAAAACGTCGCTACAGAGTACTGCACACCAAGACAACTAGACACAAGAACAGTTTTTTCCCGAACGCCATCACTCTACTAAACAAATAATTCCCTCAAAACTGTCAGACTTTCTACTAAATCTGCACTTCTATTCTACTAGTTTTTCTCATCATTCCTATCACCCTTTTCCTCCCATGTTGACTGTATGACTGTAACTTGTTGCTTATATCCGAAGATTTTTATTAATATTGCTTCTTCATTGCTTATTTGACTCCTATGACAATCATTAAGTGTTGTATCACATGATTCTTGACAAATGTATATTTTATTTTATGTACGTTGAGAGCATATGCACCAAGACAAATTCCTTGTGTGTCCAATCACACTTGGCCAATAAAAAATTCTATTCTATTACACAAGACAAATAGTTATCCAACATTAAAAAAAAATCCTGTGTCGGAGCATTCACAACTTCTGGAGGCTAGCTGTTCCACTGATTAATTGTTCTGTCAGAAAATTTCTCCTAAGTTCTAAGTTGTTTCTCTCCTTGATTAATTTCCACTCATTGCTTCTTGTCCAACCCTCAGATGCTTTGGAGAATAGCTTGACTCCCTCTTCTTTGTGGCAGTCTCTGAGATATTGGTACACTGCTATCATGTATCCCCAGTGAAGGGCTACCAAAATTTTTACTACCACACTGTGGGCGTGACTTATGTATATTCTTCCAGTGCAAATTGGGTGTTCTGGGGTAGAGTTCCATTTTTGCTACCTCACTGCATTCCCTCCTGTCCGGGCAGCAGCCCACCCCTGTGTATCCCCTAGTTCTACTTTTCATTAGACTAGACATACCTAGTTCCTGCAACCATTCTTCATATGCTTTAGCCTCCAGTCTCCTAATCATCTTTGTTGCTCTATTTCCTAAATACACTACCTTCTGTTAATTCCTATGCAAACTTAGTTACAGATGTTAAGAAATGCAGCATATCGTCCTCCTATGAAACTGGGCAGGCTATTTTACTTCTCAAAGTTATATTTTTCATTTCCAATTTTTCTATTTTCTGTTCTTTCTATGTATGCTCAATACTGATTGGGTTATTGTTTGAATTAAAAAAAACAATTCTGCAGTTCCTGGGACTTTTCCAGATACAGTATATTGATATTTCCCATTTGTTTCTCGGCAGTCCAATTTTGGCTTTAATTCCAGCAGTAGTTGCCACCTGACTTTCTGCTGAAAGTAATTTTGCAGTTCTGTGAAAATGTTTCCCAGTCCAAATACTCCCATTTCAAAATGCCAGCCATTTTCAAATGCAGCTGAAGTAGTCTTACGTAATACTTAATTAGTTTTTTTACACAAGTGAAAGACATGTAGGATTATTGTCCAGAGAATACTACAAAGATGATAAATTTTAATGAAAATTGTAATTTTAGATTAGTTGAGAGGAAAAATTAATTGTTAAGAAATAATAATGTATTTATATTATAATATTAGTCTGGAAATATTGTTTAATCTGTGATAGTAAATGAGTGATAATTAAAATCATAGACCAAAGAAAAGGACATTTCATATTACCTCCTCCTGACTTTCCAGTGGAATTCTATGTTAATCATTAGAAGGAAACTTTTCATGGGGGATTCTGACATCAGTATTTCTGAATTGTTTCTTTTTCTGATGAATAAACTGCTCTAGATTGATAAGGCATTTACTTATTATGACCTTTACATCATACATGTCTATTCTCTCTCTTTCTCTCTCCTTCCCTACCTACATATCTACCTACATACCTACCTACCTACCTACCTACCTACCTACCTAATACAATCCCATAAAATCTACTACATCAGAGGCATATAACTCTATTTTGTATGCAAACCAGTGTAATCTTCACATTTTGAGTTATTTTAAACATAGTTTGTAAATAAATCACACATGAGTAAACAGACCATGCTATGGTACAGAAGTCTGCATGAAAATAATCCCCATATCAGATTAATTTACGGGACATGATAAATCATAATAGAATCACATTATATTATGACATGGGACAATATGTAGGCCTATTCAATTTGTAAAAATGCCAAAATCATCCATTTTAATTGCTAATTGTTTCATTGTTCTCAAAAAATCAATACAAGTATCTAATGCATGCCTTACATCTCCTAGTTTATAAATCTCACATCTCTGAATGTTCATCAGATCTCTTTGAAAATCAATAGATCACAAATACCTCCAATAGTCCTTGTCCTGACTGTAATTGCTTTTATGAATATTTATGAATAAGCTGTACAGTATCAGTCTTTTATCAGGTGATATATATCTGTTCAACCTCACACTGTGTCTGACATTGACTTGAAACTGATAGGATTTAAAAGGAGATAACTTTGATTCAATACTAGAGTTTACAAAGTAATTCAGAAAAAGGTGAGCAACTTGACATATGGTGCCTACTCATTAAAAGTTTGCCCTGTTTGGAAATATTCCACATATTTGAAACAGGTGTGTACATTAAAACAGAGGGCAGAGAAAACGATGGAGAAACACCATTCTAATTGGAAGTACCAATCAAAGCAGAAATGAATTTTGGGGAGGTAGGTGTGATGTATGATATATCCAATATAATGAATATTCAGTTCCTAGTATTATAAGTAGTAGAGAGCTTAACGTTTAAATCAGCATCATATTTTATATAAGATAGAATAGGGTTTCTAATATGAATGTTAAGATAGTGGCCAAGGAATGTGTAGTTGAATTGCATACATAATTCATATATTGAGGAAGCATTTGAACTGAAAAATGGCTGTAAAACTACTTTCAAGGGGCATCCATTTGTGTTGCATTAATGCCATTCATATCTATACAAATACAAATACACTATTAAAAATTCATTTTCATTAAATTCATTAGAGTAGATTCAGTTCCTCTTTCCACTGCCAGCTTTAGCAAGATAATACATACATTTACATCTATTTTGCAAGGCAAATTGTATTTGCTGCTGTTTGTTTTCCACAACAAATAAACCCACTGTCTTTCATGCAAACATAATCACAGTGACTTATGTTGGCTTGCTTGGCTAAGGAACTTTAAAAAGAGGAGGCACACGTGATGATATCGAAGCTCTTGTTACTTCTGTGGAGTTGGAAGTTCTCTGAGAATAACCTAAGATACTATCATAAAAGAATCATGTGGTACAGTGGTTAGAATGCCCAATGTCAGGAGTTCAATAGTCACCGATTCAAAGTTGACTTAGCCTTCATTTTTCTGGGGTCAATATAATGAGGACCCAGATTGTTGAGGGCAATATGTTGACTTTGTGAACTGCTCAGAGAGCACTGTAGAGTAGTATATAAATACTATTGCTAGTGCTATTGGTAAGATACTGTCATCTAGATCCGTGTTTCCCAACCTTGGCTACTTGAAGATATTTGCTCTCCTACATCTCCTATACCTTTCTTCTATTCCTATATCTCTTCTTCTATTCTTTCATTGATATGTTCTATTCCTATATCTTCTGTCTTAGATATATTTTACTATGAGTATATCCTCTATAACCTTCATCATGTATTTTACTATGTGTATACCCACTAAAACCCTCATTGTGTATTGGACAAAACCAACCAATCAATCAATAAATAATAAATAAATTTGGACTTCAACTCCCAGAATACCCCAGCCAGTGAATGCTGGCTGGGGAATTCTGGGAGTTGAAGTCCAGATATCTTCAAGTGGCCAAGGTTGGAAAACACTGATCTAGATCAATTAAAATAAAGTGATTCTTGGGTGGATGACTAGAAACTCCAATGATTGCTTTCTCACTCCATTAGAAAATTTGTTTGCAATTAGTATTCATCTTGAAGATTACAATTTGCTAAGACTCTAGAATTTGGGAGTTGATATTCAGAGTTTTTCACCAACACCCATAATCCTACATTGTGTTTACTAGGGATTATGATAATTCAAACACACTTGGAAGGTAGCAGCTTTCATTATGATTGTCCTTAAAAATCCTATTTTGATGGTTATGATTACATAGTTACAAACATCTAATAATTTAATACCTCCCTTCCCTTATGAGATAAATAAAGCGGTGAATCCATTCCAGAAAAAAGAATTGTTTTTTTAAAAAAATCATTATTCAGAACCTTTGGATTTATCTAACAATTTCCAATTGCAGACTGTGTTAGTTATTTTGTCTCTTCATCTCCTACAGTCTACTATAGTTTTAATAGCAACCAGAAATTTTATATCCTGAGAAACTCATTGTTTAATGAGTAAAAATCAAGATAATCCATTAATATGTGCTTTTGCATTTACTCTTTTTTTGAATTGCCTAGATTTTCATAGTCTTGCGTAGATATGTTCAGTGATTACATTCTCTCAGCCTGTTTTTGAAAAAAAAATCAATGATGTAAGCTTATATCCACCAAAGACCAAAGATTCATTCTCTCTCCATTGAACAAATACTGCACAAATAGCAGCAATTTAAACCATTGTAACACTTCACTAAAGTGTTTCATTATGGACTGGATTGAAAATCTCTAGACATCAGACAGTATTTGGGTGAACTTGTGACCTTTTCTATAAGTGTCCCAAATAGGACAATGCAGGAAAGAACTGTTTTGTCCTGCTGTGCATGTTCTAATGTTTCAAAGAGATTATTGTTGAGCATTTGTCTATAAAGTATCTAACATAATAGTACTTAACTGCAAACCTTTTGCACCTAGAAAAAAAACCTCTCTACTTCTCTAAAATGGAACTTGCTTTTTAATGACAGAAATAGATAATAAAGTTGGGAAAACAGAATTATTGATGGAATTTGTTATTGTTATGGTAAAGCTGTTTCCAGCTAGCCATTTATAGCTGCCCCGAGTCCTTGGAGAGGGGCGGCATACAAATCCAATAAATAAATACATACATACATACATACATACATACATACATACATACATACATACATACATTTAAGCAATGATAGTTATTATTACTGAATGCTGGGTTGAAACTGACACCCCAGGAATATCACTTAGCAATATACGTGTTCTCCAAGGCCTTACACATCTAAGAATGAACTCAATAGGAGAACTTTTGAAAGATTACTGTATTACTATATTACTAGGTAGGTTGTTATCAATCATTGCCAAAGAATGTGGAATGCCTGTCTTGGTAAATTGACTGAGCATCCTACTTAATGTAAAGATTATTTACTCAGCTTTCTGTTTATCTAAGGTAAAAGTCAATTAAACAATCTTCTGTTTAGTAAGCAATCATATCTTGATATGATCTGTTTGTATACCATATGTTATATATTAACCATTTATCAATTGTAACTAAATTAGTAAAGTTAATATTTCATATTTGCACAAGAAATTTGCTATGAAAAATAAATGCAGATCTGAGCAAAGGTCTCTGAATATAGAAGTCTCTGATACCCAGATAGAAAAAGTTCCTAAACACAAGAGGCTTCAGACCCAGAGAGAGAGGTTTTCCTAGCTCGGAACAGCTTTGCTCAGAAAACCATGTCTCCATGTCTATGATTCCTAAAATACCACTTTTTTAAAAAGGGTTCTGAAGCAGGAACATAGAACTGCACCCCTAGCTAACATGAGATGTTTTTCAATTCTGTACAGACCAAAGATAAATCTTGGTGAAGACTCAACATGAAATGAGAAAAAGAAAAAGGAAAAAAGGATATCTTATCAAACTTATAGAGTTCTCTACAAATACTTGTAGAATTCTTATTCTTATCAAATAAATACTGTACAGTATATGGACAGATAAAACTGCCAAATGTATTCTGAAAGTCCAAATGAATGAAATCCTTCACAATGAATCCTGAGAAGAAAATGTAGTATTTACGGGATAAAGTTCCTTATGATTAAAAGAAAGTAAGGAGAAAAGAGATCATTCTTACAATGCAGAAATAAAGCAGTAGCTCAGGTTAAGGGAGGTAGCATGAATTGAAATTTGTTTATTAAGGCCTAATTAATGCCATTAGTCTTTTATCAGATATATACAGTACCATGAAAAAAGATTAAGTCATTTTTTAAGTATGAGGTTTTGTGCCCGATAGAAGGAGAAGTCTTTGGACATCTTCTCAGAAACCAACACATTTGTTTTTCTTCATCCATTTTCATAGAAGATATTTAATAGAATATATATGGAGTTATAGGTCCAGGTGAGAAGATCAGCAAGAACAAACTGAAATGGAGTCAGAGAAAGGCAACAGAGATGATTGAAAGGTCTAGAGACTAAATCTTGTATAGGAATGCTGGGGAAAAAAATGTAGAATGGAGTATGGTTGGTATAATGCTTTTAAAATATTTGAAATAATGGTGCATGCAACTTCTCATTACAAGTGTAGGAAATGCTACAATAGCTTTAAGTAACAGAAATATTTATTACAACTGAATATTCAAAAGTCTTTCTAATAATAAGAGCAGTCTTATGGTATGGAACCAATTTATTATTTATTTATTTATTTATTACTTGGATTTGTATGCCGCCCCTCTCCGAAGACTCGGGGCGGCTCACAACATGTAGAAAGACAAATCGTAAGTAATCAACAATTTAAAATTTTAAAGATTTAAAAAAAACCCACAAACTAACAGACTCACACACAAGCATACCATATATGCTTACCAATTACCAAGAGAAATGGTGGGGTCCTTTTGCTGGATATGTGCAATCAAGGACGCTACATTGTTATGAATGCTTTAATTTGGGTTCTTTCACTGAACCAGGCTAGGATTTGAGAAATTTAATAGCTTGTTTCAATTCTATGATTATACAAAGAGGATATTTTTTGTAGGTATGGACCTGTCAATTCCTTTCCTATTTTTGTTATGCTAGTGCAGCTTTTCTAGTCTTCTAGTGCTGTACTGTTTTTTTCTTGATATTCTAAGTCCCTAAGTTAAAGTTATGAAAAAAAGGAGCAGAAATATCTTCTCTGCTAAATTGTAACTGGTCATTTGGGTTGCTCTACAGTAAAAATGGATGATCAGAGCCCTCCCAGTCATGTATAGCATCCTGGAATCTCCCCACACCCCATTTTGTAGCCCTAAAGGAGGACTCATGTTACGAAGCAGGAAATATTTTAAAATATTGGTACCTATTGAGCATACAGTTAAAATAGACTTAACCGCAATATAATTTTCCCCAAGTTCCCAATTAAACAAAAAAAAAATGTCCCATATGAATATTACACAGAATGTACCATTACCCTAACTAAATGCATTTTTAGGTTTTTGCAGAAGAGAATACTTTAAATAATTGATGTACATCTGCAGTGTCAATGGGGCAAAGTGCTATTTGAGAGACATATTGGCTGGTGTTTGGTCTATTTTTATCACTAAAACCATCTAGATTGATTATCTACTTTAGACTATAATGGCTGTTGACTTTTGGAAGTAGAATTAATCACTTTTGTTAAGACAATGTAATAAGCACGGGCATTAATGTTATTTATTTCGGGCCCTTGTTCTTATCAGACAAACAAGGATATATTCTCTCTGGTTCAAAGAGTTTGTAAATTATAGAAATCAAATGGACAGAAAGGGCAAAAAATGCTCAACCTTCTAAAGAAAGCTTCTAAACGGCACCACTGAGTTTATAGCTTTGAATAATGATTTGCAAAATTGTAGGCATCTGCCATGGAAGCAGGTTAATCAATCATAATTTTACAATTTCATTTTCCAAGTAATTATTTCCCTCTCATAATTTCAAGAGTTCCAGTATGAAATATACAACAAGCAGTGGCGGTTGAGACAGGAAAATGGATAGGCTGGATCCAAATTAAAATTATTTTTCCTTTTTCCTCTTATGAGTATCATTAACACTGAGGATTAAATAACGGTTGAACTTGGCTCTTAATCTTTTTTTACTGATTTTTTCCTATTTTGTTACTTACAAACTGATTTACTTAATTGTGCTAATATAGTAGAGATTATTTTAAAAATGTTTCATCTTATTATTTAGAGATATCATATCTGGGCTGTAAAAGTCCAAAGTACAGTGGTACCTTTACTTAAGAACTTAATCCAGTCCGTGACCAGGTTCTTAAATAGAAAAGTTTGTAAGTAGAAGCAATTTTTCCCATAGGAATCAATGTAAAAGCAAATAATGCGTGCAAACCCATTAGGAAAGAAATAAAAGCTCAGAATTTGGGTGGGAGGAGGAGGAAGAAGAAGAGGACAGTCGCTGCCAAAAAAAGAAGGTGAGGTGAGGGGAATCAAAAAAATCCAAAACTTTAAGGCTTAAAGAAAGGGGGGGGGGACTCTGAGGCTACGAGGAAGAGCATGCACATCCCATACATCCAGCGTGAGGCTGCCTTCCATACACTGCGCCAGAGAGAGAAACCCAGGGGAAATGGCAGGAAACTGGCCGGGCCTTTGTGCCGCTCTCAAATTTCCTGGGAAATTTTTCGGGACTCGGGATTTTAAGTAGAAAATGGTTCTTAAGAAGAGGCAAAAAATTTTTGAACACCCAGTTCTTATCTAGAAAAGTTCTTAAGTAGAGGCGTCCTTAGGTAGAGATACCACTGTACTGTAAAATAGCAGCAAATTCTAAATTAGCTAAGTCTTGGCAGCCATCTTCTTTGAATACCAAATGTAGTAATTTTGTTACTCTGTCATACACATGAAACATAGTTTATATGCATCTTATACTCAAGAGAGCGGAGTCCTATGATTTTTTAGGCTGCGTGACCCTCCATTCAATCCATATGTATTGTATGTAACTCTTTCCAGGAGATATTTCATACATCAGAATAGTACTGATAGATACTGTTTTAAAAGGAGTTTGTTCTCTGTTAGAGATTTTTTAAGGAACTTATTTGATAGACTACCAAGAAATCTCAGAGCACAGTTTGAACAAATGGTTATGTTCAATTATGGAATTCTCAGAGTTAGTCTTTTTGATGCAACAGAAATATAAGTTACTGTGAACGCAGCAGCCACAGTCTCAGTTCTTTGGAGAGATTATTAGGCAGCATAGCAAGAGTTTATTTTCCTAGCTATCTTTCTACCTTATCTCAATTAATGATGAGACCTAAATAACTGCTTTTATACTGGCACAAAGATCTCAAGAAGCAGTAGAAGGTACTTGGAGATGTTCTGATCCCACACCTCTCAGTAGCTTTGAAGGTCAAAATCAGCATTTCAAACAGCCTTGAAGCAAACTGGTAATTAGTTATGCTCTATGTGTGTGTGTGTGTGTTTTCACCAGCTTAGTATTATGTTGTTGAGTTGCTTGGTGATAATTTTCCTAGGTTTCATTTTGTTATTTATGCTTGCAAATAAACTGATGTGAAAAGCAATTGACAATAAATAAGCAAGTACAAACATTCAAATAATTAATGTTTTCAAATATGCCAATTGTCTTGCTCTGACAAGAGGGATAGTTCGTTATTCTAAAGGCCACATTAAATTCTGCGAGGATATGTAGAGAGGCAATGTTCACCAATGTGTGCTTAACAGATAGTCAAATTACCTCATTCAGAGTAGCAGGAGACATTCTCTCTACTGCAGTTAGCAAACTTAGCATTGTTTGCCTATTCATTGTGCTTCTTGGCTGCAGTCCGAACTGCATATCAATCATGGGGACCTCTGCTTGCCTTAAATGCTTTGTGGTCATTCTTCTGTGACAAGTGAATTATTATCATGTTTAGCAAAGCTGTTGCTACTGCCATGTCAACTGTTTCTGAAATACAGCACGGACTAAAACCTTGTTAGTTTAACCCCTTGCTTATCTCTTGATTCCTGTGGTCCAGCAGCAACAAACAAAATTACAACACTTCAAACAATCAGATGTGAAGAACCATTATCTAAAAAAGCTATTCTTCTGGAGACAATGTTGAGTATGTTAGTGGGAATGGAAGAGAGAGAAAATATGTAACATCGTTTAAACAGTTTATCTTTATTCATTTCAAATTAGGAAAGAACCAATTTTCTAGAATTCTAGCAAAATTGTTTGC
The DNA here is from genome assembly GCF_031021105.1 of Erythrolamprus reginae. Lineage (NCBI taxonomy): Eukaryota > Metazoa > Chordata > Lepidosauria > Squamata > Dipsadidae > Erythrolamprus > Erythrolamprus reginae. The sequence goes on along the minus strand of NC_091951.1, from coordinate 297,495,661 downwards.
TATGTTGTTTAGTAACGTACTGTAGCAACTTGATATTTTTTAGATTGTACAGAGATTTGCAGCTAACATTTCTGTTGCATGAATAGAATTTCTATATCATAAAAGAAGTGTGCAGAAAGGAACAATAACAAGGAGCTTACAATATGCAGTCAGTAAACATGATAAAGAAAGGCTGTATCAAAGATTACTCAAAGTGGCGGGAGCACCCACAGGTTTGGGTACAAGAAAATGATGCGTCGATGGACTACTTAAAAAAAGAAGTCCTGCAGAAAAATACTGTAGATAGGTCATAGAAAGAAAAATGATTATGAAAAACAACCCTGGTTGAAGCAAGGACTTTCTGCATGTCAAGAAAATGTTATAATCATTGTGCCATCAGGAACAGCTTTTATAATGCCAACATGCTGGATCAAAAGCTGAGAAAATTACCGTAAGTGAGCGGCCATGCCTGCCTTTGCACAGATGCCAATCAAACTTCAAGGCTTTGCCTGGAAGAAAGCAAAGGGCAACAAACAGACAAGACAGTAAGGTTAAGGCCAGTCCAAGGAAGAAAGAGCTTTCAACCCACAGCAGGAAAACATGGGTGGAGGTCACATTTTGGGTAGGATGAAGGTTAGTAGAAGATCATATCTGTTTCTGCCTTCAGATTCTGTTGTTGGACTTTATTCTTAACAGGGCAACCTAGCAGTGAGATATACCCTAAGAGATGGAAAGCTGGGAGAAAAGAAAGCAAGACTCAGAAGTGAGCAGGAAAGCTAAATGTTTACATAAGATAAAATTTTCTGGAAGACATTATTTAAAATTATGAGGACGGGGTAATTTAAATGGGACAGATATTTGCAAATGAAAAAGCCACTAATTGAACTAAAACATCAAAACTATGTTTATCCGCCTTTCACTGTGTGCTAGTGTAATTTCTATGCAGTTACTACTATTTAATACATTTTTTTCCTATAGGCTTTTAAAAAAAAAAATCTTTATTAATTATTTACATTAAAAAAATACCATAAAATAAACAAAGACAGAAACAGAACACAACTTACACAGACATATAGACATCATCTATTTTCCTATAGGCTTTATTATAAAATCTATTTTCAGGAAGCAGATGTGAGTCTTCCTATAGGCTTTATTGAAGGTCAACAGCATACTCTGTTGACCTTCAGACTTCCCAATAATGTACATTGACACAGATAAATGCTATTATTTTTTTTATTACAGCTGTAGTAATTAGAACAAAATATTCTGCAATCTTATATTGCAGAAGAGACGGAGTAATGACACGGACACAAGAGCTGGATTTAAAACTGGGTCATTTTTATTAAAATAAATTAGCATAATTTATTCAACTAAATTAGCATAAATTAACATTTAATATGACCCAAACAATGGACCTGCAGGGTCAAACAATTGCTTCCGGGGCGGAAATGACGTAGCAATCAACATTCCTGGGCAACTATGGGCGTAGCTCGATGCTAGTCCAGGTGAGGGACCACTACCTCACCTGAGACTCTGCCATGCACTTGCATGAGGGGGGTCCCGCCGGCTAACCCCTACCCGGGGGCTTCAAGGTGCGGGACCCAAAGACAGGTTCCCCACAACTGCTCAGGTAGCACCCCACCATGAGCTTGGAGAGAACCTGTCAATCATCCCCAAAGATGCCCAAGGGAGAACGCGCAGTTGCTAAACCACCACCCAGTTTTCCGCCCCTAACCTGCCTACCCAAATGACCAAAGGTAAGCCAATTAGCCTAAAAAGGTGCAAGCACCCCCTAAACGCTTATCCCCTTCCCCAGTGTGGAATGGGCGAAAAAACGGCCCAGCTAAAAGGCCAAACCGCAAAAAATTCCCATTCGGCCCCCTAGGGCGACCCATAATAGCACACTGCAAACATAGGGAGGGCGGGCGGGTGTCTGCTCTTCTGACGTGGCCCGGGCGAACAGGCCGAACCTGGGCCTGCATGCCCTTTTATAGGGCTGTCAAGCCCCGCCCAGCCGCGTCAGCAATCAGGCCACACTGGCCTGACTCTCGGCCGAAGTCTCGCAATCTCGCGAGACTTCAGCCGAGATCCAAGATGGCGGCGGCCATGTGTCTGCGTCGTTCCGACCCTCCTGCAAAAGGCACCTGCTGGTAAGTCTGCTGGTGCTATTGCAGAAGAGACGGAGTAATGACACGGACACAAGAGCTGGATTTAAAACTGGGTCATTTTTATTAAAATAAATTAGCATAATTTATTCAACTAAATTAGCATAAATTAACATTTAATATGACCCAAACAATGGACCTGCAGGGTCAAACAATTGCTTCCGGGGCGGAAATGACGTAGCAATCAACATTCCTGGGCAACTATGGGCGTAGCTCGATGCTAGTCCAGGTGAGGGACCACTCCCTCACCTGAGACTCTGCCATGCACTTGCATGAGGGGGGTCCCACCGGCTAACCCCTACCCGGGGGCTTCAAGGTGCGGGACCCAAAGACAGGTTCCCCACAACTGCTCAGGTAGCACCCCACCATGAGCTTGGAGAGAACCTGTCAATCATCCCCAAAGATGCCCAAGGGAGAACGCGCAGTTGCTAAACCACCACCCAGTTTTCCGCCCCTAACCTGCCACGGAGCGGGGGTCAGATCTCTATCTTGGCCCCCCGACTCCCCCCTCTAACTGCGCCAGCTCACGCAGAGGCACTGCAGGTCCTGTAGGAAAAATGGTGTTCCTCAGTTCTGACAGAGGAAGACCAGCAGCCAGGTAAAGCCACAGCTGATCTATGGTGATGCGGGGATGGGCCACAACCACCCTGCCTAACCTTCTGACTACCGTACCCAGGGCCTTAACTCCCCGTCTAACCCGGTGAAGGGCCCTAAGGGAAATGGCGTCCCACCAAGCGATCCCCGTGAGGATCTCGACCACACCACTTGCGTGGAGGGCCGCACAGTGCGAAGCCACCGCAGGCTTCGCGAGCCTGGCAGATCTAAAGTCGGCCCCCAGGCCCACACAGGTCCTTGCCACCGAGGTGCAAGACCCACCACCTGGGTGCCGCAATGGGATGCAGCCCTCCCAGTACCATCTGGGCGCAGCAATGGGATGCCGCCCTCCCAGCACCAACTGGGCGCAGCAATGGGATGCCGCCCTCCCAGCACACATCCAGGCACAGCAATGGGATGCCGCCCCCGGCACTAACTGGGCGCAGCAATGGGATGCCGCCCTCCCAGCACCAACTGGGCGCAGCAATGGCATGCCGCCCTCCCAGCACACATCCAGGCGCAGCAATGGGATGCCGAACCCCGGCACTGACTGGGCGCAGCAATGGGATGCCGCCCTCCCAGCCCCAACTGGGTGCAGCAGTGGGATGCCGCCCTCCCAGCACACTTCTGACGCACCGATGGGATGCCGCCCCTGGCCACCGACTGGGCGCAGCAATGGGATGCCGCCCTCCCAGCCCAACTGGGCGCAGCAATGGGATGCCGCCCCCCCCGACACCACCTGGGCACAGCAATGGGATGTCGCCCTCCCAGGACCAACTGGGTGCAGCAACGGGATGTCGCCCTCCCAGCACCTCCTGGGCGCAGCAATGGGATGCCGCCTTCCCAGGACCACCTGGGCGCAGCAATGGGATGCCGCCCTCCCAGCAATAGCGGTAGAAACGCCCGTCCCACCGCACACCCCGTCTCCCCAGCCAGACAACCAGGACCCAGCCGCCACGACGGCAGGGTCCCCACCCCCGATGGTAACTTGTTGCTGAGTGGTCTCGGAACGCTCATGACCCCAAGCAACACCGTCGGTCGCGTCCTGGCGGGGTTGAATAGAAGGGGACCAAAGGAGGAACCTGGCCTAAGATCTTACCCGGACCCCCAACAGGCCGTTTGTACCCTAAAACAGGCCGTTGACCGCCGGCGAGCGACTTCCCGAATCCTCCGTATCGAGAACGCCATTACCGCACTAGTGGCAGCGCCTCTCGAGAACGAGCGTTCCCTAATGGCGGGATCCATACTTGGCCTGGCCAAACCCTACACACTAACACCCACCTAACTGAAGTAATGAGATGGAAGGCACCAAATTGACCTGGCGGCCTGCGATGCGGCCCCGGCCCAACTTTCCCGCACTGTCACAATGCGGAAGTCACCATAAAACCATAACCCCGCCCCCGCCGTAAACAAGGCGAAGCCGGCCAACCTGGACCCAATAGTCCTAACCGAAAAGGCCATGCTGCCTAAGCTGGACACAAATATGGCCAGGTACACAACTGGGGCAGGCCAGCTATAGGGGTAACCCGTATACTGCCTGCAATCCCAAACAGCTCACCTGCCCGCTGCTAAGCCCCCCCAGAGTGCCAAACATTCTCGAGGGTGCTGGAGCCCAGCAAGCCTCTACTCTCTACTGCCCAGGAGCCCCCCGGCCCCAAAGGTGGACAGGAAAAACCCCTGGCGACATACGTGCCCGCAGGGTCAGGGTCCGAAACCGGGACAACTGACCAGGGACAAGGCGCCAGCAACCCCGTTATCAAACCCGGAGACATGCCTAGCTAAAAACAATGTGGTCAGGGACAAGGACCTGTGCCCAAAAAATTGGTGGACAAGCCGCCTAACCCTGTCCCTCTTGGAGGACAGGGCGTTCACAACATGGACAACCACCAGGCTGTCACACCCAAATGCACAGTCTTGCCCCCAAAAACTGCTCACCCCAAAGCTCTAGGGCCACTATCAAGGGGAAGAGCTCCCAAAAGGGTCAAATCCTTAACCAAAAAAGAGGCCCTCCATTCTGGAGGCCACGCAGACCAGCACCACCGGTCACCCAACACAACCCAAAGCCCCGAGTACATGCAGTATTAGAACACAACTGCAATTCAGCTTCCAAAAGAAGCTCTTGCCTCCAAAAAGACAACCCATTAAAACGTTCTAAGAACTCCGCCACACGCAGAGGTCAGCCCTGACCCCTGCACATAAGCGAGTACGATGATGGGGCCAACGGAGCCCCCTCATCGCAGTATATAACCTCCTAGAAAAACCCTGCCCGGCACCACGACCCGGCGGGCAAAATTAAGTATCCCAGCTAGTTCCCGGAGCTGCCGAAGAGTGACCCTCCTGCAGCCCCGGAACCGTACCAAGGTTATCCCTGATTTTAGTCAACTTGTCCATGGGCAAACTAGAAGATTGCACCTCTGAGTCCAATTCAATACCGAGGAAGGTAATGCCGGTGGCGGGGCACTTGGTCCCCGTAGAGGCTAAAGGCACTCCCAACAGAGCGCAAAGGGCTTCGAAGACCAGCATTAGAGCAAAGCAGTGCTCTGCACGCGCAGTCCCCGCCACCAAGAAACCCTCAAGGTAGTGAACGCCGAGCTCAGACCGCTGCGCCTCCTGAGCACCCATTCCAAGAAGGTGCTCGAGCTCTCCAAAAGAGAGCATGAGACGGAGCCACCCGTGGGTAAAACCCCGTCCACATAAAAACCACCGTTGAAATGGAAGCCCAACAGCTCGAAGCCGTCTGGGTGTATGGGGAAGAGCCGGGATGCTGACTTAATGCCACAGTTATCCATAAGGGCTCCAACCCCACACTGCCTTACCATGGCCACGACCGCATCAAAGGATGCGAGCCGGACTAAACAAAGTTCGTCAGGAACGCAATCCTTCACTGACTCCCTTTTAAGAAAAGACAAGTGGTGACTCAACCTAAATTCAACACCCACCTTTCAGGGGACCACCCCTAATGGGGACACCCCAAGATTCGGGAAGGGCGGCTCCGGGAAGGGCCCAAGGCCCCTCCCCATGGCCACCTCTTATGCTATTCTGGACCGAACAATGCCGTCATGTCCTACAACCAACCTGAGGTTGTCGAACCCAAAGGCTTGCTCAAACCCCCCATGAAAGGGATCCTGAATCCCTTGGAGAAACCTAGCAAGAGAGCGGCCGCTCTCGAGCGAGGGTGGTCGTCCCTCAACCAACCCCCGTGCTGTTGTTGTTGTTGTTTTAAATTAATTGGGCTGGGCCCAGTTTCCCCCCCAGTAGGTGGGGTTTGTACCCTGGACCCCCTCCCCTCCTAACCGTCCCCTTTCAGGGGCAGGGGCACATTGAAGCGGCATGGGAACCCCGCCCTCCCGCACGCATGGCTGTACATACAAAAAGGGGGGAAACAAGCCCCTCTGCAGCAAACCCATGACATGCAGCGAACGGGTCCCACACTGTGGTGGCCCCCATGTCCAATCTCCCTGGCCCCGACAGGTAAGCTGTCAAAAGGGGCGGAGGCCCTATGGCCTGCGCTGGCGGGGTCAAACCCCCCGCCCCCGACACACCAGGCCCTGGCAAAAAGCTGCCCCAGGGGCCTGTGCTCCCGCAATAGGAGCCAGCGGGGGGGGGAGCAAACCTGGTTACAGGTGCCCCCCCCGAAAAAACCCCAAGAAACTGGGACCGAGTGGTAACAATATTTAAATAATTAATGTTAGACCATAACTGTAATGAAGTTTGACTATGATTTTACTGAAATAGTAAAGGCTTGGAACAAACTTCCAAGCAGACTTGGTAGATGAATCCACCGTAACAGAATTTAAACATGCCTGGGATAAACATATATCCATCCCAAGACAAAATACAGAAAACAGCATAAGGGCAGACTAGAGGGACCAATGGGTCTTTCCTTGCCGTTATATGTCCATGTTTCTATATAAATATATGAAATAATTTCAACCATAATCAGTCTCAGTATTATTATTATTAATATGTTCCTGTGTACACCATGGTTCTTATTTTTACACATGAAGGCACCGGGGCCACCCAGGCCCCAAGAGGGCAGCAAAAGGCCTCTACCCACACAGGCAGCACAGCAGCAGGAAGCTGCCGCCAAGGGCCCAAGTGCCCTCCGTTTTTATTTCATTTCTTATTATGTTTTATTGTTTTTCGGGGGCCACAAACGGGGGGGGCGCACACACACGAGCCTTCCGCCCGAGCCCCCACGTCCCAAGGGGGCTACCCGAACGATCCCCCCGTAGGAAATAGGGGGGGGCAACAGCCAACGGCACAAGGCCCGGCCGTCCCGCCAGACTCGAAGCCCCCAAACCACTCCACGAGCCTCCGATGAGGCTGTCAAGATGGCGGCCGCAACACGCGGCCGCCTTTTACTGAGCGGGGGTGTGTGTGCTCACGCGGGACTCCATCCGAAAGGCCGTTGCTGCCGATCGAAGAGGGGCAAACCGCCAGCCTCAGATGGGCTGAAGCCTGCTGCCCGCAACGAGCAGCCGTCGCCTCAAGCCTCCGACGAGGCTTCCGAAATGACGGCCGCTCCACGCGGCCGCCGAAAGGCTCCAAGAGCAGACAGCCAAGTGTCTGCTCTTCTGACGTGGCCCGGGCGAACAGGCCGAACCTGGGCCTGCATGCCCTTTTATAGGGCTGTCAAGCCCCGCCCAGCCACGTCAGCAATCAGGCCACACTGGCCTGACTCTCGGCCGAAGTCTCGCAATCTCGCGAGACTTCAGCCGAGATCCAAGATGGCGGCGGCCATGTGTCCACGTCGTTCCGACCCTCCTGCAAAAGGCACCTGCCGGTAAGTCTGCTGGTGCTATTCTATGCAAAATTGCACTTAAATGTCCCAGTTATAGTCACCATATATATTGGATACAGGATTGTATGTGTAAACATTTGTTTCTTACAGTCCTACAGTCGTAAGTTGGAGGAAATGGGTGATAGGAATGATGAAAAAAAACTAGCAATAATAGTAGTGCAGACTTAGTAAATAGTTTGACAGTATTGAGGGAATTATTTGTTTAGCAGAGTGATGGCATTAGGGAAAACTGTTCTTGTGTCTGGTTGTTTTGGTGTGCAGTACTCTGTAGCGACATTTTGAGGGTAGGAGTTGAAACAATTTATATCCAGGATGCGAGGAGTCAGTAAATATTTTCACAGCCCTCTTTTTGACTTGTGTAGTATATACAGGTCCTCAATGGAAGGCAGGTTGGCAGCAATTATTTTTTCTGCAGTTCTGATTATCATCTGAAGTCTGTGTCAGTCTTGTTGGGTTGAAGAACCAAGCCAGACAGTTATAGATGACAGACTCAATGGGCAGCTTGAGCTTACTGAGTTGGCGCAGAAAGAACATTCTTTGTTGTTGTTTTTAATGACGTTTTTGATGTTAGGTGACCATTTTAGGTCTTGTGATATGATAGAACCTAGAAATTTGAAGGTCTCTACTGTTGATACTGTGTTGTCTAGTATTGTGAGAGGTGGTAGAATGGGACGGTTTCTCCTAAAGTCTATCACCATTTCTATAGTTTTGAGTATGTTTAGTTTTAGATTGTTCTGGTTGCACTAAGAGGCTAGTTGTTCAACCTCCCGTCTGTAAGCGGTTTCATCGTTTGCTCGAATGAGACCAATCACTGTTGAATCGTCTGCAAGCTTCAGTAGTTTAACAGATGGATCATTGCAGATGCAGTCATTGGTGTATAGAGAGAAGAGAAGCGGTGATGAAGAGAAGAGCAACAAACATGATTCGGGGACTTGAGGCTAAAACATATGAAGAATAGGTAAAGGAACTGGATATGTCTAGTCCATTGATGGCGAACTTGGGTGCCATAAGCGTACACGTGGGTGCTATTTCACACATGCATGTGCCCACTTCCGTAATTCAATGCCCCACCCCTTTCACATGTGCACATAACCTCCCCCCCATTCCCCTGTTTCTGGTAGGCCTCTTTTTCATGCTCCCCAGGCTCCATAAGCTTTCTTGGAGTCCAGGGAGGGCGAAAACACCTTCTATCACTCCTCTGGAAGCCCTACATAGGATGGGCTTCCAGAGCTTCTGCATGAGCCAAAAATCAGCTGGCTGGCACACATATGGACACTGGAGCTGAACTTGGGCAACAGCTCGCGTGCTGGCACATATGGCTCTGGGTGCCACCACTAGAAATCACATGATAGCAGTCTTCCAATATCTAAGGACCTGTCACAAAGAAGAGGGGGTAACCTATTCTCCAGAGCACTTGAACACAGGACAAGCAGATGGAAAGTTGAGATCCAACCCAAAACTAGAGAAATTTCTTGACAATGAGAACAATTAATTAGTGAAATGGCTTCCCTAGAGGTTTTCTAAAAAAAATTGGACAGCCATTTGTCTGAAATTATATAGGGTCTCTTGCTTGAATAGGGGATTATACTAGGAGGCCTCCAAGTTCTCCTCCAATTGTTATTCCATTATTCCTCTAAGAAATGTCTGAGAGATTTGTTACTTGTTCTGCTTTCCTCATGTCACCTTAAGAGAATGGAGGCGGGTACAGGCACAGTTGGGGAGACAATTTCCTCAGGCAACTGCTGAAGAGTGTCCATAATCCAAGTAGAATGCTTAAAGGATCAAAATCATTTTTGCAGGAAAGCTTAAGGCCATTGCTCCCTTTTCTTTCATATTCTCAAAGCCCATTCCTTATTCATACGGAAGTAGTATGCTATTTTTTATGCTAAAACCATTTCAAACAAAAGTATACTAGTAGGACTCTGGCCTTGCCTGTAACCTTTAGATATCTTCCAAATACTGTCCCCTAATTGTAATTATTATTGTAATCCTTTTAATTAAATTTAATGTATATTCAAATGGTAAATTTAAATATAAATTATATTTAGCTTTTGTCTCTCTTTCTTTATCCTGACCTTTCCAATTTATCGGTATTTATTATAATGGTTGCTCAGTTTTAATTGACTATTGTACCTTCAACAAAGCAACCCAGCTATATCCAGTGCTGTTGTTCTCTGTGACAAGCCAAAAATTATGTTGGATCACATTTAACTTCAATTGTTTGGATTAATTTGTGCTGTGTTTTTGAACTAAAGCAAAAATATATACGCAAATATATTCATGGCACTGGACTAGAATATCTCTGGGACCGCCTTCTGCCGCACGAATCCCAGTGACCAGTTAGGTCCCACAGAGTTGGCCTTCTCCGGGTCCCGTCAACTAAACAATGTCATTTGGCGGGACCCAGGGGAAGAGCCTTCTCTGTGGTGGCCCCGACCCTTTGGAACCAACACCCCCCAGATATCAGAGTTGCCCCCACCCTCCTAGCCTTTCGTAGGCTCCTTAAAACCCACCTCTGTCGTCAGGCATGGGGGAATTGACATTTTCCCTCCCGCTAGGCTTATAAAATTTATGTATGGTATGCTAGTATGTATGGTTGGTTTCTAAACTGGGTTTTTTTAAATTAACTTAAATATTAGATTTGTTTACATTGTATTATTATTGCTGTGAGCCGCCCCGAGTCTGCGGAGAGGGGCGGCATACAAATCTGATTAAATAAATAAATAAATAAAAATAAATAAATAAATAAAGTTAGTACGGAAATGGTGGCATGGAAAATAAGAGGACAAAAAGAGATTTTGGAAGCACTTGTGCGAACTTTCTTTAAAAGAATTGCCATTACTGGTAGTCAATTCCAGTAGCGGGTGGCTACTGGTATGATTGAGGAGAGTGCACTAGTAGCAAAAGTTGCAGCTTCTTTTTACCTGCATGCGTGCACATGTCCCAGAGTGTTTTTGCTTCTGTGCATATGTAAGGGGACAGGCGCACAACAGATATTTCACCCTTTTTTGTTCCTGCGCATGTGCAGAAGCAAAAATGTCATTCGAATCTCATGCGCACATGCAGTGAAGGGCCGCCATTTCTGCAGCCGCAGAAGCCGAATCTCACACAAGGACACAAACATGGGTGAGATTTCACCAATTTTCGGCATTTGTTTTGCTTCCATGTAAGCACAGAAGCAGATAATACCCCCAAATTGGCAAAAAAATGGCTGCTACTGCAGCTTGGAGAGCAAGAGAGGAACAGAAGAGTCTTCTCCTCCCTCCCAGTCCCTAGCCTGCACAGGCAAGAGATTTCCAGCCCCCCTCCAACACGAAAGGTTCCCCTCCATGTCCCCACTGTCCGATCTCTTTCTCCCTATCTTTCCGCCACTTGCTTCTTCTTAAGTGAGTTTAGCCCCATTTTACAATTTTTCTTGCCCCATTTGTTAAATGAATCACTGCAGTTGTTGAATTGGTAAAACTGTTCTTAAGTGAATCTGGTTTCCTCATTGACTTTGCTCATCAGATCACAAATGGAGATCAAGATTCAAATTTCTAGGTTCTATCATATCTCAAGACCTAAAATAGTCACCTAACATCAAAAACATCATCAAATAAGCACAACAAAGAATGTTCTTTCTGCGCCAGCTCAGGAAAAGGAGCTGCTGATACAGTTCTACAGAGGAATCATTGAGTCTGTCATCTGCATCTCTATAACTGTCTGGTTTGGTGCTGCAGCCCAACAGGACTGACACAGACTTCAGAGGATAATCAGAACTGCAGAAAAAACAATTGCTGCCAACCTGCCTTCCATTGAGGACCTGTATACTGCATGAGTCAAAAAGAGGGCGGGGAAAATATTTACTGACCCCTCGCATTCTGGACACAAATTGTTTCAACTCCTACCCTCAAAACGTCACTACAGAGCACTGCACACCAAGACAACTAGACACAAGAGGAGGTTTTTTCCGAACGCCATCACTCTATTAAACAAAGAGTTCCCTCAACACTGTCAGACTTTCTACTATATCTGCACTTCTATTCTACTAGTTTTTCTCATCATTCCTATCACCCATGTCCTCCCATGTTGACTATATGACTGTAACTTGTTGCTTATATCCTAAGATTTTTTATTAATATTGCTTCTTCATTGCTTATTTGACCCCTGTGACAATCATTAAGTGTTGTACCACATGATTCTTGACAAAAGTATATTTTATTTTATGTACGCTGAGAGCATATGCACCAAGACAAATTTCTTGTGTGTCCAATCACACTTGGCCAATAAAAATTCTATTCTATTCTATTCTATTCTATTCTATGTAATTCCAGGACACTGCAACTGTTATAAATGTCAGTTAGTCGTAAAGCATCCAAATGTAAATCATGTGATCATGGGGATACCATGTATAAAAAATGGTCATAAGTAACTATTTTCAGTATTGTTGTAACTTCGAACAGTCATTAAACAAACTGTTGTAAATCAAGGACTATCTGTATATGCCATCTCCACTCCCTAAAGTTCCCGTTTAGATTATGGCTTTTTTGAGAACCTCCCTCAACTTTTGTTCTTGGTTTTCCTCCCATCATTGTTTTACATCAGAAAAACTCAATATTAAAAAGGGAGCTTTTTAATTCATGCAGTCGCAGGGCAGAGAGTGATTTATTTTGGTTTCTACTTGATGAGGTTTTTTTTTTAAAAAAAAGCTTTAAATGTACTTGGTACAATACCTAATAATTTCTCTTGCTTACTAATAAATATTATATTGTTGAATAGAGAAAAGTTTGGAGTTGTCAGTAGTTCCTAATGTTGCCTGCACCCCCTGTAACTTCCTCTTTCACGCTGCAGTGAGAAAATATGCTAAATTTGGATTGAACTTCCCTTCATCATCTTGGTTCTTCTTTCTTTTTTCCTCATAAAACTGCTGTGCTACACTTTGAGATGTCCATCTTGGACAAATGAAGCAAGTAACATGCATTTATCACAAGCCCCCAGGAGGATTCAGAAAGGTTCAGTCACCTTTTCTATCTATTTTGTTCAGTTTTACTTCTGTATACAGTTCTTTTCCTGAGAGTGGAAATATATCCTAAGGGTGTAAAAAACATCCATTGTGGATTTCAGTAGGAGTGAAACAATGTAAACCTATAGCACGGGCTCTGTTGTATCATGGATGAATGCCGGTGGAGTCAACTAACGCCTGTCACTTTCCACTTAACCAACCAGAGAATTAATGTCTAAAAAGCATATGTACAGGACAGTTGTGTAGAAAAATAAATACGCTAGGGACAGTTGAATGTGCAGAAGGGAAAAAAACCTACCAGTTCTGTGCAAAAATCTGTAGATGTTTTAGGCAAAACTATACATGACAATAATGAGGGTTTTTTCTTAACTTTTTTTTTTAATAAAAAAATGTAAAGGTAAATCAGAAATGAAAAGTAGCAGCATTGAAGAAATCAAGTGTAAGTGATCTTATCTGCGCATTTCTCCTGTATTATCAGTAAACCAGCCTTCTTTTACTATCTAATTTTCTTTCTTTTTTTGTAATCTTTTAAAATATGGTACCTTTATCCCTAGCCATCATGATCACTGTAATGATATTACAGTAATGTGCCGCCTCTATGTTGGTTGAGGCAGGCAGGATTCCCTTGAGTACCATTTGTTGGGGGATCATGGGAAAGGGAGGGTTTTGCCTTCTTTTTCTGCTCAAGATCCCCATATACAATTGGTGGGGTCACATGCTGGACTCAATGGGCTTTGGCCTGATTCAGTATGGCTCTTCTTATCTTCTTATGTTCTTAATGTAATGTAATGTTATAGTATCGTATTGTATCATAATATATCATGATATGATATAAAATCACAGCAGCTGTTTGCACTTATTCATTTTGTTAAGGTTTTATTATTTTTTTGCTTTCTATTGTTTCTATTGTTTTATTTAAGAATTGTTACCCACCTAGAGTCACTTTGTTGTGTTAAGTAGTTATAAATACATACATACATACATACATACATACATACATGCATGCATGCATACATGCATACATACATACATACATACATATATACATACATATGGTACCTCAGTTTTCAAACAATTTACAATTCGAACAAATGGGTATTCGACCAAGAAATTCGAGAAAATTTTGCCCTGAAATCCGAACAAACATTTGGAACTCAAACATGGCACAGGCTGGAGTGGAGGCCGTGGTGGCAGGAGGCATAATCTGGGCAGCGGCTATGGACCGAAGACATGTGGGCCGCCTGGCAGCTGAGAGGCCTGGCGGTGGCAAGATCTACAGCAGCAGTGATTGCAGGGGTCACATGGGCCGCCAGACAGCTGAGAGGCCTGGCAGCAGCAAAATTGGCAGCGGCGGCAGTGGTGGGGGTCATGTGGGCTGCTAGACAGCGGAAGGCCCTGTGGTGGCAAAATCAGTGGTGGTGGTAGGGGTCGCATGGGCCGTCAGACAGTTGAGGCCAAACAGCCAAACAGCAAAATTGGTGGTGGCGGTGGCAGTCCACAACGGACTGGCACACAGGTATGCCAGTGTCTCCCATGTTTCAGTTCTCGACCAAATTGATTCTTGACTACACTTCCAGAATGAATTATGGTCGAGAACCAAGGTACCACTGTATTTCTTTTGAAGAATTTTTTTTGGATTTTTTTCAAAAAAGGTTCACTTCCGCACACAACGAGGGAAGTTAGAACCCACCCCTGATACATACATACATTTATTTATTTATTCATTTATTCATTTATTATTTATTTATTTAATTTGACTTCTATGCTGCCCAATCCCAAAGGACTCAAGGTGGCTTACAATAAACAATATACAGTAAATGCAATACAAACAAAAAAGAAGTTGAATATAAAATCTAAAACAACAAAACTCTAATTAAAAAGCCCATGATACATACATACATACATACATACATACATACATACATACATACATACCAGAGATAGGTTCCTCCTGGCTGGGACCCATTCATCTGAACTGGTAGCAATCCACTAGTGATGTCACAATGACATCACGGAACTGGATTGGTTGGTGCTGGTTCGTGGAGGCCACCATCTTTTTAAAAATTGTTTTGGATTTTTGGTGGATGGGGCTAGGATTTGGGGAAAGGGGATTTGGGGTGGTTGGGCTTTTTTCCTCCCGTGCATGCACAGCAGCTTAATTTCCAGTGCTGTGCATGCATCACCATCTTGCTTTTGATTTTATGAAGACTTTTTTTCTGATTTTTTTTTCTACCGTGCATAGGTGCAACCAGGAGACATGTCCACGCGGCACAAGAGAAAGCAAACTGGCAGCGAGGTAAGCTAAAACTCACCCCTGATACATACATACATATTACATACATCTGCAGCACATGATGTTAGAGAAGGCTGATCCACAATATGTTCCTTGCTATACAAATCATTTAACAATAACAAAAAAAAATCTAGTCCTGTTCTCAAAGGATGGGAAATTAATATTGTAGTAATGAATGAATAAGTATTCAATAGGAGGGGATAATGTGTGTGTGTGTTTGTGTTTTTGTATCTGTGTAGGTCATTAATTTTCATTAATATCACACACACACACACAAACACACATATAATACACGATTTTTCAATGTCCTGTTTGTTTTGTGTTTTTTCTTTGTTTTTTTAAGTTTTGTATTTTAACTTTTAAAAAAAATATATAGAAAGAGTTAAAATATATTACATGGTTCAAAGTCTGTCAAATAATTTTTTCAGAGGAGTCCAGTTATGATCAAAGGATGCCTTGGAGGCTAGAATATGGCCATCAATAGTACTGGGATATAAGCATGCATGGGTTACAGATAAGCAAACAGAAACAGCTGCTAAGGCAGAAATGCCAGTGAAAACTAGAGGGCTGAAATGCAGGACAGAGTAATTAATAAGGATTTGTACTTAAATTAAGACCTTGGAAGCCAGTTGTCTCTCACAGAATAGAGACTCCAGAATTCAAATAATTGACAATTCAATAAATAACTCAAAGTTCAGGATCTTGTCTTTCTTTTGCATCTGGTCAGTAGGGCTTAGTTTATAATGAAAATTAATGATCAGTTCTGCATGGAGATTTATACTATGTAGAGTCTTGGATTAACCATCTCAAATTTCAAATGGGGAAATCCTGTATACAGTCCCTATGGACACCCCTCGGCTATTGTGATTTAAACACTCAATAAATTCTAGCTATACAGATGTCCTATAAATTCAGATACGTGTAGAATTTTTCTGTATTTCTTTGTTTTCTGTTATCTGTTGAAGGCAATGACAGCACTCAAGCATCTGTATCTATACTATTCCAGTGCACATTATTTTCTGATAGGTACATATCATATAGTAACTAGTTAAATTGATAGAACACTATAACAAAGCAATGGGGTCTCAGTGACAATTAATTAAAATGAAGCTTATTTATGTATGTTCCCAATGTTGGTTCAGCTGGAACCCTCAGTTTTATTTCTATCATTTTACTTTGTTTACTTGCTGCAGATCTTGTCTTATCATGTCAAAATCAGCAGTTTAGTCACCTGGAGGCAGGAAATAAATATAATTCAAATGTTCCATGATAAAAATATAGTTATGAAATAAAATTTAAAAAAATCCTAGTCAAATGGAAATTTTATGTTGGTGTTGGAAATGCTAACATGAGGATTCTACTGTTATTACTGTTGTGGTTGGCTCTGGCTCAGCTCCTGCCCCAGGGAATGTGGAGGTGGATGCAGGGGAAACTTCAACATGTCATAGGCCTGTGTTATTACTGACAGAGTCAGTTCAGAGTTTAGTTTCCTCAGATGAAGAAGAAGGTGGGAGTGACTCAGCAGAGGGGGACTTGGCACAGAGCCCAGGCAGTCAATCTCCATTATCTTCCATTCATTTGCATGAAGACGTCTTGGACCCATGCAAGCACAGAATTATGCATAGAAGAGACCAAGTAAGGACATATTACAGGAGATAAGAGAGGCCACCTGTGTTTGGGTGGGGCTCCAGTAATTAGGGCTGTTGCTATAAATAGCAGCATGTGGGTTTGGCTGTTGTGGAAGAGTATCTGATCACAATTCTTCAGGAATCACGCCTTGACTTTGTTAGTTGATTTTTCATGTCTTTGAAACCAACGCAGAGCAAAGTGTGTGGGTGTTTCACTTTGTGGAAGAAGAAGGGGTGTGAAGTTTCTTCACAGCTGCTAGCTAAGTACTTAAAGACTGATTAAGGGAAATTGTACAGATTACCCGGTTGTTTTGGGACGAGTGCTCTTTGCAATACAAAAAGAGTGCTCAGTTTATTTTGAATTTTGTGATAAAGAACATTGTTTTGAATTTTCAAATGTGTGTGTGTCTGAAATTTGTATCCTTGAATTTTCGGGAGGCTCCTACCAGAGAGCCTGGCAGAACAACTACTTGTCATTGTTTTCTCTCTGTTATAAAGCGGTTTGAAGGCTAAGCCATTTCTTTGAATTCTTTTTCTCTTACTACCCCCATCAGGAAAATAAATGACTTACAGAATAGTTTCCCAGATAATTAAAATCTACATTCCAGCCAGGGGCGGGCACCCCTGGCACACACCCATGCTTGGTGCATGATTTGGGTTCTGCGCATGTGCAGAAGCCAAATATCACATGAAGATGTGTGTGCACTCAATTTCTGGGGTTTTTTTGCTTCTGCGCATGCGCGCAAGCAAAAAACCCTGGAAATTGCAGACGAGAGCTGCCGGTTGCTCGCAACTGGCAAAGTAAGGTAAGAGTTGCCCCACCACAACACCCCTGACCCACCGTCCCCCATCTGCCCACCGCACTGCCAGCTGCCACCACGCTCCCTACACCTTTCATTTGTTTATGATCAGGAATGTTCAAATTAGTATACCAATGCAAAAGGTAATTTAAAAAATTGGAACTTGCAGCCTAATCTATATATAAATGAACATAATTGCACACAGCCGGGGAAGGGGGGGCTCTTCTGACCAAAATAAACAAATAAGTATTAATTTTTTCATTTCATTTTTCATTTGTTTATGATCAGGAATGTTCAAATTAGTATACCATTGCAAAAGGTATTAAAAAAAACACAATAGCTAAAATCAACTTTTTTTAATCCGTGTCAAATAGACCCGAAACAGTACGAACAGTATAAGTGTACAGTAAATGCAAACAGAACAGCAGGGTTAAAGATAGGGATGACTGTGGCTAGTGACCATAGGTTGGGTAAGGAGCTAGTTCTGAAGGATTTTTCAAAAATTATGCTTAAAGGTTCAGCTCAGGTTATGGAGAGGGTTTGTTTTGTTTTTTTAAGAAGTATGCACATAGACTGTCAGGTGCAATAGATAGAGATGGTTTTAAGTTTTTAGTTTTATAGCTAAAGGTTGCCAGGATCCTACCTTCTAATATATTTTAGTCCCCAAACTTAATCCTGGGCCTCTTGTTTCTGCCTTTTCACATCATGGCTAAATGATTGCTTGTTTCCTGGTTTAGAAAATTTCTGCTACCTTCTCCTTGTCTAACAATGACATTCTTTGAGGCATGAAACAGTTTCTTTTCTGACACATTACTACAATTTACAGGGTTGTTGTTGTGGGGAAAATAGGAGGAGGATGAATAAAATTTGTCACCTTGAGTTATTTATTAAAAGAATGAAATAAATATAATAGTAAAACAAATTGAATAGCATGCATCCGTGTATGTATTTCAAGTGATTTTGAGTTCTGAGCAGATCCTTAAAAAGAGAGATATGAAAGTTTAAAACTAGATGCAATAGTGTAAACTAAATTCTGGTTTCTTTTCCTTGTATTTTAAGATACAATTACTATTATGTATGTGTACTGTATGTGTACATGTATATATGTATATATGTGTGTGTGTGTGTGTGTGTGTGTGTGTGTATGTCTCACATGTTTTTTTGCTGAATTTGAAAATTAAGGGAGACTAGGATAGATCTATTTCGGCCTTATTTTGGCCTCATCAGCTAGCCATACCCACTGGGACTTGAACCTGCAACCTTTGCCTTGTAAGGCAGAGAATTATCCTCTAGGCTACAGTATCCAATCCCTTCAGCTCTGCACCAGGGAAGGGTTACATATTTTTGTGTCGAATCACCCTGGTGTATTGAAGGAACATCACAGCTCCTTATTTGCCTCTTGGCCCAACCCAGGGCCATTTCCAAGGCAGTTAATTTTATTGATAGCCAACAATTCTATCTGTATGTGTCACATGTTTTTTTGTTGAATTTGAAAATTAAGGGAGACTAGGATAGATCTATTTCGGCCTTATTTTGGCCTCATCAGCTAGCCATACCCACTGGGACGGTCTTGGCATATTCGGGTTTCTTCCCATGTAGGATTTGGAAATTTCTGGCAACATTTCAATGAGGTCCCACTCGTCATCTTCAGGCTAGTGCTTCTGTCCTTGTTCTAGGGCGAACACAGCGAGACCTGAGCTGCCTTCCTTCTGTAAATACTGGTGGCTGTGTGTGGTTTGATGGCTCAGCAATTGCCTGCTGTGTAGAAACTTCCTGGTGAGTCAGTGGGGTAACACCTGGGGTAGTTGATGTAACTGAGGTATGCTGATTAGTTAATGGTTGTGGATTAGACGTGATATCCTGAGTAGTTGGAGCTTGCAGGCAACTTGGTTGTTTTGCAATGTGTGTTCTGAGTCTGAGTCATTGCAAAACAACCAAGTAGCCTACCTTACTTCCCCCCCCCCCTGTGCTTTGCAGAATGCTTTTAGTCTTGAAAGGAATAGCATGGTGGGCACATTGGTGAGTGTTTACTACTCTTTGTCTATGAAGGCAATATAAGCAGGGAATCTATGTGATCCAGATTTCCTTAGCTTGAGCAAAATATCACACTGCATTTCTTGGATGAATCATAAAATAAAATGTTGTCTCTTTTCTTTCCCCCAGAAGAAGCTGCATATTTCCAAGCAGTCCTACTTAACAGCTTTCCTTTGAGACATAGCAAAACAGTAGGCATCCTGTTTCCTTTTCATCTCATGACATCTGGAGCTGTTATGAGAATCCCCCCCCCACACACAATTGAATATTCTGTAATGTTTTCTCCCTTAAGTTGACAGCATCCAAGGAGAACTTCGAGGTATGTAAAATCAGCTAGGTTTCATCCTTTATAGCATTTCCCAAATGGAAGACTAACATAACAATGGGATATGTTAGAAGATAAAAACAAAGGATTGTGAGGCTTCACTTCATGTTCTTCCATTTCAGGGTCCTGTCCTCACAGAGTTTACAGACAGACAAGAATGGGCTGCAACCAGCATTATGTGACTAGATTTCTACTTCTTACAGGAGTTTTCCTATTATTCTCCCCACTTTACCATTTCACAAAACCTCTTAAATCCACCCTCTAAGTGGCATGTCCTCCCCCACAGCAGATTTGGGAGGTACACAGAAGGCAGAGAAATATAGCCTGCTGGCAGTTGTTGGCTTGTCAGCAGAAAGATGCCATTGTAAACAACTTGTGCTTTTAGATTTCTACACATTATGCCTTGTATTTTCATTTTTCTTTTCAAAATGTCAACACTTTGATTCATTAATGATCCTTTGTTTAAACACAATCAATTCTGCTTAACATGATTGTATTTACCTGTTATATTGTAGGACATAATTACTGATCTAACAAAGGGAGAAATTGGAACAAAATAATCTACAAATCAATAAATGAAGCACTATTTTCCTTCATGTGTCACTGGCATTATTAGTGAGGTTTGATAAGCTTTGGAACTGCATAATCCTTGCATTATGATGTTGTTGAACTGGGAACTGATAGGAGCTGCTGCAGGTGGTAGTTCAGCAAATTCTAGGTTGTAGGGGAGATGAGTTATGTAGTTAGAATTTCACTACTCAGAATTACTTAAGTAATAATACTTATTATTCATTCACAATGAATGAACTAAATATCTTTACTTGCATCTAAAAATAGTATAGATATATTCTGGCAATGTCTTTGTTCTGCTATTATGACATTGCCTTTATCTCATATCCATCCCACAAGTTTAGTGGTGGTGGGAAGTTGTAATATGTCACCTGACACCACCATCACAATGTGATTTTGACACGCCTGGCTTAGAATATGTCAGAATAGCACCACTCAGTAGTTCATCAGAACACAAGCAGAAAAAGAAGGACAGAGAGTACCAAGGCAGACAACATTTTTTTCTGCCAGTAAAGTATTTTGACAATTCCAAATGCATAGATTTATTTATTTATTTATTCATTCATTCATTCATTCAATTTCCCATAGAAGGTAGTTTGGAGACTGGACAAAAGTTCTTTAATTCTGCTGGATCCAGAGAAGGCTTCTCGAGGAAGGTCCTCACAATGCCTTCCTTTAATGGTTACGGGAAGAGCCCCTCCCTCAAGGAGGCATTAACCAGAGCCTGGAGCCAGCATGGTGTCACCTCCCTGCTGGCCGAAACCAAGCAGGAGGGGCATGGGTCCAACAAATACATGGAGAAACTCATCACTCCCATAGCCTTGTCCACATCCTCAGGAGTCACAGGATCAAATTCATCCCACACAGTAGGATTAAGACCTTCCCCTGTCATCTTAATCAGAATTGCCTAATCAGAGTCCAAGTCCATCCGAATCTGGATGACTTTATCTGACAGAAACTGAACAAATTCCTCAGCTCTATCCTGCAAAGGTTCCTCTGTTACGAGAAGAGAACAGTTACCCTAAAAAAGGTGGCTGGGTTTGAATCAGCGTGGAACAGTGCAAACATTTTGCCATCCATATCACCACTAAATAAGTCCTAATAAAGGCTCTTTAACAGTGTATGGTCAGATTTGGATTTACTGGTTCTCCATTGTCGCTCTAGACATCTCTTCTGGTGCTTCATCTCCTGGAGTTCCTCAGTAAACCATGGAGCTTTCCTGGATCCACTGCCACAGAGAGATCGCAAAGGTGCAATATGGTCCAGTGCCTCAGATGTTGCCCTATGTTGCCAGCAGGGACTCAGATGTTGCCAGCAGGGACTCAGCTGGATTGTGGACAGGGAATCAGGTATTTCCCCAAGCTCCCTCTGGAACCCTTCAGGGGCCATTAGGCATTTGGGTCAGAACCACCTAATCGGCTCTGCCTCCCTGTGAATGGGGAGTGATGCCTTAACATCTAACCTCAGCAGGAAATGATCTAACCATGACAAGGGAGAAACATCTATACCCCCTAATTCCAGATTATATCTCCACTGCCCCGAGAGGTACACTAGGTCAAGTGTGTCCCCTCCCCATGAGTTGGACCCTGAATTACTTTCAAAAAGCCTTAGAAACATGCCTTTGCCAGCAGGCCTGGGGCTATTGAGCGTGAACTCTCTGCTCCGGTCGATGGTATGTTTAAGGTATGATTTGCTGGTTGAATGTTTTTTTTAAAACTTCAGGGTTTTAAATTTTCTTCTATCTTAATACTTCTTTTACATCTGGATTTTTAAAATTGTATTGTTTTAATCTTGTATGCCCCCCTGAGTCCAATGGAGAAGGGCAGCCTATAAATGTAAATAATAAATAATAAATAAATAAATACCTTTCCCAGTCATAACAATGATGCTCCAGCTGTCCAACACCCCAGAGATTCCACCCCATCCCAATGGCCTCCCTCCTCCCTGGCAGGTAAGGTATTCTACTCCCATCAAGCCGGGGTCATATCAGCGCCTCCGTTTCTGTTTCCACACTTAGCAGGGGGACTCTATTCTTTGCCTCTGGCTCCCCCAGCCATTCTGAACCTACACCCTCCATCCCACCCACCCCAAACCCACCACACGCACTGAACCTACACCCTCCATCCCACCCACCCCAACCCCACCACACGCACTGAACCTACACCCTCCATCCCACCCACCCCAAACCCACCACACGCACTGAACCTACACCCTCCATCCCACCCACCCCAAACCCACCACACGCACTGAACCTACACCCTCCATCCCACCCACCCCAACCCCACCACACGCACTGAACCTACACCCTCCATCCCACCCAGCCCAACCCCACCACACGCACTGAACCTACACCCTCCATCCCACCCACCCCAAACCCACCACACGCACTGAACCTACACCCTCCATCCCACCCACCCCAAACCCACCACACGCACTGAACCTACACCCTCCATCCCACCCACCCCAAACCCACCACACGCACTGAACCTACACCCTCCATCCCACCCACCCCAACCCCACCACACGCACTGAACCTACACCCTCCATCCCACACCCCCAACCCCACCACACGCACTGAAATAAAAAAAATAAAAAATGTTTACAAAGGATAATAAAAAATGGTAAAATTATGCTGTAAATTATGTTGTAAATACAACCCTAAATGACTTCAAGGGTAGTTTGTCTGTAGGCAGATTGTGAGGAGGCAAAGTTTTGTAGGGAATGGTGCTGACATTGTGACAAAGAGACCTCTCTCCCATTGACATGCAGAAAGCTGCTGCACCCATTGCAGTCCACAATGAAAAAGAAATGTTCAGACCACCGTGATGAAAAGCGCCCTTGGGGAAGCTCACCATTTCCTCCTCCAGGGCACCCCACCGGGAACCCACCGACAATAGTGAGGAAAGGCTCTAAATCATTGGATTATATGGTTATATTATAAATATTTCACATTTAATTATACAGTTACAATCAAGACTCAAAGAGGAGGAGAAACAAGCATCATAAAAATATAATATACACATAAAATGCTATTAAAATGAAAACCGTGTTTAGTTTAAGAAGAACATATTATTCTGTAAGATTCATCCCATTAGATTGATTTTTTTTTTAACCTGCACAATTACACATCCATCTGTCTTTTATCAAGTGAATACTGAGCGGGGCACAAGGAAGAAAAGATACAAATTTGCAGCTCTTTCATTTCTAAAAAAATACCTTCAATGATTTAATTTGAAATTAAATGTATCTATCCATAGTAAGAAAAACTGTCACTACAGGCTTTTGTGTTCACGTAACTATTTGGAGGCTAATTGCTAGAAGGCAACTTCAAGGCATATATGGCTCTTTCTTTCTTTCTTTCTTTCTTTCTTTCTTTCTTTCTTTATTTATTTATTTATTTATTTATTTATTTATTTATTTATTTATTTCTTTATTTATTTATTTATTTATTTCTTTCTTTCTTTCTTTCTTTATTTATTTATTTATTTTGTCCAATACACAATGAAGGTTTTAGTGGGTATATATCTATATACACATAGTAAAATACATGATAATAATAATAATAATAATAATAATAATAATAATAATAATAATAATAATTTATTAGATTTGTATGCCGCCCCTCTCCAAAGACTCGGGGCGGCTCACAACAAGCGATAAAACAATATTGTACAGGCACAAATCTAATATTAAGAAAAAACTAAAAACCCTATCAATTTAAAAAACCAAACAGCACATACATACCAAACATAAATTATAATAAGCTTGGGGGAAAGGTGTCTCAAATCCCCCATGCCTGGCGGTATAGATGGGTCTTAAGTAGTTTACGGAAGACAAGGAGGGTGGGAGCAGTTCTAATCTCCGGGGGGAGTTGATTCCAGAGGGCCGGGGCCGCCACAGAGAAGGCTCTTCCCCTGGGGCCCGCCAGACAACATTGTTTAGTCGACGGGACCCAGAGAAGGCCAACTCTGTGGGACCTTATCGGCCGCTGGGGTTCGTGCGGTAGCAGGCGGTTCCGGAGGTATTCTGGTCCAATGCCATGTAGGGCTTTAAAGGTCATGACCAACACTTTGAATTGTGACCGGAAACTGATCGGCAGCCAATGCAGGCCACGGAGTGTTGTAGAAACGTGGGCGAATCTGGGAAGCCCCACGATGGCTCTCGCGGCTGCGTTCTGCACGATCTGGAGTTTCCGAACACTTTTCAGAGGTAGCCCCATGTAGAGAGCGTTGCAGTAATCGAACCTCAAGGTGATAAGGGCATGAGTGACTGTGAGCAATGACTCCCTGTCCAAAAAGGGCCGCAACTGGTGCACCAGGCGAACCTGGGCAAACGCCCTCCTCGCCACAGCCGAAAGATGATGTTCCAATGTCAGCTGTGGGTCGAGGAGGATGCCCAAGTTGCGCACCCTCTCTGAGGGGGTCAGTAGTTCCCCCCCCAGGGTAATGGACGGACAGGTGGAATTGTCCTTGGGAGGCAACACCCACAGCCACTCCGTCTTGTCTGGATTGAGTTTGAGTTTGTTGACACCCATCCAGTCCCCAACAGCCTCCAGGCACCAGCACATCACTTCCACTGCTTCGCTGACTGGGCATGGGGTGGAGATGTACAACTGGGTATCATCCGCATATTGATGATACCTCACCCCATGCCCTTGGATGATCTCACCCAGCGGTTTCATGTAGATATTAAATAGCAGGGGGGAGAGGACCGACCCCTGAGGTACCCCACAAGGGAGAAACCTAGAGGTCGACCTCTGACCCCCCACTAACACCGACTGCGACTGACCGGAGAGGTAGGAGGAGAACCACTGAAGAACAGTGCCTCCCACTCCCAACCCCTCCAGTCGGCGCAGAAGGATACCATGGTCGATGGTATCGAAAGCCTCTGAGAGGTCAAGAAGCACCAGGACAGAGGACAAGCCCCTGTCCCGGGCCCGCCAGAGATCATCCATCAACGCGACCAAAGCAGTTTCCGTGCTGTAGCCGGGCCTGAAACCCGACTGTTGAGGCCCTAGATAATCGGCTTCTTCCAAGGACCGCTGGAGTTGGAGCGCCACCACCTTCTCAACAACCTTCCCCATAAAGGGAAGGTTGGAGACTGGACGGTAGTTATTAAGCATGGCTGGGTCCAGGGAAGGCTTCTTGAGGAGGGGGCGCACAAGTGCCTCCTTATAAGGAGCCGGGAAGGACCCCCTCCCCAAGGAGGCGGTGACAATCTCCTGGACCCAGCTCCGTGTCACCTCTCGACTGGCCGAAACCAACCAAGAGGGACACGGATCCAGTAAGCAGGTGGCAGAACTCACAGCTCCAATGGCCTTGTCCACTTCATCAGATGTCACCAAGTCAAACTCCTCCCAGACAGATGGACAAAGACGTTTAGCCCCAGTCACCTCAAC
Source organism: Erythrolamprus reginae (assembly GCF_031021105.1). Taxonomy (NCBI): domain Eukaryota; kingdom Metazoa; phylum Chordata; class Lepidosauria; order Squamata; family Dipsadidae; genus Erythrolamprus; species Erythrolamprus reginae. The sequence goes on along the minus strand of NC_091951.1, from coordinate 297,470,069 downwards.
TGACTCATTGTCAGCCGATACTGCTATGCAATTGGAGTCGAGTTCCGCTCGGATCCGAGGGACTTTATCAGTGAAAAACGAGTTAAATTCCTCAGCACTGCCCTGCAAGGGTTCCCCAACTCCCCCCTGATTTAGAAGGGAGCGGGTCACCCTAAACAGAGCAGCCGGGCGGGATTCAGCTGATGCAATCAAGGCGGCATGGTACGCGCATCTTGCCCCCTTGAGCGCCACTTTGTAAGTCTTAATAAAAGCTCTTACAAGTGTTCGGTCGGATTCGGACTTACTCTTCCTCCATCGCTTCTCTAGACGTCTCTTCTGGCGTTTCAACTCCCGGAGCTCCTCGTTGAACCATGGAGCTCTACGGGGTCTAGTGCCACAGAGAGGTCGCAGTGGCGCAATTCGGTTGATGAAGGTTATAGAGGAGATACTCATAGTAAAATATATCTATGAAAGAAAAGAAGGTATAGTAATAGAACATATCAATGAAAGAATAGAAGAATAGATATAGGAATAGAAGAACGGTATGGGAGATATAGGAGAGCAATAGGACAGGGGACGGAAGGCACTCTAGTGCACTTGTACTCGCCCCTTACTGACCTCTTAGGAATCTGGATAGGTCAACCGTAGATAATCCAAGGGTTCTTATGACTCTATAGCTTCCCATTTAATTTGGATGGGACAATGCTCTAGACAGAAGCAGTTTGCAAAAAGACAACTTTTTAAAAGTAAAAAGTCTTTTGGTTAGAATTCTGTAGCCTCTGTAAACCCCCTCCAAGGGATGCTTAGTTTTAGCTGTTTGCTAATAAAATTTGAAGGAAGTTAAGCATTGTCTCACTTGCCTTTTAAAAGCCAGCTGCTCTTGGGTCTTGCTTTTGTAAGTTTTTACTGCAGCAGTTTTGTCTCCTATATTTTTATTTAGTGAAATGCTAAGGTTTAGTTGTTTAACCTGTCTAGAGAGTAGTTTAAAATAATAAATAATAGCCCAACTCCATAAATGTTTTAAAAATGCATTAATGCTTTGATGAGAGTAGCATTATTCTATTTCCTATTCATTTTAAGGCATGTTTTATTATCTAAAGAACAGCATAGCTTATATTGAAGAAAAGAAAATAATAGGCCTGGGAAACAAGGGTCAGGGATGATAATTAATAACAGTGCAGATGCGTTGCAAACGAAAGGTCTTAGGTTCAGTCTTCACCATTTCCAGATAAAGCAAAAATCCCTGACATGACACATGACTCATAATATATCCAATTCAATCTGAATAATTAAATAGAAGTGAGGCCAAACTATATGCAATTTTGTTCCATGTAGTATTTAATTGGATATAGATTTTGTATAATGTCCTTTGAAAAACTCATTCTAGTTCTTTGTAACATTTACTTGTGTGATACTATCATTTTAATCATTATTTTCTGGTTTCAGGATAGTGTTTGACCCTCTGAATGGCAACAGAGGAATAGAAGTGAGAATGTATTAACCAGCTTGCAGAGAGTTCTGATTGATTTAATAACTCATTCATTAGGTATCTCAGCCTATAAAGGATAAGTGGAATGCAAAGAACAAAACAGTAACCATGTATGTTATGTTAGTGGTATGTCATGCAAGAGATTTTCAGCTTATCTGGAAATGGTGAGGATTGAACCCAAGACATTTTGTTTGCAATGCATCTGCACTGTTATTATTAATTATCATCATTAAAGCCTTTGCTTCAGACTTTATTCCAATATTTCTTTCCATAATTTGACACAATCTCTCTCCTACTGCATTTACCTATTTATTTTGCAAATTCTATCATTTATCTTTTCCATTTGATGTCAACTGACATTCCCAGGAAGGTGTGGTCTGTTTTATTTGACTAATTCTAAATGTATACAATGCCCTTTAAACAAGCTCTTTGCTGTTCTTTTAGTCTTTTAAAACAATTATTTCCTCTTTGTTTTATCTTCTATAATTTGGAATAAAATTTAACTCACCGAGGCTATTTTCTTTGTCCCTCTATTTGTTTGTTTGTTTGTTTGTATGTTTGGTGGTTTAAAAAACTCTTTTCAATTATAAATTTATTCTATCCAAAAGTGAGAGTGAAGGCTTGGTTTGACTCAGCATCCTTTAAAAGGCAACATTTGCAAGCTCTTTCTCCTTAATCCCCTCCCTCTCTACTCCTGGAAAATAGCACAAGACATCAGTCCTGTGATCTCCTAACAAAAAGTGGCAATCTGTGGTACAGGTGCACAATTTCTCCATGTTGTCTTTCCCAGGAAAGACTTTGTTCAGTGCCATTTCCATTCTTTCAGAGATACTGAGTCTGCCATAGAACCTCATCCAGATGCCCACAAAAAATAATTTTGGACCTAAAATAGCTAGATAACTAGAATATGATTATAGTTACAACAAATTAAAAGGATAGGATCCTAGAAATATTGACAAATGTAGATTTTTGTAGCAGCTCATAGTAGATCCCTGGAGGACCTCTATTCAAATCTCTTGCTTTCTGTTCTATCGTGTAGTCTAACATACTCAGGTACTCAATGGGATATGCAAAGCATTTGAATGTGGGAATGTACAAAGAATGTTAGTTTAAGCAAATCACATCTTTTCAAAATGTTGACAAAGTCATATCCTTTAAAAGGCCCAGGGTGCTATTTCAGAGGTTGTTTATATTTATGTGCATTACACAAAAATGCTTTAATGTTTGGGCAAGAGTGCTTTGATCACATTCTTTGCTAAGCCACTTTTTTGTATATCTTTATATATTTTGCATATTCTTAATATTAGTATATACAGGAGGTGGATCTCAAATCCAATGATGTCTTAAATGCAAGTTGCAGCTTCAGGGTGTTACAATTATTCAAAATATGTCACTTATCTCCATAACTTTTTACATGTTTTTTTCCTAGCAGTTTGCACCCATCATTAACCAAGATTCCTTCTGCTCCTATCATTTATTTTACCCATTCATATATGTTAGAGATTGCCTGGTTCATATATAGCTCAAGCCATAATATCGTTTATTAGCTTTCAGTGGAGTGTGAGGGGAAGAAAGGTAATTCAAAGTTTAAATATTTATATCAAGCTTCCCACAAAGCTCAAAATATCCTTGAAATATGTTTGTTTTACTATGTATTCTTTAAAGATAAATTACTGACTTTAATTCCTCTTTCCAATGTATGAAAATTAATACATGCTCCAGATTTCTGCCCAATCTATTCTGTTATTACATTTAGAAGCCTTTGTTATGACTAAATGATTATTTCTACCTTCTTCCTTGTCCACTCATATGGGTAACAGAGCGAAATCTGAAAGGATTTATTATCTTATCTAATGATAACTACAGTCTAAGAATTCAAGGTATGATCTACAGCTTTGCATTTACAAGAAACTCACGAACAAGGGCTGAGGGAATTAGTTAAATTTGTAAAAGATATCCTGTTAATGGCTCTGTGATTTTTTGCTAAATAGATTTTTATATTTATCCCAAATGCCTGGAAATATATAGATGGTGGCCATTATTATACAATATGGGAAATCTGTCACCCTCCAGTTCCTGGTGAATTACAACTCCTAGCAGTTGCAGCCAACATAGTTGGCGAGATGCTAGGAATTATATGTGAAGGTCATAGCTTTGCCAGATCCTCTATACAGTACTTACAATCTCTCAGAAGCAACTAGTTTCTGTTGTCTGGTCTCTCCCCCCCCCCATGCCCCCCCCCAAAAGAAAGTATTAGTTCTCTTATCTAATTGATGGGCTTTGTATCTGATCTAGCAAAGTAATTACTGGATTTGGATGAAAGGAGGAGGAATGTTTATCTTGTGCAAAGCTTGCAAGGTGAATGTTGAGGCAATAATAAAGATTCATCTATATTTTCAGCCTCTGGCTTTTTTATCACAATATGAAGAAAGCAGGAACCAAAAATCCAATAACACATTGCAAGCAATGTTCTGGGATGATGATTGAAAAGAATCTTATTTAACATCCAAGAAAAGTAAAAATCAATTGTATTCCACCCTAAATTTTATGAAACTCTGGAATTGAGTCATCAACATCCAGTCCAATCTGAATAATTAAATAGGAGTGAGACCAAAATCACTATATGTGATTTTGTACTATACATTATTTAATTTAATATGGATTTCATATAATGCCCTTTAAAAAAAGCCCATTCAAGTGCTTTATAACATTTACTGAAGATATTATCATTTTAATTATTACTTCCTAGTTTCAGTGCAGTGTTTGAACTTCACAATGGGACCAATGAATAGAAATGAGAATGTACATCTCATTTCAGCTTGTAGAGAGCTCTGATTAATTGAATAAGCATAATCCATTCATTAGGTGACTGGGCCTATAAGGGACGAGTGGAATGCAAAGAACAAAACAGTAACCATGTTAAAACTATGCTGAACCTTCAGCCTGCTCAGCTAAAGAAAAAGAAAATACAATTACTGGTAGTTAAATAAAGATATGTTGATGACAGGAAGCATGTTAGTAAGAAATGCAACAGGCAGTTTTGGTTTAGTTTGTTAAACAGGATGAAGAAGTCACATTCTTTAGGATAGAGTGGATAATTATGTGTTTAAAACAGATTGGTGGAAAATTACATAATGGAAACATAAGAAACATAGAAGATTGACGGCAGAAAAAGACATCATGGTCCATCTAGTCTGCCCGCGTACTATTTCTTGTATTTTATCTTAGGATGGATAAATGTTTATCCTAGGCATGTTTAAATTCAGCTACTGTGGATTTACCAACCACATCTGCTGGAAGTTTGTTACAAGCATCTACTACTCTTTCAGTAAAATAATATTTTCTCATGTTGCTTCTGATCTTTCCCCCAACTAACCTCAGATTGTGCCTCCTTGTTCTTGGGTTCACTTTCCTATTAAAAACACTTCCCTCCTGAACTTTATTTAACTCTTTAACATATTTAAATGTTTCGATCATATTCCTCCTTTCTCTTCTATCCTCCAGACCATACAGATTGAGTTCATTAAGTCTTTCCTGATAAGTTTTGTGCTTAAGACCTTCCACCATTTTTTTGTAGCTTGGTACACCGCTTGTAACCAGTCTCTGCTCAGAATACTTGCCATTAATAACAACCCTCTGATATCTACACTTCAGCCAGCTGCAAATCCACTGAACTATCCAGGGATTAAGTGCAATCTTCACTAATTTATCCATCGGCTCTTTATGTGGAACCATAATCTTAATCTCATTCTGGATCTCCCTTCTATGGAAAAGACATCATTTTCATACACTAAGAAATTAAAGCTTGCTGTATCCTGCTTGATTTGGTACCGTATATTGGTTCTCCATGTCAGCTGGACTTAATGCAAGATCTGGGCTGTCCGAGTTCAGGAAAGCAAGAGGCCTGGGTATTTTATTTATTTATTTATTTTTATTTATTTGTTTGTTTTGTCAAGTACGTATTGGTGGTATAGAAAGATATAATATTTATATATATGATACTAGTAAAAGAGAAACATTAGGACAGCGGACGGAAGGCACTCTGGTGCACTTATGCACGTCCATAATCAGTCCCAGATTTGTCCTTAAGAAGCCCATGATTAATACTGAAGCCAAGATATTGCCATTTCAAGTCTTCTACACACAACAAGCACAAAGTGAATTTTCCATAGTTCACTTTTTAAAAAAAAGTTATTTGCATGTTATAAACTCCTGATTTGTAATCTTAGAGTTGTCCTCTAAGAAAACAACAACAATAATGTAGGATATATTACAAATTAGCTTTTGATCTGTGCTAAATAACTCAGGCTTAAATCTGAGTTATTCCTGGACCCAATTCAAAATCATCTAAAATATAGTTGTACATTAAGCAAATTTAATTAAGTTCCATAAATTTTACCTTGAGAGGATTGAGATTGCTAACTAACTATTAAATTCTGTCTTTGGTGTTTGATCTGTGACTTCACATATTCAAAGAGTCATCTGGAGAGATGCTTCACATATTAGGATTGGGTTTCTTCCATTTAATACCTCCTGTGCTCAGAATTACATATGTACAAACCTTAATAATAGGCTAGCAGGAACTTATCGAAAGAATCATATAAATCGCTGTCTATCTCTGGATACAGACTGGTTCATTTCCCATGCATTCTATTGTTTATACCATAGAAAGGTGGATTACAGTGATGAATTGTCCCCTAATTACTATGGATAAATGATTAAAAAGATACACCTGGAGTACCAGGTCAAGGTGGAGGTCAGGTGAGTGAGTTTTTCAAACAATCTCAATGCAACTGATGAAATGGCCCCTCCTCCTTCTGAACTTTTAAAATCTTGATTTGGCTAATTTAATTCTCTTCTTTACAGCCCTTGGTTCTTGTGAATTTCTTTTCAATCAGCCGCTCTACTGCCTTACTCTCTTTTACATACACAAAACGGAAGCAGAGCTATTCTAGGGTGACCCCATTAACCTCACCAGTATCTGTGCTCATGAGCAGATAATACATACAGATATTTTATGCATAACAGACTGAATAGTTGTCTGATGAGGTAAATTTAGGGAGCCCTGCTCCTGCTGAATAACATTTTTCAAAAGTGCAGGGCTACAGTTTTGCTTCAAGAATGCCAATTGTCTTATCAAGTCAAAGAGGCTTTCCTGTTTAAGGAAGTTATGTGGTTTCCTATTCACTCCCTTCCTTTTTTTTTTTTTGCCTTTCAGCCTAGGTATAACTGCTGACATAAGGATAGAATGCATTTTTTTTTTTAAAGTAGTGAAAGCTCCATAGTATGTGACCCTTTTGTTTGCTCTGTGTGTATCACAGTATCAGTTTCTGTTGATGTTGCTGATAAAAATCAGCTTTTATCACTGGGCATATGGAAATAACATTTCAGGAGTTTTCCTGCCTTTGTAATAGGTCAATATACACCTGCAGAAATGGCTGTGAGCATAGTTCCCTCTAAGCTGAGCAGTGAGCAATCGCTCACTTAAAAATCATAATCAACTCAGAGTTTTCCAAACCTGCCCAGAAGCCCAGAGGGAAAGAGTGAGAGGGAAGGAGAGAGAGAGGAAGAGAGAGAAACAGATAGAAAAAAGAGAGGAAGGAAAAGAGAAAGAAAAAGAATGGGAGTAAGGAAGAGAGAAAGAAAATCAAAATCTAGTTTGAAACTAGCTCAACTATTTAAGTGGCATTTTGATATTGATGGAATTGCCCTATTATGAGCTCACTGTTATAGACACACAGTACAGTACAGTATTTTATTTTGAAATTCTCTGAGGCAAAACAGGGTGGGTTTTTTGTTTCTTTGTTTCTTTGTTTGTTTGTTTGTTTGTTTGTTTGTTTGTTTGTTTGTTCGTTCGTTCGTTCGTTCGTTCGTTCGTTCGTTCGTTCATTTATTTATTTATTTATTTATTTATTTATTTATTTATTTATTATTTCTGTGCCGCCCAGTCCCAAAGGGACTGCCGCTCAGACACTATACTTTTCCGCCCACCCCCCCAAAAAATTAGAGGGAACACTGGCTGTGAGTAACATAAAATAAACAAACTTAGGTTGTTCCTTGGATTGAATTTATGGCATGTTTCTTGGCTTACAAAGATTAAATACTTTGTGCAATGTGACAAGGATTCAGACTGTAAAGAGTCATGCCAAACTACATAACCTTCCTGAGAGGTAGTCTTAAAATCAAACTTAATTTACTTTTGCCATTTCATACAGGCAAATGCAGGTAAGTTACACATGGAAACTTTGAACCTGTTATGTTTTGACCAATCCCTTCTTGTTACTACTAGCTTAGCTATTTATGTCTCATTTTTGCAGATACCTCTTCAAATGCATATTATTTCTATTACTGAAGAGAATCAAGCAAATTAACCTCCTGGGGCCTGTGAACAAAGCAAGACAGATGTTATGTCTTCTAACAAGATTATGTATTTAATTCAGACGCGTTTGTTTTTATCATGTAATTGCTGAAGCAACCTGGAAAAGACTGAAGCTTACATTGAGGGTGGCTTATTACACAGAGCCTTGTTATCTCTTCAACTTTGGCAGTTTTGCAACAAACTTGTGCATCATAATTGAATCCCCCATCACAGGTGGCTTTTTATGCAAGGTTTGTCATTTATTTCTCTGGCTGAACCTGAACCAGCTGCTATTTTGGGATTCCAAATATCAGGACTTGCAACCTATGAAAAAGAAATCCTGTTTAAGACAAAATGGCAGCCATTTTGAGGAGATAGACAGTGTGATTAAAGAACTATGTGCAATGGGAATGGAGGCCAGTGCAGGATAAGAGAGGATGAGAAAATGACAGTAAATCAGCATTTGCCAGCAAACTCTTTTCAGATGGTCCAGGATGGGGACTCGTTTACATTATTAGTCATTACAGCATATTCCTTTCATTACCAGAAAATAAGAATTATCTATATAAGGAAATGGGATTTACAAGGGCATTTCTGTTACTTCCCAATTCTACCTCTTCAGACTCAAAATTATTCAATAACAAGCATCGAAGAAAATAAAAGTCAAGGCAAACATTCATTGATGCCTTCCCAGGAGAAGCAAGTGATGTCAGGCCTATCACGATGTCGTTGCTTAAATCAGTGGTTCTCAACCTTTCTAATGTGATGACAACTCATGTTGTGATGCCCCCCACAACCACCAATTCTCCCAACAGAGCTTTAAGCTCATCTCAACTAGCAAATGCTCTGTCCTACACATTGGGAAAAAGAATCTGAACTCCAAATACGAACTGAATAATCAAATTATCACAGATAACCCCCCACTCGGTTAAAGACCTCAGTATACTAATAACAAAAGATTTAAGTGCCAAAGCCCATTGCAACAACAAATCCAAGAAGGCTTCAAGAGTTGTAAACCTAATCCTACGTAGCTTCTGCTCTGGCAATCTCACACTGCTTACCAGAGCTTACAAAACTTTTGTCAGACCCATCCTCGAATACAGCTCATCTGTTTGGAACCTATATCGCATGTCAGACATTAACACCCTTGAAAATGTCCAAAGATATTTCACCAGAAGAGCCCTTCACTCCTCCACTCGAAACAGAATACCCTACGAGACTAGACTTTCAATCCTGGGCCTAGAAAGCTTAGAACTAAGATGCCTTAAACAAGATCTAAGTATTGCCCACAAGATCATATGCTGCAACATCCTGCCTGTCGGCGACTACTTCAGCTTCAACCACAACAACACAAGAGCACACAACAGATTTAAACTTAATATTAACCGCTCCAAACTTGACTGTAAAAAATATGACTTCAGTAACCGAGTTGTCGAAGCATGGAACTCATTACCGAACTCCATAGTGTCATCCCCAAACCCCCAACACTTTACCCTTAGATTATCCAGATTCCTAAGAGGTCAGTAAGGGGCGAGTACAAGTGCACTAGAGTGCCTTCCGTCCCTTGTCCTATTGCTCTCCTATATCTCCTATACCTTTCTTCTATTCCTATATCTCTTCTTCTATTCTTTCATTGATATGTTCATTGATATGTTCCTATATCTTCTATTCTTTCTTAGATATATTTTATGATGAGTATATCCTCTATAACCTTCATCATGTTTTTTACTATGTGTATACCCACTGAAACCCTCATTGTGTATTGGACAAAATCAATCAATCAAGCAATAAGGTCAGAGGGATACCCCCACTATAAACGCCTCATTGGTCGATTGTAAAAATATGTTCCAAGGTGCCAGAATAGAAACTTTAGTTCCTAACACCATTGGAAATTTGTCTTTTCCCATAGTCTTGTTCAACCCCCAAAAGGGTCTCAACCTCCCCCCCCCCCAGATTGAGAACCACTGGCTTAAACGATTTAATGTATATAACCTGTGCCAATAAAATGACATACTTTGCATCATTTATGTCAGGATGCTTGTGATCTCACTCCCTTTAAAGGTCCAAAGGACTGGGAACTATTTGCATTGGCATTCATAGCAATTCTATGCAAGAGCATCACCCGCCAGAAAGAATCTGCATCATCATTGCTGGGGGAAGCAATCATGCATTACACTGATTCTTCCCTGGGGTTTTTAATATTTGATTCCGCTACCTTGCCTTGCTCAGGTCTCATGCTGTCTATCCATGAGAACTGCTCAAGCCTTCTCATAAGACACCTGGGGAGATAATACAGGAAATGAAAGCCTCTGAGAGGAGGGATATAATGACAATGGGCTTCAGCTGAAGGGAGCAGGAAGCTTTTTGATTAGGATCAGCTGGCATCACACTGATGTGTTGTACTTTCAGGCAGACAGAAGGCAAGGGAATGAGTTACTGATTAGGTGTTATTTTGATTGGGAAGGCAGAGCACACAGTCATTTGGAGCAGAAGTGAAGGAAGAGGCAGTGGAAGAGGAGGTAATGAAAAATAAATCAAAATCAAGAGGAGGAAAGTTTAAGGAGGGAGCCTCAGAATATCATTTTACCCATCTCCACCTTTGTGTTGCCAAATTAATGTCTGTTTATTATTTACAAGCAGAGGCTAAAAACGGTTGACTTATGCGGACTTGCTGAATTGTTCTCAAGGAGAGTTTATGAGAAAACATAGACTTGGAAGATTTTACATATCATGACTTTCCTTATTGTTCAGCTAATGGAAAGATTCAAGTTGGATAAGAAGAATTACGAATTGGAAAAGGATAAAACTTAATTTGATGTAGAGGTCTAAAAATGTCGACCATATTCTTGATAAGATGTATACATTTTTATTGAAAATGGAAATGAAAGATGAACAAGTTCATTTTATTTATATTTCCTATTCCTGAAGTACCCACATCTCTCGCACTCTGGGTTGTGGTGTACAGTAGTCCCTCGCTATACCGCGCTTCACCTACTGCGGCTTCACTTCATCGCGGGTTTCTGAGGAAGTCGATCGGCAGATTTAAACAGCCCGCCGAACTCGATCGGCAGGTTTTTTTTTTAAAAAATATATCTAAAATTGTAAATACTGTATTTAAATACTGTATCTAAAATAAATACTGTGTGGGAAGGGTTTATAAACACTTAAAACAATGAAAACTTACCAAACAATTACAATATAAATACTTAAATAAGTACTATCAGTCGATAAATTCCCCATCGCGGATTTCACCTATCACGGCCAGGTCTGGAACGTAACACCAGCGATAGGTGAGGGACTACTGTACAATTATCTCAGGGACCGCCTTCTGCTGCATGAATCCCAGTGACCAGTTAGGTCCCACAGAGTGGGTCTTCTCCAGGTCCCGTCAACTAAACAATGTCGCTTGGCGGGACCCAGGGGAAGAGCCTTCTCTGTGGCCCTCCCCGGCCCTCTGGAACCAACTCCCCCCAGAGATTAGAATTGCCCCCACCCTCCTCGCCTTTCGTAAGCTGTTTAAAACCCACCTCTGCCGCCAGGCATGGGGAAACTGAGATATTCTTTCCCCCTAGGCCTTTACAATTTTATGCATGGTATGTCTGTATGTATGTTTGGTTTTATAACAAGGGTTTTTAACTGTTTTAATATTGGATTATTATTATATGCTGTTTTATTGCTGTTGTTAGCCACCCCGAGTCTGCCGAGAGGAGCGGCATACAAATCCAATAAATAAATAAAAGAAATAAAATATAATCAGTACATAAACAACATAACTTTAAAACATTACAATTCATTTAATATTATTTTTAATTATAAAATGTTGACATGAAATTTCAAAAAAGATTTTTAAAAATCCAAAATGGGAATTTAGTTAATATAAGTGCAGGAGGGGAAATACTTATGGGACTGGCCAGCCCCATAATTATGAAGTCCTTTGTGCATTTCCCACAAGGCCACAGAGCCAAGTTTTGACCCCTTTGTAGAAAGCCAGGAAAGCCCATTTCAAATCTGGGACCATGTTGTTCCATAATACCAGGGAAGGAGCAGAGGAGGCACTCTTCCTAGGGCCTCCATCCCCATTTGAAATTATTTGGTAGAGTCTGCAGCATATCTTCCCTGTCTCAAGGGGGATGGAATGATTTGATGGGGCAAAATAAATCCCATAGGTAGTGTTCTGCCTGACAGGGCTCAGGCGGTAATTAAAGGTCCAGGAAAGAAGGTCAGACACACACGAGCATTGCTAAGCAGCAAACTTGTATTAAACATAAAAGAAAAGACAAAACAAAACTGTCCTTATTTTTCAGGAGTAAAACACAGTTCAAGGCGAAAATTCAGATAGTTACAAAGTTCATGAAAAAGCAAACAAATACACAATTCACAAAGCAGGAACGTTTCAGGAGTTCTCCGAATTTTCGAGGCACAATAGCAGCAGCTATTCACAGGTTTTCCAACTCCCACTTCCCTGACAATGCTGGGTTGAATCCTAAAGCACAGAGCAGAGGCTTCAAAGCAGGGAACAGCAACCACACAGATAAACATCCACAGTTTGCCTCTGCCTCTGTTCCCTTTTGTAACTGTAGCCCTCATTATGGGAACCACACCCAGCCCTCATTCTGTGGACCATACCCAAACACAGGTGACACCAGAATCACTGTTGATAATCCCTTAATTGAGCCCTACTTTGCATTGCTCTACGGCTACGCATATTGATTATCTGTTCGGCATCCGAATCCAGAGAAGAGAGGCTATCCGACGGGCTGCCTGCCAAGTCCCCTGGGATGTCTGCCAACTCCTTTGAACAATCTGCCACATCATCTGGGCTGTCTGCCACGTTTTCCTGGCTGTCAGCCATGCTTTTGCAATCACTCTGTGACGCATCTCTCACAGACGTGGGGGCAGCAGCCGGCCCAAGCCCAAACACAACAGGTAGCCTGGCCCTTTAAAACTTGTGTGATAAAATAAACAAAAATATCAGATATTTATTCATTTGTGATCTCACCTTTATTTTCCAAAATTACTCTAAGTGGCATATATATATGGGTCATTATTTGTCAGGAAGAACAAATGTCTAAAATTTTGCACACCTGTTTTATACCCTAAGGAATATATATGCAAGTTTCATTGAAATTGAAGGTGGTTGAGTGGGGAAGATTCTGAAATTGGTCCACTTGACAAAGAATGACTCATTTTGCACCTCCTATTTTCCTTCAACAACAATCCTGTGAGGTGAGTTGTACTGAGAAAGAGAGAGGGAGGGGGAGAGAGAGAGAGAGACCCAAAGTTACCTATCTGGCTTTTATGACTAAGGCAGGACTAGAACTCATAGATGCCTGCTTTTTGAATGATGTCATCTCAGTGCTACCTAACTTAGCATTTGATCTTTTGATCACAGCTGAAAGATACCAGAGAATGCAAGTTGGACATGATAATTAGTATTGGCTCCAGTCCAGCACCTGACTGTTTCCACAATATATGATGTAACATAGAATAGAACAGACCATTTAGGTTATGGAATCCAACTTAATCCAAAGCACTGTGATTCAAATTAAAGTATCTATGATGGATAGTCATTTTCTTTCTGCTTGAATTCACCTAGCTCACCTCTTCTTGGACTAATTAATTTTACTGCAGAACTGCTGGTAAGAATGTTGATTTTTTTTAACATTCACCTGGGATCTGCCTTCCAGGAACTTAAATTCATTCTCATGCATGCTGAACACTGAAGTGATAGAAGGCAACCTTTGATCTTCTGTGTGACATCTTTTCAAGAATGTCTTCCTTTTTTCTGAGTCTTTCATGGTGGGTGCCCAGAATGCAGACTTTGAGAACAAGTCTAACCAATGTAGAATGAAATAGAATCTATCATACATATGTCATGTGCACCGCACATATTTTACATTCTGAAAAGAATGTATTTCATTTGGTCTTTCAGAACCAGGTATCTTCATGTTGTGGTGGCTAATTAGAGAATTATATGGTTTCACTTTGCTTCTTTCCATGAAATGAATTGCAATTCCGGTTCATTGCTGATTAAGCATAACTGTTATATCAAATGACTTCTAGTAAATCAACCAGATTTTCCTCATGTAATGTCATATGCCACTGAGAGGAAGCCAATATGAATAATGATGTAGACTTGCCACAATATTTTTACTAACTCCCTATTTACACACTTCATACAGAAATGGAATGTACACAGGAGTGAACACACATAAGGTATAACCGGCTATAAATTCCCCTAAAAGATAAATCTACCTAACCAGAAACTGACTCAGGCCTGTGGAAGACCAAATATGACATTGATGCAAAACGATGGTACACTGTTTCACAGCTGTAATCTCAGTAGGCCTAAGATAAAGTTTTGAGGGCTATTAAGTAAGGATGATAGTTGAATTACAATATTTAAATATATTTTGCCTGGATCTTAAAGCATCAAGCACTACCCACGGTGTAGGAGAGAAAGTGCATTGAAAATACTTTTCGAAGCAATCACTGGTAACTTTTCAAGAACAAAATGGTGCCGTCCAAAGAAAAAGACCATTTTGAAACAGCAGTGGCAAATCTAATGTCTTCCAACAATTGCTGAACCACATCATTCACCACCAATAGCACTAGGTTATCTTTATTTTGTTCTGTCTGGGTCACTCCAAAAGCCAATACCAACCCAAAAAGAGAAGCCAGACACACTGGTAAAAGGCAAAGGCAGTTTATATAATTCAAGGAAAACACAGGTAACAGAAAATGTCCTTACAAACAGGAAAACGCTGTATCTTCAGATATATACACGAAGGCAAAAGTCCATGCAGCAATACAGGATTCTTGCTGCCAATACGAGGCTGTAGATAGCAGACCTACACCTCCCACGGGTCTTCCAAACTGCTGGGCCACAAGCCAGGAACAGAGACGCTGAGAACAAAGCAGGACACCTTAACTCCAATTGATAACACTCCACATGGCTTCAAGGGCTTGCCTGCCTTTTAAACCCTGCTAAGGAGGACCACACCCAAGCCCAGCTGTTCCTAATTTAGTGCTGATAATACTTCTTTAATTGCTCCTTTCTCTGATCTGAACGTCATCACCTAATGACTCCAAGCTACTGGCTGGAGAGAGGCCCCCCCCCCAGGGCTCTCATGCTGTTCTCCTTCATCCCATTCCTGACTTTCCTCTCCCCCGTCCAACTGTTCAGCCCCCTCCTCTTCGCTGTCATCCTCCTCCGGGCATGGAGCCAGCAGAGACACAGCTGGTCCCTGAGCAGCCTCAGGCTGAATCACAACACATTTATATACAGGTAAGAGTTTTCTTAGCATTTTTTTCTTGCTACAGTGCTTTTGGAAATTTATTTTTGCTACAAGCTTTGACCTTGTATGTACTGTGTGTGTGTGTGTGTGTGTGTGTCTATGTGCTTGCATGTAATATAAACATACAATATGTTCATATATTAATAATAATAATTAATAGTAATAATTTATTGGATTTGTATGCCGCCCCTCTCCGTAGACTCGGGGCGGCTAACAATTTATATTATATTGCATGTAATATAAACATAGAATATGTACAAATATTATAATAAAGCCACATAGATAGGCCCCTTCGTGGCCCATTTGACTATAGTATTCTCATTGTAGATAGGCTATGAAGATATCAGATTGATATCTCGTTATTTGAGCCAGAACAGTATTTCTTCTATCCAGTAGCACCTCCAGCAAAACACAATGATGCCAAAATCATATTTACCAATACAACTTTTAAGTGCAACCAAGAAATGACAATACAGCAGCAGAAAATATTTTGGACGATTTTAATGCTTTTAGTTACATTTTGAATACTATAGTCAACTTTCTTCACCTGGCTTCTGATCAAAGCAACTTTCAAGTTTTTGTTATGCAAATCACCCCACAAATGCATTTAAATATGTGTACTGAAAAATTTGGATGAACACTAGCAATTTATAATAAACTCCTTTTTGACTGGTGGTAGGAGGAGATTTTATTACTTTATGGCTGGCAGTAACTCATGAGACACGGAACTGATTGGATTACCTTCTTTGCACATTTGTATTAGTCAGCAAGAAGGAAAGAATGTGACAATTGCTTACTTTATAGTTGGGTTTTTAAAAAATCTATTCTCTACATTTCAAAAATGAAGGTGGTTGCAGGTTTCAAACTGTTTTGTGAGGGATTTGGAAAATGGAAATGCCAGTGAAGTAGAAAAATCCTGAGTTCAAATGTTACAAGCAGTAAACTAATTCTGGAAACTTGTGCTATTCCTTTAGTGAAATAATAATAATAATAATAATAATAATAATAATAATAACAACAACAACAACAACAACAACTCAATGCTGTATGGACAGTTGGCGGAACAAAGCATTGCATGGCCAGTTCTTGGAGAAGATTGAAGGCAAAGTGGATAAAGAAAAGACCTGGTCATGGCTTACAAGTGGAACACTCAAAAAGGAGACAGAAGGACTAATACTGGCAGCACAAGAACAGGCCATTAGAACAAATGCTGTCAAAGCCAGAATTGAAAAATCAACAGACGATCCAAAGTGCAGACTCTGTAAAGAAACAGATGAAACAATCGATCACATACTCAGCTGCTGCAAAAAGACTGCACAGACTGACTACAAGCATAGACGGAAAGGGGCGGCATACAAATCTAATAAATAAATAGACATGATGCTGTGGCACAGATGATCCACTGGAACTTGTGCCAGAACTACCGTTTACCAGTGGCAAAGAACTGGTGGGATCATAAGCCCGAAAAAGTGGTCGAAAACAAGCAAACAAAACTGCTGTGGGACTTCCGACTTCAGACTGACCGAATTCTGAAGCATAACACACCAGACATCCTGATTGTGGAGAAAAAGAAAGTATGGATCATCGACATTGCAATCCCAGGGGACAGCAGAATTGAGGAGAAGCAGCTAGAGAAATTAGTGAAATACGAAGATCTAAAAATCGAGCTGCAACGACTCTGGCATAAGCCAGTGAAAGTGATCCCAGTGGTACTTGGCACGCTGGGCGCAGTGCCAAAGGATCTCAGCGGACATTTGAAAACCATCAGAATTGACAAAATCTCCATCTGTCAATTGCAAAAGGCCACTTTACTGGGATCTGCAAACATAATTCGCCGCTACATCATGCAGTCCTAGGTGCTTGGGAAGCGCCCGACTGGTGATGAAATATGAAATCCAGCATAGTGATCTCGTTTGCTGTGTTGTATTGACATAATAATAATAATTTATTAGATTTGTATGCCACCCCTCTCCGGGGACTTTCTACAAACCTACACATATCCCTGTTCGATATGCACAGTGTAAGAAAACCACATGATATAAAGTACAACTCAACTGAGGGATGTCACCCCTCCTAAAAGAATGAAATAT
This sequence comes from Erythrolamprus reginae, assembly GCF_031021105.1. NCBI lineage: Eukaryota > Metazoa > Chordata > Lepidosauria > Squamata > Dipsadidae > Erythrolamprus > Erythrolamprus reginae. Next base: position 297,452,855 of record NC_091951.1, on the reverse strand, counting down.
TTTGAGAAATATTTAAAAAGACAGAATATTATATTTCCCCTAAAAAAGTAGTGAAAATTTTAGAGACAGAAACTCAACCTGCTCCCAGCAGATATTTGGTGCCCATTAAGAAGGACTGAGCCAGCCTTTCTACAAGACAAAAGACTTGCAGTTCCAGGATTGATAGGATGAAGACATGACCCTCCAGGACAGAAGACATGACCCTCCAGGACATAATAGGATTATCTATCAGCAGAATTTACCACATGACACAATAATCTGGGGACATTGCATCACCCTCCACCCTCCAAACTTGATTCCGACAAACCTAACTCCACATGGGCCCATAGAAGTCTGACTACAGCCAATAGAATATATTTCTTGAGCAGGGACAGGAAGCTCAAGGACAAGGTCCAAACTAAGGTATAAATAACCCTTGTTCTCAACTCTATGTGTCCAACTGCTCAGGATCTCAAACCCATGTGATCCAGTCCATCAATAAACTATATTTCCAATCAGCCTCCATGTTTCCAGTGTCTTTCTCCCTTCTTGAAACTGAGCCACATGGACATTTCTTCCAACACAACCAATATTCGAAGGAATGATAAATGCCCAATAAATATAATTATTTTGTAGTATGTATTGTTTATACATTTTTTACATTACTTCCCATAAGTCTCAGCACAATGTACAAAGAATAAATAATAACACAATACATTTCTCATTAGAAAGTAGAATATAACTCATATATAAAACTCTACTAATAGACATTGCAGCTTAAAGATATGTATCTAATCATTCCAGTCCTTCCTTCTCCTCTTGAAAAATAAATGGCTCTCACAAGAGATAACCCAAAATTTATTTATTTTTTAAATCTCAAAGTATGTGATAGCAGAAGTTTGAATTACAAAATGCATGCTGTGCTCTTGGCAGACCACAAAATAATACTGGCCTCCTATAATTAGCAATTACAGGAGAGAGAGACAGCTTTCGTGTTATGGAGCAGCTCCCAAGAAATTAATTTAAAAAAAGTAAATCTTGAGCCCAGTTTGATATTACACTGCCTGCTTGGCAAAGAAATAGGAAAATGAGGGACTGAAGCTTCTAAAACAGACAAAAGAAATTAACGACTCTAGTTAAATGTTAGGCTAGAAAACTAGAATTCTGAAGCAAAATGCCCTTTTACTTTGTTGCTGGACCTTCCTCAGCCTCTGGAGGAAACCCAGCAATTTACCAGAGTTGTTGTGAAAATGGCACTCCTTAGTTCAGGTGAAGTTTCCCCTTTCTCTATGTCCCTGGAGTTCTGCTTTGGTCTTCAAAGAACTCAAGTGTCTTAAATCTGAAGGTTGGAAGAATCTGCCTTTTGTGTATGTGATGGAGCATTTCTCCCTCTGAATATTGATTGAAACTCAAATGCTGTTTGGAATTTTGACTGGCAGGGACTGCAATACAGGCTGCCTATTCCTAACAAATACTTTACCAAAACTAAATACTTTAATATAACTAAAACAATGAGTCCGAAGTCAACTCATCAAATGAAGGTTTTATGTCCTTATATTTTTTGAGGCATTCAGGATGTCTCGTGAGATTTGATATAAGAGTTTCAAGTTAAAGTTTTTTATTAAGTATTATAAAATGCAAAATACAAAATTAAATAAAAGAGTAGTGAGGGAGGAAGGGAAATGGGAAAGAAAAGTGAGGAAAGGTAGGGAAAAGAAAAAGAAGCATCGACTTTCGACTGTATTACAGTAGAATAAGGCATTAGCGTCAAATAACAGCTTTTTGCTTTTCCATAATAGTATGAACAAGTCATTTCTATAAAGAAAATGAAAATAGTATCTTTGACGATGTGCCAATCTTTGTTTCTCCAATTAGTGAACTCAATAGCCTTCCTACCTTCCTAGAAGTAGAAAGGAAGGTAAGAAACAAAAGCTTAATTTATTTTATTTTATTTATTTATTTGCCAAACATATATATCACTGTTTCCCAACCATGGCAACTTGGAGATATTTGGACTTCAACTCCCAGAATTCCCCAGCCAGTAAATGCTGGCTGGGGGAATTCTGGGAGTTGAAGTCCAGATATCTTCAAGTTGCCAAGGTTGGGAAACACTGATATATAGGATAGTAGTAGTTTGTATAAAAATAACATAAATTTTAAAAAGTAACAATAAAATAGGACAATAGGACAGTAGGACAGGGATGATAGGCACAGTGGTGCGCTTATGCATGCCCCTTACAGACCTCTTAGAAATGGGGAGAAGTTTACTGTAGACAGTCTAAGGCAGTGGTTTTCAACCTGGTGGTCGGGATCCCTTTGGGGGGTCGAGCGACTGTTTCACAGGGGTCACCTAAGACCATGAGAAAAGACAAATTTCCCATGGTGTTAGGAACTAAAGCTTCTATTCTGGTGCCTTGGAACATATTTTTACAATCCAACCAATCAGGCATTTATAGTGAGGGTGTACCTCTGACCTTCCTGCCAATCAGCTTAAAGCTCTGTGGGGAGAATTGGTGCTATGCTTATGGTTGGGGGGTCACCACAATATGAGGAATTGTATTAAGGGGTTGCGGCATTAGAAAGGTTGAGAATCACTGGTCTAAGATTAAAGTTTGAAGAAAGAGTACAATATTTAAAAAATTAAGAAATACAGTAAATATATTTTAATGTTATTCTTCAGATAAGTTAAAAAGCAGTCAATTATAATCCATGTTGTGAAATATATATTAAATTCACCAAGATTTTCTGAGCCATTCTAATATGATCTCAATATGACTCTTAAGAGATGAAAAGTATTACAATATGGGGAGGAAGGTGAAGAAGCCTATCAATCTCTCAACTGTAAAAGCTATTGAAAAAAATATTTTATTTAATCCTGTACTAAAAAAATATTTAGCTGAATTTTCTATGCACTTGAAAAACTACAATATATACTATGAATAAGAAATGGAACATTACCGTGCCATCCAGCCTCAACAGATTTTTAAAATAAGCATCTTTTAGACAAGGCAGAGAGAGATGAAAGCAAATGAATATGATTTGTCAGGTGGATGATTGTGCTCAAAGTTCTTTGAAAATTAAAGGTGTTGCTGCTGTGGGGCAAGTCGGGAGTTAAAGTAGGGCTACCAATTCTGGGCCAAAACTACTGAATGATCGCTGAGTGGAAACAAAGGTTAGACCTTTCTGTGTTGCTGCCATCTGATGGTTTTCTGGAGTTTTGCAGCTCAAGTATATTAGCTCAAATATCCCTTCAAGACTCCCAGATAGAATTTGAGTACTAAAAATCTGCATTCTATAGATTTTTTTAAAACAGTAGTAGCACATGTGCATAAAACTGAAACAGCGATTTAATGGAAAACCATCACTTCCAGGGTTGTCATTCCATTAAGAAATGGTGTATATATGCAAATCTATTAGGATTTATGAAGCCTTAAATCATACTACTAATAAAGATGTCTTGGGAAACTGAAAGGGTAGGGTTCAACAATCCTGGTTCTGCTTCCTTATTCAATTAATTTTTTTACCAGTGTGATAAGAAGGTCTGTATGTTAACTCAACCAATCAGTGTTATTAATGCTGATAGGTGGCAGCATCTGTCTGAATCAGAACTCGTTAATAGGTGGAGTAGGTGCACATCTGGATCCATCTTTGACACTAGAGACACAAGTGATTTCTGTGATCCTGAATGACAGCTGTGTACCTTTGATCAGATATAGGCTTGCAACAATAATCCATGCCACAATGAACTTCTTGTTTAGATTGTTGCAACATAATATAAGTGAGGCTATCCTTAACACACTTTACTTACTATGAAATTCTTTGGTAAAGGATCTGACTAGAAATTTTATACTATTTTCTTTTGATATTTGCTGTCTCTCTTTTTATCTCTGGTGCCAGATTGAAGATTTTAAGTGGTAAGTCCTTCATGGCCTGGGACCATAATATCTGAAAGAATGTTTCCTCCTGTATCTTCCTAGCCATACGTCTATAATATATTTGGTGTTGTTTATGTCTATATGTCTGTTGATTTGTCACAGTACTAGGTTTCCAGGAATTCTCTAGAATTTTTGGTCTTGACTTAGTTTCAGCTGGTCACAATTCCCCAGTTGAAATTATGGTTAAATCTGTCATATTATAACTGGGAAATTGTGACCATCCTTGATCAATTTAGAGACTCTGATTGTGCTTTTGGCATCTTATCTTGTAGTATTTTCCATCCGTAATGGAAATTTGTCTTTTGGATTTCAAGTCACTGAAGATCTGACCTACCTTCATCTATTGTATGAAAGTAAGAAAAATCACAACTGATGATTAAAAATGAATTGTCTTAGATAAGCCAAGAGAGTTAGAAAATGCTGGTGAGAAGCTTCTCTCCTAGAATTATAAATGGTTGAGGTAGGAGCAATAGTGTTAATTCAGATGTTTGAAAAGTCATAGTATCCTAAAATATTTGGCATTTGGTTATACCAATGACATCAAGAGCTTGGGGTTTACAAATTCACAAGTGAAATTGATTTTCCTATATTACCAAATTCCTTATTTATTTTTATTTATTTATTTATTGGATTTGTATGCCGCCCCTCTCCGTGGACTTGGGGTGGCTGACAACAGATAAAAACAGCATGTAACAATCCAATACTAAAACAACTAAAAAATCCTTATTATAAAACCAGACATACATACAGACATACCATGCATAAATTGTAGAGGCCTAGGGGGAAAGAATATCTCAGCTCCCCCATGCCTGATGGCAGAGGTAGGTTTTAAGGAGCTTACGAAAGGCGAGGAGGGTGGGAGAAATTCTGATCTCTGGGGGGAGTTGGTTCCAGAGGGCCCAGGCCGCCACAGAGAAGGCTCTTCTCCTGGGTCCCGCCAAACAACATTGTTTAGTTGATGGGACCCGGAGAAGGCCCACTCTGTGGGACCTAATCAGTCACTGGGATTTGTGCAGCAGAAGGTCCCAGAGATAATCTGGTCCGGTGCCTTCCTGCAGAAGCATTCATAACTAATCAAAAAAAACAAAAACAAGAAAGACTATCAACAATGAATCCAGAGTAGGATACCACTAAAATATTAATGCAGTTTTCACTGTTTCCTTGGCTGATATCTAGGAAACTATTCATTGTCTAGGCTAGCCAGAATACATTCAAAAAGTTTATTGATTTACCAAAGTGGCCACTTAATCAACTTTAATTTCTCAATTTATTCATTAGATTGTACACCAAATACTAAAACTCCAAAGGGATAATACCCTCTTCTAATTTTGATGAAATTTACCTGGATATCTTGTCTTTCTCTGTCTCAAAACATCACCTTAGCACTTAAAACAACTACAGAAGGGAAGTTTGCCTTGTCTCTTTAGAGGCTTTTGAATCATTTTTAAGTCATATTTGTAGTTCCTGGGAAGTCTGCCATTTAGAAATCATGTGCCAACTGCAAAAAAAAAAAAGTTTAAAATGAATTTGCTGCTGGAAGCAAAGTTTTGAGTCTAAGAAACTAACTGTCCCTTGAGAAACTTTCTGAAAATACACCATAGATGTCAGACAATATCAAAAGCAATCAAAAGGAGGCATTGTAGATGCTGGAACAGCAAAGGCACATCTGGGAATTTCCCAGGAAAGATGGCTATGGCCGTCTGCCCAGTGGCTCATCAGCCGCAGTCACAACTGATGAATGTTCTACATGGCCTTTATTGGAATGCTAATACGTACCACCAATGCTTTGCTGCTTGCCTGGACTCAGCTGCATGTGAGCAATGGCCCTTCAAAAAAACCCTCAAAGCTTGTCCTGAATCCTTCTTTCAAGGACAGAGTGAGCAGCATTTGGCGAGTTTTATTGCCATATGTGAGGGAACATACCATCTTTGCAGGATACATGCCAAGAATGAATTGCTCAGAGATTTCAAATGCAACCTGTGTAAATGGCTTGGTACCAACTAAGTCAGCAAATGCGAATTTTTATGACAGAAGAGATTTATATCAAAATTTACCTGTGTGGCAATTATTTTGGTGCTGAGCAATTTTGGTGGCTCTGCTTTTGTGGAATATGTTTCAGCCTTTTTGTTATAACAAGGGGAAATGTCATCAGAAATCGCCTACCTCTGGTATTAATCAATTTTCAGGTTAATTGTATGTTGTTCTCAATTGTACTTTATTTTTGCTAAATGCTATCGTCTCCATTGCCAGAAATATTTTAAAACAAGTAACATAAAATTAATTTAGGACCAATTTAAAATAGAATAGAATAGAATTTTATTGGCCAAGTGTGATTGGACACACAAGGAATTTGTCTTGGTGCATATGCTCTCAGCGTACATAAATAAAATATAGATTTGTCAAGAATCATGTGGTACAACACTTAATGATTGTCATAGGGGTCAAATAAGCAATGAAGAAGCAATATTAATAAAAATCTTAGGATATAAGCAACAAGTTATAGTCATACAGTCAACATGGGAGGAAATGGGTGATAGGAATGATGAGGAAAAACTAGTATAGAAGTGCAGATTTAGTAGAAAGTCTGACAGTGTTGAGGGAATTATTTATTTAGTAGAGTGATGGCATTCAGAAAAAAACTGTTCTTGTGTCTAGTTGTCTTGGTGTGCAGTGCTCTGTAGCGACGTTTTGAGGGTAGGAGTTGAAACAATTTGTGTCCAGGATGTGAGGGGTCAGTAAATATTTTCCCCGCCTTCTTTTTGACTCGTGCAGTATACAGGTCCTCAATGGAAGGCAGGTTGGCAGCAATTGTTTTTTCTGCAGTTCTGATTATCCTCTGAAGTCTGTGTCGGTCCTGTTGGGTTGCAGCACCAAACCAGACAGTTATAGAGGTGCAGATGACAGACTCAATGATTCCTCTGTAGAACTGTATCAGCAGCTCCTTGGGCAGTTTATGGTACAAAATACCAGCAGAAATCATTTGTGCTTTTTGATCTCTGCTGATAAACTATTATCCAAAATATGAATACATATATATTCCATATGTAATTAATTCAGGGAGTCCAGAACTGTGACAATAATTAACCCACTCAAAGATGAAACAGGTGTGCTCTTATACCAAAATTAGAAGTCATTTTTTTAGATGTTTCTGGAATTCTCCGATATGCAATTAGTCATTTCAGAAATGTGCAGATTATGGAACTAGATTCTTAAGACAAAAGTTGAGTTCTCAGAAGTTTCTTTTATCTCTCATGCTGGAATCTTTCTATTTTGACAGTGCCTGAAGCAAAACAAAGGAACTTGGAAACAGGCAAGAACAGATCACATAACAGATAATGAAGAGGTATTGCATAACAGTATCAGTGGATAATGTTTCAAATTATTCTGGTTAAAATATAGTTGCAATTTCTGAAATTCTTATAGTTTTTAAAAATATATATCCTGCCATTTCATTTTTCTAGATTTTTTGTAAAGTATTTTCTATGACCTTCACTTTGATTACTTCCTTTACATAGGTAGGTAGATCTCTCTCTCTCTTGCTCCCTCTCTCTCTCTCCCTCTCTCTCCCTCTCTCCCTCTCTCTCTGTGTATGTGTACACACGCACATGTGGCGTTATGCTGGCTTGTTGATTTAAGTTGGGATGAAGTATGTGCTATTACATCCTTCATATTTTCCCCTTTGTAGTTTGATTTTTTTTCTCTATGCCTAATGTAATAGGCATAGAGAAACCAATATTTCCCTTTCATCTTCTCAGTGCTGTGACAGTCTGATAAGGTTTTCTTGTTTAAGACGGTCATTTTAGATAAAAAATTGGAGGATTATTTTATTTGTTTAAAGATGTGCTGAAATGGATACAGCCCACCCAAAATAGCTTAAGTAAGCATGAGCTAAAATTCCATTTATATTTTCTTCATATTAGCTTATCAACATTTTTATATTTCAAAATATAGTAGAGAATATGAAAATCAAGAATACAAGAGTTAGGGAAATGAGAAGGAAAATATTACATAAGTGGTATTACACACTCGTTCAACTTGCACACTTTCAGCAGAATGTTAAAGGTATCTGTTGGCATGGGGGCCAAGATAAAGGACTGTTTATGCATATGCTCTGGGAATGCCCAGTGGTACAGAACTTTTGGCAAAAAGTGCAAGAGGATATTAATAGGATATTAAATATATGATGGACGATTACTAAGGAAATGGCAATATTAGTTAAAAGTAGTGAGATGGGAGAATACAAATAAATAAAACAAGCAGCGATAGAAAGCGCTCAGGCGGTAATAGTCTTGGGGTGGAAAGACGCGACAAAATGGACAATGCAAAATTGGTATAGGTATATGGTGAACCACATTCAATTCGAGATTATGGATAAAAGGATGAATTCGATTAATGAAAGTGATTTGCAACAGCTGATGGAGCGATGGGACAAAGTAAGACGATATATAGCGAGTAAGATCCGAGACCAAGCTATAAGAAACAAGTTGGAATCACTCTATAATATGTAAAGAAATGTTTCACTTTTGGGTTTAAATGATTTATACAAGAAATACCCCCAACTGGTAGTGGGGTATGATTGATTGTCTGGTGGTGGGCACAATCACTGAGCACATGTTATATGTCATATGTTGTGTGTGTGTTTTATATTATAAAAATCAATAAAAATTTAATTAAAAAAACATTTTTATATTTCTAAAGGGATGTGGTGGCTCAGTGGCTAAGATGTTGAGCTTGTTGATCAGAAGGTCAGCAGTTCAGCAGTTTAAATCCCACCATATAACAGAGTGAGCTCCCATTACTTGTCCCAGCTTCTGCCAAACTAACAGTTTCAAAGCACGTAAAAATGCAAGTAAAAAAATGGGGCCCACTTTGGTGGGAATATAACGTGCTTCTTTAGCATTTAATCATGCCAGCCACATGACCATGGAGACATCTTCAGACAGCGCTGGCTCTTCGGCTTAAAAACAGAGATGAGCACCACTCCTAGAGCCAGAAACGTCTAACATACATGTGCAGAGAACATCTAGCATACATGTGCAGGGGAATCTTTACCTTTTATAAGGATATTGATAGATGTTCAAAGAGACATATGCAATCATGTATTATTGAAAGATAGTACGTAATGCTGCTTCTTTAAAATCTAAAACAGCTGATCTTTCTTTCCTTGGAAGAGGGCACCATAAAACATGACTGAGTAAATGATTTAAGGTGGTTGGAGGGCAAGAGTGATTATCTGATAAGTTGTAATTCCCATGTTTATAACTTCATAAGATAATCTCATTGTCTGTATTATCTTAAGAGGAATAATTTGTATTTTACTATAGCTTCATCCACTATTGAAAGTGATTATTTCATTCTACCTAGTAGTAGAGCTAGCCATTAGAAAGAAGATTGATCAAGATAAAAAAAAACTATCAATCAGTTGTGCCCAACAAACCAGTGACTTCTATAGACAGATCTTGCTTAAAGTTTTACGACTTATGCTTTTGACTGTTTAATTTGAGCAAGCTAGCCCCAACTTTTTTTCTCATTCCAGAAAACAGAACCAAGCTAACAGTGAAAATACGAAGAAATGCTGTGTATTACACTAGATATCTGAATAGGCAATAAATTTGCAACTACAATTTTCACCAATATCTGTTCCTTAAAACATAAAAATGGTGCAAAATGTTTGCGATCAGTATTGATAGCCATATATTAATTCTCATAAATTAGAATACTATCTTTACAACAGGGCTTCAAAAGTATCACAGATTCAAACTAGCCTTGTTCCTTCTTGTTAAAATATTCCATGGTATATTTGCTTATTTCACTGTTTAATGTATTAAACAGAAACATCGACTGCCAAATGCAAGAAAGTAATTATATTTTTGCTGGGTTATTTATTCCTGCATAATGGGAAAACGTAAAGCTGTAAGATCTTGTGATCATGGTGAAAAATAAATACCTAGTTTCAAAAATTATTGTCGTCCAGAACAATTGTTTAAAAATTTGGAAATGACACAATAGCTATGTTTATACAAGGTTTAACTGGATCACATATTATGCCTGTTGTGCAAACAACTAAGCCTAGACATCTGTACAAAAGGTTATGCTTAGTCCCAAATAGCTTCTGATTTCTTCTGGATTAAATTAACCTGCACCAGTCAATTGTGTTATATAAACACGGGAAATTTAACATGGGATTTTAAAAGTGAATCCTTCCTCAATTTCTCAATGCTTTCTCAATCAAGACTCTTCTCTTGGAAAGTTTTAAAAGACAGGAAATGGCCTTCTCATCATCTTTAAGTAGAATTAGCCCCATCTGAACTGGATGTCCTTAGTACTAACCACCAGTCACTGTGATGTGTGTTTACCCTGAGTCACAGTCAAACTGGACAGTTTTGCTGTGCAAATCAATTAACTTTTTTTTTAAAAAAGAAAGAAACCAGAGGCTTAAATATGCTGTGAATTAAAATAGCATGTTATGATTACTACAAAATTTCAAAAGCCATTCAGATTTTGGGTGAACCACTGTTCTGAGAATTTTTTGTAACCTTCAAAAGCCAAATCATACTACTGTAAATGCATTCAATACCATCATACCGGACATTCTTCTAACTAAACTAAATCAACTAGCAGTACCTGAACACTCTTGTAAGTGGATCACAAGTTTCCTAACAGATATGAAGCAGCAGGTCAGGCTAGATAAAATCGGATACCTGTACAATTAGCACAGGGAACCCCCAAGGCTGTGTACTTTCACCACTTCTCCTCTCTCTATACCAATGACTGCATCTCAAATGATCCATCTGTTAAACTACTGAATTTTTCAGATGATACAACAGTGATTGGTCTCATTTGAGACAACGGTGAAACCGCATACAGAGGGGAGGTTGAACAACTAGCTTCTTGGTGTGACCAGAACAATCTAGAACTGAACCCACTCAAAACTGTAGAAATGGTGGCAAACTTTAGGAGCAACCTTCACATCCTACCACCTCTTACAATATTAGACAATATAGTATCAACAGTAGAGACCTTCAAATTTCTAGGTTCTACCATATTGCAAGAGCTGAAATGGTCACCTAACATCAAAAACATCATCCAAAAAACACAAGAAAGGATGTTCTTTCTGCGCCAACTCAGGAAGTTCAAATTGTCCAAGGAGCTGCTGATATAGTTTCTGTAGAAGAATGATTGAGTCTGTTATCTGCAACTCTATAACTGCCTGGCTTGGTTCTGGAACTGAACAAGACTTAGAGGATAATCAGAACTGCAAGAAAAATACTGCATGAGTCAAAAAGTGGGCTGTGAAAATATTTATTGACCCCTTGCATCCTGAACATAAACTGTTTCAACTCCTACCCTCAAAATGTCACTATAGAGCACTGCACACTAAGACAACTAGACACAAGTACAGCTTTTCCCCAAACACCATCACTCTGCTAAACAAATAATTCCGTCAACACTGCCAAACTATTTACTAAGTCTGCACTACTATTACTACTAGTTTTTTCTCATCATTCCTAACACCCATTTCCTCCCAGTTACAGGCTGTATGACTGTAACTTGTATCCTTAATATTTTTATTAATATTGATTGTTTCCTGGTTGCTTATTTGACACCCATGATAATCATTAAGTGTTTTACTCATGATTTTTTTACAAATATACACTGAGAGCATATGCACCAAAGACAAATTACTTGTGTGTTCAATCAATAAAGTACTGTATTCTATTCTACTCTATTCTATTCTATTCTGTTCTGTTCTGTTCTATGATTATATAAAAAGAAGTAGTTTGGTGATGAAGCAAAACAGGTGAAAGGAATGTTGAGTAAAATATAATCCAGTATGTTGGAATTAAACTCTAAAACCCAATTCATGTACTGTAGAAATCCCACATTTCCAAAATATGATATAATTGCTTTGAAAAACTTTCCCCAAAAGTTATATGAATTTTTTTTAAAAAAACTTTCTTTTTCCTGGTGAACAATTTATTCCAGATTGAAATGTAGCAATTCATGAAAATAATCTATTTTGTATCAAGGAAAACAGACAACATATGAGCTGTTGATTAAAACCAATGCCCAGAATTTTGGCTTTAATTGCAATTAAGGTTTATTGAAATTAAACATATGTTAATCAAAACTAAAGCCTATTTTTCTGAAACAACAGTTGAAATATCTCTCTCTCTCTCTCTCTCTCTCTGTGTGTATCACATGTTTTTGCTGATTTTTTTAAAATTAAGGGAGACTAGGATAGTGCTATTTCGGCCTTATTCTGGCCTCATCAGCTAGCCATACCCTTACTGGGATTTGATCCTAGGGCCTCTGCCTTGTAAGGCAGAGAATTAACCTCAGCCTTACAAGGCAGAGGCCCCAGGATCAAATCCCAAATCACTACCCCTAAATCCTTCTCTCCTGAAGTTTTTGCTAACACAGAACTGCCAATACTTAATTAATGATATCAGTTGCAAGAGTAACCTTCCCAGACTCCAGCAAAAACTATGTTAAAACACATGAGGCATGGAGACATTTAACCTTATCCAAATTTTATCTAATGTATATCCTCTGGAATACTCACATAATTTTTGTTTATGTTTTTCAAAGGCATTTTCTAATGCAAAATCTTTGTACAAAGGGAGAAGAAAATATGCATTTATAATGGATTTAAATTCCTTTATATTTCATGGATTCTTCCATTTTTGGCCATCACACCTCCTTTAATGTAATCTTAATGTCTGCACATCTCTTAAAGCAAACAAGTGCCAAAATAAAAACAAAGAACAATGAAAACAATACCATGAAAGTATAAGAAAGATGGAATTATTGTAAGAATATAACTAAAAAGTTTTTCATACCTCCCCTGGATTCTGTTTTCATTTTCCCAAGTGAGACGCACCTCACAGTTTGGACAATCCAGCTATATTTCAAAGCCAAATTTAGAACAGCGTCTGATCTTTCAGTATAGTACAATACATTGTAGTGATTGTCTATTTCCATGTTAGCATAATGCTTTGTGCATATTTGCTATGCTTGAATAACTTTGGCAATTTAGGAGCCAAAAGGGGCAGAAATGTAATGACTGAAAAGAAGAAGACTCATGCTCATTTTGTTCTCTGAACCTAAATGTGTTGAACAGTAATAAAGTTATATAAATCACAAAAGCAGTGAAAAAAAAATCATTGAATCAAGAGGGAAATAAATCTGCTTCTTCATCAACTTTTTCCTACCTATACTATTCCAGTGTATAGGATATAGTGCAGCTTTGCATTAAATCGCAACTCGATACCACCAATAATATTGGACCAACATTTAGAGAATGGGATGTGCAGATAAAGCTATACCCATCTCATCTAAGCATTTATCTTATCTTGTAGATTGCATCTACGAAGAGAGACTGAGGGAACAGGGCATGGATAGTCTGGAGAAAAGGAGGGCCAGAGCGGACATGATAGCAGTCTACAGGTATATGAGGGGATGTCACAGAGAGGAGGGGATCACTTTATTCTTCAGGGCACCAGAGGGCCGGACAAGGAACAACGGCTGGAAGCTGACCAAGGAGAGATTCAACATGGAGATAAGGAGGAACTTCCTGACGGTCAGAGCGATCAACCAATGGAACAACCTACCAGCGGACGTTGTGAACTCCAACACTCTGGACATTTTAAAGAGAAGATTGAACTGTCACTTGACTGGTGTACTATAGGGTTCCTGCTTGGGCAGGGGGTTGAACTCAATAGCCTTCATGGTCCATTTCAACTCTAACAATAAATAAATAAATAAATTTTGATTTTCCGACCATTGTGCAAACAGTTGAACTTTATTTTTCATGGGACTCTCAACATTCATACAGCTATTATATTAGTTAAAATCTAATAGTAACTCAACAGACATAATGCAGTACAGTAGCTATTATTTCTTTAAGTATGGAGAAAATGATAGTTTCCTGAAAATTTCTGAGATAAATGTTAATTAAGGTTTATTATGGTTACTAATTCTAAATTTGAGGAACAACCATCCTCCGTTGTCTTAATAATCTAGTAACTGTCATTGAGATAACCATTTTTTCCTGGACTCAGAAACTGAAAGGTATCATAAGCATGAAGATTGCTAGAAACTCTACCTTTATTCTAGGAAACTATGGTTATGTATGTAGCTAAGTAGCTAAGATAGTTGGCCATTCTGGATGAGGCAACAGTTGCACAGTTCAGAAAACCTTCACACCATCTTGCAACAGAAGAGATGGTTCAGATTTCTTCTTGTTTCTAGTCTTTGTAGTCTCCACCAATGATGGATGGATTTTTGTGCTCATGCTCTTCTGTTCTGAAGTCTACTAAGTTACACAGAAATTTCCCAGCCAATGATTATTTTTGTGAACAATTTTAGTTTTCACATGAACACTAAAATATAACATTTCCCGTTTCAGTCTGATTTTAGACTCAATCTCAAGTTTATGCAGTATTTTTCTTTCATTTAGTTCAAGGTAGCATGACTAATATTAGTTTCATTTCTTGTTATTTTTTCTAGCATTCTGAAATTTGAAATATGGGTGTGTAAAGTTGCCACAGTTCAGACAACATTTTTAAGATATTTTATTTTATTATAGAACTGTTGTTTGAGGTTCAGTAGAAATAAGGATTTTTCAAGATATTATTCCTGAACAATACCAAACAATATTCTGTATGAGCCCCATTTAAGCAAAATTCTACAAATATTTATTATTTTTAATATATGTGTTGGTGCCACAAAGAAGACGGAGTCAACTTATTCTCCAAAGCACCTGAGAAGCACTGGAGTGAAACTAATCAAGGAGTGAAGCAACCAGAACTAAGAGGAAATTTCCTGAACAATTAATCAGTGGAACAATTTGCCTCCAGAAGTTGTGAATGTTCCAACACTGGAAGTTTTTAAGAATAGATTGGACAACCATTTGTCTGAAATGGTATAGGTTTTCCCACCTAAGCAGACAGTTGGACTAGAACAGTGATTTTCAACCTTTTTTGAGCCACGGCACTTTTTTTACATTTACAAAATTCTGGGGCACACCACCAACCAAAATGACACAAAATGACACTCTAACACAGTACATATTTATTTATTTATTTATTGGATTTGTATGCCGCCCCTCTCCGTGGACTCATATAGGAGGCGTCATCTAGTGGTGGCAACATTTACCTCCAGTCCTGACCAGGATTAGAATTCAGGACCCTGGGGAGGAGTAGCAGCTTCAATTACTCGCCGTGGCCACACAATGACAAGTGCGCGGCAGCCCGAGTGGGGACCTTCCTGGGTGTGGATGAGAGGCGGCCTGCTATTGGTTCATTGCTAGTGGTCGGGATGAATCCTAGAAGGTGATTGGTCAGTGAGTGTTCCCTGTGCCTCCACTCTTCCTGTCGCTGATAGCTGGGGGGATTGTGAGGGGAATGTTTATGTTCAGATGGAGGCGGCTGATGGCGGACCGGATAAATGGCCATCGCGGGCCATATCCGGCAAGTGAGCCATAGTTTGGGGACTCATGTTTAATTTCCCCACGGCACACCTGACCATGTCTCACGGCACACTGGTTGAAAAACACTGGACTAGAAGACCTCCAAGTTCCCTTCCAATTCTGTTATTCTATTCTAAATTCTATTGATTTACATCATCGGTCTGGATGGACCTTTGAGTTCTTTCAGTCCAACCTCCTGACAATGGCTTAAGACCTTATATTATCCTGGACAAATGGTTGTCCAATCCTTTCTTAAAATCCTCCAGCAATGCTGCACCAAAACTCTGGCAGGCAAACTGTTCCACTGATAAACTATTCTCATTGTCAGGAAATTTCTCCTTAATTCCAGGTTGGATCTCTCTCTTGCAAACTTCTACCCATTGCTTCTTTTCCTGCCTTCAAGGACTGTGGGGAATAAGTCAATCTCCTCTTTTCTGTGATAGACTTTCAAGTCTTAGTATCATGTGACCCAAATGGCATTGAATTCTGGCTGGTGTGCATGGCATTGCATCTAAAATTAAATTAGTCTCAGAATGTTTAAATGCATTTTGATACATTTTTGGGTGGAATACCAGATTCGGATTTATAAATTAACCTGTAAAGGAAGTCATAATTTGAGATTTAAAAATCCAAGCATCCTGAAGGGCATTTCACAATAGTCATAATTTAACACCTCAGATTATGCCTTGCTCTAAAAAAATTTCTTAAATGCTTTATGAATTTGGCATGAAAGAGCATTGAGAAATGAATGTTAATTCATACACCCTTCTTCATACAAAGATAAATATTTTTAACACTGTAGTTTGTAATAACTTGAATAACAGCAATTTCCTCTTGCATTGTTTCACAGATTTATTTATGAAAGATGAATCTATTACACAAATTACTCATTCATCATCACATTTAATTACACTGAAGGACAGTGAAGGGCCAAGACTGTTGACGATTTCATTTAAAATGGCAGTTACATAAAATGCTTAATACTATTAATATACTCCAACTACAATATATTAACTAGACAATGTTCAGGCATATCAATAACCCCTTTGCCATATTAAAAGCAAGATAGTATAGTTTGGGGTGTACACATTCCCAGTAAGTTAAAATGAAGAAGTAAGGCCTAATAAAGTTACTTTAGCAGGCTTGCCCATGTGTCATAGGATTTCCCCTCCACAATTATGTTTATTTTATTAATTTGGTTGATATAGCCATCCAACTCACATAAGCAACACTCAGCATCTTCAGAATGGTTAGCAGCAAAATAATGAAAGGATCTTTGACAACAAGCATCCAGAACAGAAAAATAGAATAACCAAAACTAATTATCAAATATTCTTTTCAAGGTCTTTCATTTGTGGATCAGTTTTTTTACTTCACTATATCTACCCTATGATTGAAACTGATGCCATACTTGAAATCCAGATGAACACATTTCTGAGACGGGAACCTTCCATCCACATCCAGATCAGCCATCTCATTCAATTAGACATAGTGAATATGAGGTTTACAAGCTTGTATGGCCTTCAGCAGCAACAGCCAAAATCCTAGGGCATTAAAGATCTGATCACCAGGGAAATGGAGCTGAGCACAGAGAACTGGAATGTGCTCAGTATTAAATATCAAGAGAGCATTCCTCGAGAGGTTCCCCACTGCTTATCATCCAATTTAATACATCCAGTCTAACGTACCAGTATGTCACAGAAGTGAGTACACCCCATTATATTTTGTAAATATTCAAGTGTATCTTTTCATGTGACAACACTGAAGAAATGACACTCGCCTACAATGTAAAATAGCAAGTATACAGCTTGTATAACAGTACTGTCCCCTCAAAATAATGCAACACACAGTCATTAATGGTGGCAACAAAATGCTGGCAACAAAATGTCGATATTTTGTGTGGCCACCACTATCTTAGTCCTTTTGGGCATAGAGTTTACCAGAGCTTCACAGATTGCCAGTGGAGTCCTCCTCCACTCCTCCATGATGGGCACATCCAATATCCAGCACACAGCTGCTGGCTGTTAAGAGACTTTGTGGACCTCCACTTTCCATTTCAGGATGCCTAAAAGATGCTCAATAGGGTTCAGGTCTGCAGACATGCTTGGCCAGACCATCACCTTTACCCTCAGCTTCTTTAGCAAGCCAGTGGTCACTTTGGAGGTTTGTTGGGGTCATAATCAAATTATGATTATGACCAAGCTCAGGCTCCGAAGGGAGGGAGTCATGCTCCATTTCAGTATATCACAGTACATGTTGGCATTCATCATTCCCTCAATGAACTGTAGCTCCCCACTGCCGGCAGCACTCATGCAGCCCCAGTCCATGACATTCTTACCATCATGCTTGACTGTAGGCAAGACACATTTTTCTTTAACTCCTCCCCTGGTTGCTACCCGCTTGATACCATTTGAACCAAATACATTTATCCTAGTTTCATTGGACCACAGGACGTGGTTCCAGAAATCCATGTCCTTAATCTACTTGTCTGCAGCAAACCAGAAATGATGCATTTCTTGTGCATCATCTTTAGAAGAGCCTTCCTTCTGACAGCCCTGCAGACTAATTTGATGCAGCATATGGCATATGGTCTGAGAACTGGCAAGCTGACCCCCCCCCTCCCCTCTTCAACCTCTGCAACAATACTGGCAGCCACTCATATGTCTATTTCCAAAGCCAACCTCTGGATATGATTCTGAGCATGGGGGCTCAACTTCTTTGGTCGACCATAGAGCTCAAGAAATCAGATGCAGAATATTGAAAAGGAGAACCTGTAGGAATTATATTTCTTCTAAATGATGTAATGGCAAAATCAGTCTTGCAGTTGCTCAGAAGCTTTCCTCCTCTCTATTTTTCAAATTATTTTTCCTTATAAAGTTTCTGAGCTTACTTTATTGAGATGGTTGAAGTATAATGATTGAGGTGTGGGATTATTATTGCATTTTTGTATTATTCTGTTTCCCATACTTTACAGTTTGCAAAAGCTGCATAGGAGGAGTTCATTAAAGATGTCACTTCCATAGTATTTAATTAAAAATGTGGGAAACCGGGCATGTGGAAAAATAATCGTGTAATCTAATATAAATCATTCATAAACATTCCTCGCCATGCTTATAGTCAAATAAGTCCAGGACTATATCTACTGTTGAAAATTTCACCAAAATTATCTTCTCCTGTGAGATAAATTAGGAAAAGCAATTTTCTTTTATCAATAAGAACTGATAACAAAACAGAGGAGTTTTTTTCTGCACAGAACAAAGCACAAATTCTATTTCTGCATTGATAGTAACTCAGTGTAGCCAAGATCAAAACATCAATCATATTTTCTGGAGAGCTGTCGTGGTGGCATGGAGAATAAAGTACCTTGGTTGAGTCACCAGAGACTACTTTATAAGAATTCAGCCACAATGTTTTACACCTTAAATTACATTTATTTCTGTCTTTTCAAGTAAAATCGTGGCCAGGCAAGAGTGTGTTATATTTGGGCAGAGGACTGCATGATGAGTGAGATAAATGACAGAAGTAAATTTCTATTTCCAAAAGTCTAACCCATCGTATGAAAACAAGAGAATATCAGCAGCATTGACCCCAAAAACTATAGTTTGGTGAATATTTTCTTTTCACAACTGTTACTACAGTGAACATTTTCTTATTCAGTCTAATTCTTCAAAATGCAAATTATATACATTCTGGTACAGAATTTGCCCAAGAGGAAAACAAGCCTTTTCTCCAAATTGGGTGCAGAGCAGGAGGAAAGCTTCTGAGCCACTGCAAGACTGATTTGGCCATTACATCATTTAGAAGAAATATAATTCCTATAGGTTCTCCTTCTCAGTATTATGCATCTGATTTCTTGAGCTCTTCAAGGCCTAATATCAAGGTCCATGGTTTCCCAGTAAGAAGCTGGGGTTGGTTCCAAAATTTTTACTACCACACTGTAGGCATGGCTTAATATTGTGGGAGTGGCTTGGTGGTCATGTGATCTGGCACGAGTACTTGATGGTCATGTGACTGGGTGGAACTGGTTTGGCAGTCATGTGACTGGGCGGGAATGGCTTGGTGGTCATATGACCCTATGTATTTATTACTACTATTACTACTACTATGTATTTATTACTACTAAACATCCAAAAGAAAAATAAAATTTAAAATATTTTTTTTCAAAAAGTTAAAAGAGAATCAAAAAACAAGATGGTGACTACATGCACAATGCCGGAAACTTGGCTTCTGCACATGCTCAGAAGAAAGAAAATAGGAAAAAAAATTAAAAGATGGCAACAGCCATGGACTGGCACCGAACCATCATGTCATCATGACATCACCAGCAGGTTGATACCAGTTTGAGCAAAGCAGCCCAAACCAGGAAGAACCCACCCCTGGTGCAGATGGTAGATTGGGAGATGGTTATCTTATATCCACCACATTACAAAAAAGCCTTTGAAAACAGGTATACAGACAGGGATAAAATGAGTTCAGACTTCTCGACTTAGCTTTTGAAGGCTAGCTTGAAAGTTAGCTATTGCTTTGGGAGGCCTACTTGCCTGGTGAATTTAACTCTTTTTGTTAATACTCTCTGTTTAAAACTTTATTCTTTTTTCCCCTTGATAGTAATTTATTCCAGTGTTCCCTGTCACTTATCTCAGTTTCCTTTCTTTCCCAGTGCAGTGACCACTTCCCTTAGCCCTTTTCCTTGTTGTTTTGAGAAAAGGGCTGGTATAGCAGATGGGAGAGTTAATTAATTTTAAAATTGGGTATCTCGTTTTGTAGGCAATTTTAATTAGTTATTAATTTATTTTTTCTGTTATGGGCCTCTTCTTTTTATGAAGTGTAATTTATAGCAAATGTTATAGACTCATGCAATTGTTTGTTTGTGTGTGTGTGTGTGTGTGTGTGTCACATACCAACACTTAGTTTGACATATAACAATTTCCAAGATTATTTCAGCTTCAGTTTCCCACCCACAGTATTTATGCCTGTTGTGATATATTTTTCTCTTTTAATTTGATCTGGGCAGATAATCCTAATCTCATTTAGTGACTATTTAGTTATGAGTGATAAAAAAAGTAATTTAATGACCAGTACTCACATTTACGATCTTCACAGGTCTACAAAGAAAAGAAAGGCACAAGTAAAATTTAAATGCAGTGTAGTTTCACATAATGACCGCTTCACTTAATGACCAAATTGCCACACCCAATTGTGGTCCCTAAATAAGGATTATTGTCATCTAATAATTTTTTAATATTTATTTTGTGTGGAGGGTGTTCTGCCCCAGCAATGAGCTCCCCAAGAAATAGGTCCACACACACGGATTTGACAAGATTTAAGCATATAATTTTAATAGTTTAGTAGCAGGGAGGTTTAGATGTTTTAAAATATATCAGCAAAGCAAGAAATAAGTCCATTCAGTCTCGGCTGTTCATTAGAGTATCAAGCAGCAAATCAAACTCCCCAAATACTTCTTTTTGATCAACCATCTCTCATGGCAGGAAACCCAGCGACAAAGATTCCACTTTCTAACTTTGTAATTCCACATAAATAGTCTATGAGCCTGATCCAAGCATCCCTCTGGTACATTAGAAAGTTGACTTCTGCACTGGCTTATCATGAGGCTCATCCTTAAATAGCCAAAAGGCGTGGCCAAGTGTTCTAGAGATCTATTCATGCAGAGACCTCTTCTTGCTCAGCCATTCATGCCTTCTGACTCTTCTGCATTCTCTAGTATCAAGGAGAGGCTCTTCCTGAGTCACTCATGTACACCTCTGAAGGTACAACATGTTCTGGTTGGCTTTCATCCCCTGACCCCACATCCTCTCTGACCTCCTCACTCTCAGACTTGGGTACCAAGTTCACTGGCCCAGGATACCAACCCACACCTGTCTTTTGATCCTCAGAATCTGTGATCAGCTGCAGAGAACGTGTATGAACCACAACAGAGGGCTGACTAAAATTCAGAAACTTCCTGGTAAATCTAATTTTTTTCTTGCAACTTTCACTACTACCTTACAGTTCGGCGTGAAAATGAAACATTGAGCAAGGGGAAAAAATCATGTAATACCGTAAGTCAACCAACTATCTTCTACAAGTAATTATTGGGTTATTACCACTTGCTTAGTCACTGTTCATAGTCACAATGGCAATGAACCAGGGGACCTTATGATTGGTCCTTGAAATTACAGCTGTCACAACATTTCTCACTGTCACATGATTGTAACTCAAGTGTTTGCCAACTGGCTTGCAATTATGATAATTGCAACATCTTGAAGTCACTTGATTGCTATTTGCAGCCTTGCCCGCAAGCTTCCAACAAGCAAAGTCAATGGGGAAGCCATCAGGAGGTTGAAGGTTGCTCTCACTCTTGCTGCTGTTTTATTTGTCCAACCATAGCACCTCCCTGCCCAAACTCCATAGCATCTTATCATGCTCCATCGCCCCTTCCCCTGGCACCCACCTACCTGTGATCTGTAGTGTTTGCCTGTGGTACATGCGTACCAGATCTCCTTAGTGCCCACCTATATTGTATAGCACCAACCCTTGAAACTCATCTGCCGACTTGTAGCTTTCACCCACCCACTTGTTGCTTTTGTCTGCTTGTCTACAACTCCCATATTTTCCAATGTGGCAATCACATGAGGTCCTTGCTTAATGACTTGTGCAATCCTGGGTTTATGACAGTAAGCAGGACTGCTAGGATTGTCATCACTAAGCAATGCAGTCACATGGCACTGCAATTTGCAACTGCATTCTTTAGCAATGGAAATTCTGGTTTCAGTTGCCATCATAAACAAGACTGCCTCTGCCATTTTTAAAAATTCAGTTTTGAATATTTGTCCTAAGCAGAAAAGTAAATTATATGGTTTTAAATTTTGTCCTTATTTTTTTTCTTCTTCTATGCATATATTGTCTTATATAATGTACATTTATACTTACAAACATACACTGGTTTGCACAGCTTGTCCTAAAACTGAAGGACAATGGAGGTCCAGGACAAGATTTGCAGTTGAATTATGTTTTCGAAAGTTTACAGTCTGAGAAAGGTGTGAAAGATAATGGGAAAGAGATTTTTCCTAACACTTGCTAAAACCACCATGCTTTATTGCACAATCCATTATTGTAAGCATCAGAGTTTTGACTGGGATGTGATAATCTTATTGTTCTTAGAGGGTTTAATTATGTTGCATACAATTGATTTCTTAAACATAGTATACAGTTCGAGGCTCTGCTCAGGAAGCCATTGAAAATCTCTAGTGAGATACTGAAAGCTTTTTCATATTCTTTCAAGGTATTTCTATTCAGATTCAAGCTTCAAATATGTAGATAAATTCATTCTAAGTTGATGAGTCTACTACACTACTGCCTTGTAAAATGTATAGTCACATTTTTTGTTGCTGGAAATTACTGAGAAGGCAGATGAATTAATAATCTCCAAACCCACTGTGTACAACAGGGAAACTACGGAGAGGGGTGGCATATAAATTCAATAAATTATTATTATTATTATTATCATTATTATTATTATTATTATTATTATTATTATTATTATTATTATTATTATATATACAGGTAATTGTTGACTTAGGACCACAACTGAAACTAGAATTTCTGTTGCTAAGTAAGAAAAGTTTGAGTCATGCCCAATTGTATGACTTTTGTTGTCAGGTTTGTTAAATGAAGCACTCTAGATGTTAAGTGAGTCCAGTGGACATTAAGCGAATCCAGCTTCTATCATTGACTTTACTTCTCAAAAGCCAACTGGGAAGGTTAAAATGACAATCAAAATCCTAGGATCCTCCAACCATCATAAATATGAGTTAATTGGCAAGTGACCAAATTTTGATCACATGACTGTAGAGAGGACTACCTTTATGACATATGGCAGAATCATTACCAGCCAGATTTCTAATAGTGAACTACATGGTGTGGTCCAATGATTTGGTTGGCTTCCCAAGTCAGATCAACATCAAGAATATTTAAAATCCAGTTTTTTATTGCATTAAATATTGTATACAGTGATGCCTCGATTTTCGCGATCTCGATCTTCGCGAAACGCTATATCGCGATTTTTCAAAAAATAATAAATTAAAAATACGTCCGGGTTTTTTTCTACACCACGGTTCAATCATTTTCTCATTTCTCTTTTTTTCTCCCCTTTTTTCTATCATTTCTCTCTCTCTTCCTTCCACTCTTCTCTCTCTCTCTTTCCTTCTCTCTCCCCCCCTCCACTTGCCCACGAGAAGAAAAAAAGCAACCTCTGCCGGGCAGCTCCCCTTGTGCCCTTGCTTTGTGCCTGCCTCTTGTCCCTCTCTTTTGGGGATTTTTTTTTCTTTTCTTTTTTCGCCTTTGCCGCTTGGTCGCCACCGAGGAGAAGCGCGGGGAGGGCGAGAGAGGGAGATCGTGGCATGCGAGGTCCCTGCAGAGCAGAGGGGGTGGCTGAGGCGGCGGAGGCGTAGCGGCGGCGGCAGCAGGCGAGCTTGGAGACGCAGCCTCGGCGAGCCGAAGGTTTCTGCGGCTCTGACCCAGAGCAGGAAGGGCTGGTGGGGGCGGCAAATCCACCTCCCCAGCCACCGGCTCCACCATCTGCGCATGCGCAGCCATGGGGGGAAAAGGGCGTGCATGCGCAGATGGTGTTTCCACTATATCGCGAAAAATCGATTATCGCGAGAGGTCTTGGAACGTAACCCTCGTGATAATCGAGAGATCACTGTATATGTCTACCTGTGTACAATAGTGATATAACAACTTATTCATTTTTTGAAATTAACAGAAAAATTAGGCAAAGGAAGAAAGGAAAGAAGGAAGGATGGAAGGAGAAGGGAGGGAGGGAGGGAAGGAAAAGAAGAGTGGGAGGAAGAGAGGGAGAGAGAAAAAGAAAGATGGAGAAAGAAAGAAAGAAAGAAAGAAAGAAAGAAAGAAAGAAAGAAAGAAAGAAAGAAAGAAAGAAAAGAAAAGAAATTCTGTCAAATTGCTTGAAAGTTTTTGTTGGGGCCAATTCAAGTATTGATTTAAAAACATCTCAACAATCCATTACCACACTTATAGTGTAAATTTATTCTCTGAGCACTATATAAATTATCTGGTCAGGCCTGATGCCTGAAAAGCCCAGAATTCATGATTTCTCAGTGAAGAACAAGATACATAACTTTAAGATAGTGATCAATTCATCATATTAAAATATTAAAAATCCTGTTGATTTCAGCTGAAAATGTGGCAATAAGAAGACAAGCCTGGATGAATGTTTCAAGTCCTGAGGTGCATGATTGTAGCTAACCCTTATTAAACATTTTCTGAGGCATTCAATAATACATTGTGTTATGTTATTAACTTCATTTTAAGATCAGAAGAAATTTATTACATATTCTTTAGAGCAAAGTTCCAATGGGTTCCCAAGATATTCAAGCTAATTATTCCAGAGATTAATAAATAATTAACAGGAATTCATTAAACTTCTTCCAATTTTCTATTAAAATACATTACGGGCTTACCATTCTCAGTTGATTCCTTCCGACCAGTCACTTCAAAAGCAGTAATATCATTAAGTTCAACAAATGTGAGAGTAAAATAATTATCCAGAAGCACCAAGTAAATGCAAACTCAGATATAATTTTACAAGAGAGACCCAATACCGAAATTGAATCCCACCTGAATAAGGACCCCAAAATGAGTGCAGAATTCATGTATTTTCTCACCACATAGGAACTTGTCAGTATGTTGTATGGATAGAAACATAGAAACATAGAAGATTGACAGTAGAAAAAGACCTCGTGGTCCATCTAGTCTGCCCTTCTACTATTTCCTGTATTTTATCTTAAGATGGATATATATTTATCCCAGGCATGTTTAAATTCAGTTACCAACCACGTCTGCTGGAAGTTTGTTCCAAGCATCTACTACTCTTTCAGTTAAAAAAAAATATTTTCTCATGTTGCTTCGGATCTTTCCCCCAACTAACCTCAGATTGTGCCCCCTTGTTCTTATGTTCACTTTCCTATTAAAACACTTCTCTCCTGAACCTTATTTAACCCTTTAAATGTTTCAATCATATCCCCCCTTTCCCTTTTGTCCTCCAGACAATACAGATTGAGTTCATTAAGTCTTTCCCAATAGGTTTTATGCTTAAGACCTTCCACTGTCTTAAACATAAGTGTATGCACAAAGTGTAAATCTCATTGCTTTCAAGGCTATGGTAGAATTTG
Organism: Erythrolamprus reginae; assembly: GCF_031021105.1. Taxonomy (NCBI): domain Eukaryota; kingdom Metazoa; phylum Chordata; class Lepidosauria; order Squamata; family Dipsadidae; genus Erythrolamprus; species Erythrolamprus reginae. The sequence continues at coordinate 297,427,275 of NC_091951.1, read as the reverse complement.
TATTATCTACATCTTCTTGGAAAACATGTTGTATAATCACCTGTTCCAGTTGCCCATTATAAAGATGGTGCTTTGTGTGTTCACACTGGTGCTTTTGTCTCTATAAGTGATATATATGCTCCAGCATTCAGCTGCTGAATATGGAGCTCTTAAGAAAAGCATGTGGGGAAGCAAAAAATCAGCAAAAAGTTTATTTAAAAAAGAATTTAATTTTTTTTAAAAAAAAATCCACAAAAAGATGATGGCATCCACAGACCTGCATTGACAGAACCGGCTCCGTGAAGTCTATTTATTTATTTTTATTTATTTATTCATTTGTCCAATACACAATATGGAAGAGAATAGACATGAAAAAAAATATATAAAGATAATATGTAAAAATAGAGGAGAAGATATATGAAAGGAAGAAAATATATATGATATGTGAGATAAAGGAAAGACAATTGGACAGGGGACGAAAGGCACACTAGTGCACTCATGTACGCCCCTTACTGACCTCTTAGGAACCTGGAGAGGTCAATCGTGGATAGTCTAAGGGAGAAATGTTGGAGGTTAGGGGTTGACACTACTGAGTCAGGTAATGAGTTCCACGCTTCGACAACTCGATTGTTAAAGTCATATTTTTTACAGTCAAGTTTGGAGAGTTTGAATCTGTTGCGTGCTCTTGTGTTGTTGTGGTTGAAGCTGAAGTAGTCATTGACCGGTAGGACGTTGCATCATATGATCTTGTGGGCAATACTTAAATCGTGTTTTATGCGCCGTAGTTCTAAGCTTTCTAGACCCAGGATTGTTAGTCTATTTTTATAGGGTATTCTGTTTCGAGTGGATGAGTGAAGGGCTCTTCTGGTGAAATATCTTTGGACATTTCCAAGGGTGTTGATGTCCAAGATGTGGTATGGGTTCCAGACAGATGAGCTGTATTCAAGGATGGGTCTGGCAAAAGTTTTGTAGGCTCTTGTGAGTAGTGTGAGATTGCCGGAGCAGAAGCTGCATAGGATCAGGTTAACAACTCTAGAAGCCTTTTTGGCGATATTGTTGCAGTGGGCTTTAGCACTTAGGTCATTTGATATTAGTATTCCAAGGTCTTTTACTGAGTGTGGGAGTCACCAGAGATTTGCTACCAGTTCTATAGAACCAATATAAACCAAGAGGAACTCACCTCTGCCCCAAATCCAATGTTAGCAACATTTCTATTTTGCTATTTTGTTTAAATATACTCTAAGGATATTACTTTTATGCCTATTCAGTGTATGTAGTATGGGCATAGGAAAAGGAGATTTTTTTTAAAAAAAAAATGTCTTATTTCAATTAATTTTAAATGTATTATTAAGATAAATGGTAATGCTGTTTAAATCCCCAGAGGCAAACTGCTTTCATTTGATTTCTTCTGATAGTTTAGAAAATACTGTTAGCAGTCACACTCTTCTGTGAAATGTATCCTGTGCTATTCAGCGTACATTTTTAATGTGCCTTTCAAACTAAAATTGATTTGCTTCTTCCCTTTAAAATAAAAAAGATGCATATTTTATGAGAAAATTGACACTTTTGATTTCTTCCCTTGGTAGAGAGATGCTAGTTAACTTGAAATGTGTAAGGACAGCCTGCAGACTTATTAATCTTTTTATCAAGGCTTTACATTTTTTGCCCAGTAATTTCTTTCCTGAATGCTATTGTAAGTTACACATACCCTTTGGTAAATTAGCAGAGATTCAACACCTCACCATCAACTGTTTACAGCTTATAAATGAAGCCTGATAACCAGTGTAATTTTTTTGTATAGGACCCCATGAATTTCTATGTCAGTTTCTCTGCGATATCTTTACAGGTTTCTCAGTTGTTATTGTTTTCTGCAAAATGACCACTGTGTTCTTAAATATTATTTACATTTTAATGTTCAAGATTCAAACAGATGAATGCAAAATCAAGTGCATAGCCTGGAAGGCTTTATTTTCCCCACACAACAGTTTTATAAGTAGGCATAACAAATGGTGTATTCACAACAAATAAATCTTTTTTGAATTGATTTTAGCTTCTCACCTAAAACTGGGGAATTAATTCAGCTTGTGACTAAAGTAAAGAATTTTAACTACAGTTGAAAACCTTTGTGTAGGCTAAGATTGTTTATTTGAATGGTTGGGCATGCTTTTTTAACCTTAATGTGTGAATCAAAGGTGTGTTAACTAATTGATTAATTTTACTTTCCTTTGGTTTAATCAAATCAGGTAGCAAAGAGAAACTTTATCTGCTGGAGCATTTTTGTTTCTCCAAAAGTATCTGTAAGTGCTTAGGGCTTAGGTAGTTTTTGGTTGTTTTTCAAAACTAAGGACTGGGATACAAGTTAGCCTTTTCTAACCAGTATATACCAGTCCTATGTCCAGTTGAGCCAGTTTCAGTCTGATTTAGATTGTAAGATTGTAAGAAATCCAACTACAGATTGGTAAACCTATTGCAAAAATATTTCAAAGTGACAGCAACCCCATATGTAATCCAACTCTTATAAAGGCTTACTTGTGGTGAAAGTGTTAATTGCTATATTTACTTTAAAATAAAGTGTTAATTACTATATTTACTTTAAAATAAACAATAGACCTTTTGAATTATTGTAAGAAGAGTTTTAACTTTTTTATCCCTTAAAATAACCCCAGTCTAGATTATTTTAATGGATGGTGCCTCCCGTCTCCCTGAAATTATTTCACCGGGACACCAGTCTTAATCTAGACTGAAAGAAAAATGAGAAAAGGGGGATTAAAGCCTTTAACCTTGCAGTCCAAGCAGAGTCTCTGTCCAGATCTATTCCCTATCCTGAATATCTAACTAAACTTACCTTGAATACAAGATTCTGGAAACGAATGTGAGAAAAGGACAAATTATTTTTAGAGAGGGCATGTAAACTACCCAGGGACATCCAGGATACTAGCATTGGATGCAAAATGCTGAGCAGATTGGAAAAGTCTTTAATGAGATCCAACAGACTCTTCTAAAGTGCCACTGAATAACTCACTTATTCTGATATTTTAAAACATGGAGGACAATCTTTCTGTTTGCTTTGCCATGCCATGAACAATTCTTTTTCTAAGCCACAGTCTCAAACTGCTTTTCCTGATTCTAAAATAATGTTTGAATCTTAGATTCTTATGGTCGCTCTCTTTAGCAATTTCTCCAGTCTTTTCCAGCTTATAATGCTCAATATCTCAGACATCATGATATAAAGTTTAGAAGAAAATGTACAGCACATTCTAAGGGAGAGGGATAAAAAGAAACACTTGGGTAACCTTGTCCTAGTTATTAGAAACAAAATCAAAGAAATGCTTTGCTTGTTAGAAAATTCCTGTAGAATAACAATTAGTCCAATTATAGGGAGTAAAATTCTTGAGATATTAGTATTTAATATAAGAATCTTTTCCCCACGACAATAACTGGGTCAATGTAAATTTAAATATATGGCGACACCATCAAAAATACTGAAACCCAATTTATCTAATCTAGAAGAGCTACACTGAATCCTATTGTTTGGCAAATTATACCCCTCCCAGATTGGACAAATTAACAAATAAATACTTTTTTAAAATTTATTTTATTTGTCAAGTACATATTGGTAGTATACATAGATATAACACTGTTTGTATACATGAGATGGGTATTAACATTAGGACAGGAACCGTAGGCATGCTGGTGCATTTATGCATGCCTTTTGCTGACCTCTTAGGAATCAAGTAACATCTACAGTGGATAGTCTAAGGTTTGGGGATTTGGTGATGAATTCAGCCTAAACAAATCCATCATATTAAACTATTTTTTTAAACTAAAATTTATCAATTTAAAATTCCACCCAGTCAATCATGTTTTAGGAACATTTAATGCCATTTAGTCAATCCATTGTACATATTGTATCTGGTGGTCCAAAAGTAAGAGTCATAGAGAAAATATCTAGAAAAGCAAAGTTTGAACTGCATAGTTAGAAGAGAACAAAGACTGAATAGAGACATGAAGAAAATGATTAAAACAATCTAATCAATAAGAGATATGTTACAGAGCAACATGCAAAACTGATATTTTAAAATCAGGGAAGGAGATAGAAGTGCAGAATCCTATAACTAACTATCTCTGCATCTATTATTTCTAGTAGCTAATAGGCTTATAAGTATTAAAAGCCAGGGCAAAATTGATTTCCAGCTTTGGCATCATCAGGACATATTTTCCTCTTGAAAGACTTGACATTCAAGGTCCAGAAGATTGGTGAGACTAGAAGTTAATGGAGAAAGAGAATGTTCTTGATTTCCACAGCAGCACAGTGTTTCAATAGGGACAAAATCAGCATTATTTAAATTAAAGTATGTACATCACAGCTGACCTAAATAGAAAATTTCTTTGTTTTTGACAACCGCTAGATGTAGCAGTGTTTTTAGAGCTAATAAGTACAATAGTAACGTGTGTGAACAAATTTGTAGGCAATGTAGACATTTGGGTTGATTAAAAGAATCTGATTGCAGTTTAGTTTAATAAACTCTCTGTTCTGTGAGCAAGTGTTGTTTTATCTTGCATTGCTATGCTTTCAATTCCTTTCAATTCTCTCATTAAAAATCTTGAGCCCTCCCTTGCCGGTATAATTATTAGAAAATTGTTCTTACTAGATAAATGGGCAGACCTTTAAAGTCTAAGAAGAACTGGGGTGTGGGAGGGTTCAGAGATAATGCATTTTTTGTCCCAGAACATGATAGATTTTCCGTGTGAGGCTGAAACATTATTCCTTTTCTTTTTAAATTCCAGTTGAGTTTGCAAATTCCTATCCAGTTTCTGGGCCATATTTACTGTAAGTCCCAGGTGATGAACAATCTCTGGGAGACATTGCTTTGGTTACTATCTCGAATCCCCTAAGGCAAATACATAATCATAGAAGCTTTCCTCTGCTTAGAGGTTTTGTCAAGACTTCCCATCTTCCACTTATAATATTTACTGAGTTCTGATGTAGAAATCATTTGAGCTGCCTCTCGCCACAATCCAAAGAAACTGCTTTTGGTCTCATTGTTTTCACAGCAAATTGTGGTTTATTGAATTCTGCTGTAAAGAAGCAGGAGGAACAAAACCAATCATGTAAAGAATTATTTTTCTCATCAGAGAATGGTCATTGTCATTATTTTCAAGATACATGTAAATTCTGATTAGAATGTATTTGTCTGAATGTTTTTTTGGCTCTATTCCAATGCTCCAGGGTAATTGCATGGAAATAAAACAGCTTTTTACAGAGTAAACATATTTTCAGACTATATGTCCCACTCTATTTATTTATTGCTTTACTTGCACAGAAATGAACATAGAAACACCTCCTTAATTCCCTTCCCATCTGCAGGATTTAATCCAGTTAAATTTCAATGTGTTTTTCAATTTTTAAAAAATTGATTCATTTTGAAATTCTTTACAATTTTACATGAGGTTCAGGACTTTGATCAATTTCCCATTAATGATTAATAACATTTTGTAATACCACCCTGCAGTTACTGTGGTAATATTTCAGTTATAAGAGGCAAAAGCTAAATGATACTATAAAATGCTATAAGTTACTGATTTAGAAATATAGTTGATGGTCATATCAGAACTTACTTACTTACTCCATGGCTGGCTCAAGAATTCTGAGAGTGGACATCCATAGGTTGTAAAGAGGCTATAGTTGCCCAACCCTGCTAAAAGAACTCTCCCGGGTTTTATCTCATTCAGAGCAATGATAGACATAACTATCTATCTTGACACCCAAGGCAATGACAGACTTAATTATCACATCATTTCTCCTCTTCACCTCTATAATGTAGGTTTTTCTAAGTGAAAAGGTAACATTTCATCCTTTCTATTGTCAACACATATTTTAATTTGGATCATTTTGACACTAACATGGATTGCATCAGATGCCTATGTTTCCAAAAGGATTCTAATACAACTCTTCCATAGTATCAGACTCAGCCTAAAAGAGAAAGTATCTGCCGTAGTAAAGACCAAAAAGGTAAAATATGGGCTCATATTGCATCATATCACTCACTTAAAAGATAGGCAAAAAAAAAAAACAGCTGGAAAACCATACCTGATATCTTTTTATATCTATGACGTGCCATCTCTACTGGCTATTAATGGCAGATGGAATTCAGCTTTTCATGCATCAGCTATATGTACCTATTAACCACTGTTGTCTTCATCTTTTACGGAGGTTGCCCTGAAAGTAATGCACCACATTTTTTTCTTCAACAATTATTTATTGAACACAATGAAACTTACACACAAGAAAGAATGATGTTTCTTCTATACTCCCTATTTTTCCACATAATCTCCATCCTGTTCTATGGCCCTCCTCCGAGACACAAGGGTGTGTATGCCCTGTTGGTACCACTCCTTGTTCTAATGGCCTCAACCTCTGTTCTTCTGTTCTGTTCTTCTAATGGCCTCACCCTCTGTGCCCAGTGACTAACTGTACTTCTGGTGACTGCAGATTCTTCATAAACTGTATACAAACATTTGTGAATGTTCCCTATAGTGTATTCAAGAGAGGAAGACAGCCGATGCAATAACCAACTTTATTGGGAGAATAATTACCACAGAAAGAGAGCAACTTACAAAATGGCAGGTTATTTATACTGCCCTGCTAACCAATCAGGATCGTACTCTTTTCCTGCCGAATATCGCCCCCTGCTGTTGCTAGGGACATGACACCCCCAACAATTTCTTTCTCTGCAGTGAGAAATTCAATGACATCACACTGCTTGTAACATGCATCACTTACAGACGCCATTTTGAAACACTGCAGCAGCTACACTATCTGAAGAAACACAAAATTTTCACACGCACTCCCGACAATTCAAATAATGTATATCTAAAGTTTCACATTTGTACCATTACTGTAGGCTGAGGAAAAAAATGTGGTGCATTGCTTTCTGTGACCCTCGTACTTGTCTAAAGGACTTTCCTATAAGTAAAATTTTGGTAGTCCTTCACTGCCTATTCTCATCTACACACAGCCAGTAGAGTAATAGTGCATCCCATTCCTGTTTCTGTACATAACACTTGCAGCATGGGTTTGGAAATTTCTGGACATTTTGATCACTTTTTTATTCTTCACATTGAAATCAAAACCACAGATATTTCTCTGCTGGCTGCTGAACAAACATAATTAGGAGATTTTGCTCAGTGTAATCAATACACTTGATCAATCCCCGCTGCTGTGTCTGCATAGCAACAGCCGGCTGTCAGATTCTAGCTCGCGTATCCCTCTCCAGGGTGCTGATTGGGCGCGTAAGCCCAGTTACTGTAAAGCGGGAACTTTCCTCTGTATGTGATTGGTAGCTGCCTCAGAAGGCGTCCTGTATATAAGTCTGTGTACTCTTGTTTGGTTCTTAAGCCTGTACCTGCCCGGTTGGCACGTTCTGATTAAACTCACATGTTCTGGTAAAAGGCCTCAGTTATTATACTGGCGACGAGATTTCAGCCCTGCATTTCCATTTCGCATCTGTGTCTGCAGTAAGTGACAATGTCTGTACAGCTTACTTTTCCCCCTTTCAACCCACAAGGGGAGACCTGGGATTCCTACGTTGCCCGCTTCGACTGCTTCCTAATCTCGAATGGGTATACCGAGATTTCTGGGGACCGTAAAAGATCTTATTTTCTCGGTTTCTGCGGCCCCGAAATGTTCGAGACAGCCAGAGCTTTATTCGCTCCAGTCTCTATCCACGATGTGCCTTGGGAGACTTTCCTGTCAACTCTCCAAGATCATTATGCCCCAGCCCCGTCACGTTGTGCCCGGCGCTACGTTTTTTATCAGAGAAACCAGGCAGAGGGTGAATCCATTAATGAGTTTGTGGCCGCTCTCCGCCGGGCTGCATTATATTGCGAGTTTACGGATTTGAATGATTACTTGCTGGACAGGCTAGTGTTCGGAGTCCGGGATGGCCGCCTTAAACGCCGCTTGCTGGTCACCCGGGATTTGACTTTTCAGACAGCTTTAGCTGAAGCTCGTGCTTTTGAGCTTTCCACACAATCTCTGGCAGCCATGGATAGCTCGGTGAACGCAACGGCCAAAGTGCCAGCGGTGCCAGAGAACCCGAAAGCCGCTGCGGAAAAGGAGGGCGGCAGCGAAGTTGAGGAGGAGGAAGTCTGCCGGCTGGGTGCTTCTAGGGGTCGTGAGCCTCCTGCTAGTCGCCCCCGCCCCCCTCTGTCCCCATGCAGGGGTTGCGGGGGAAACCATTATCGGTCAAATTGCTCGTTTAAAGAAGCGGCTTGCCGGCGTTGCGGGGCCAGGGGCCACATTGCGAGAGTCTGCCGTTCCCGGAGGTCCCCTCCAGCCGCCCCTAGAGAGCAGAGGGAGTTCCAAGGCTTCAATCCCCGTTGGCAGAGGAGATTTTCTTCCACTAAGAGGGATGACTGCAATGCCATCTATAGCTGCCCGCGCCCAGCTTCTACGTTTGTGAGGAAAACCTCAGTTTCTTCTGACAAGATCTCCGTGACAGTTCGCCTGGGAGGCGTGAATTGCTCCATGCAAGTGGACACGGGCTCCGCGCATTCATTGGTTTCCTGGGCCACCATCAAGAAATGCATGCCCGGGTTGAGCAAGAATCGGTTGCAGCCATGTACTGTGACTTTACGGGACTATCAAGGGGCGCCCATTCCGGTGTTGGGGGAAGGGAGATTCCCTGTCATATTCAAATCGTTCATGGGCAGGTTGCCTCTGATGGTGGTGGACGGGCCATTCTCCAGCCTCCTGGGTTTAGACTGGTTTAAGTCTTTGGGCTTTTCTGTTGTGGGGGTGAACGCTGTGAGAGGGGAATCAGTATTTCAAGGGCTTACTAAGGAATTCCCCTCCGTCTTCGATGACAAGCTGGGTTGCTACACTGGAACCCCGATTACTTTTAGCCTTGATCCCAAAGTACCAGCAGTGAGGCTGAAGCCCCGCAGGGTGCCCATTCCCCTCAGGCCAAAAGTTGATGCCGAATTGGACCGTCTGATTGCACAAGGGGTGTTAGAGCCAGTTGACCAGGCTGTCTGGGAGACCCCACTGGTCATCGCTTTCAAAGGGGATGGGGGATTGAGATTGTGCGGGGATTATAAATGCACTGTTAATAAGGCCCTGGCTCACCACTCATACCCGCTCCCAGTGGTGCAGCAGTTACTTCACACTCTGGGTAATGGCAAGATCTTTGCCAAGCTCGACCTATCCCAGGCTTACCAGCAGCTCCCCGTAGACCCCTTGACCGCAGAAGCCCAGGCGATTATAACACATAGAGGGGTGTTCAGGTGCCACAGGCTACAATTTGGGGTCTCTATTGCACCGGGTATGTTTCAGGGATTGATGGAGCGGTTGCTGTATGGGCTGGAAGGCACGGTGCCCTACTTTGACGATGTCCTGGTCTCGGGGAGTTCCGAGGACGAACTTCTTCGCAGGGTTAAGAAGGTATTGCTTAAATTCCAAGAAGCGGGACTGAAGCTCAAATCAAAAAAGTGTGTCTTTGGGGTTCCAGAGGTTGATTTCCTGGGATTCAGGGTGGATGAAAAGGGAATCCATCCCACCCCTGAAAAGACTAGGGCCATTTGGGATGCCCCCAGACCCCAGTCGAAGGAGGAGCTGCAGGCTTTCCTTGGTCTCTTGAACTTCTATGCGGTGTTTATCCTGCACAAGGCTTCGGTGGCAGAGCCGTTGCATAGGCTTCTGGACAAGCGGTCTGCTTGGCACTGGGGGGAGCGGGAGGAAGCTTCTTTCAGAGGGGTCAAAGGAATACTCACCTCAAACAGTGTCCTGGCTCAGTATTCCCCTAGTCTGCCATTAGTTCTCACCTGTGACGCTTCCAGGTACGGAGTGGGGGCAGTCCTCAGCCACAGATTGCCAAATGGCTCGGAAGCCCCTTTGGCGTTTTTTTCTCGGACTTTGGCCGCGGCAGAAAGAAACTATGGGCAAATAGATAAGGAGGCATTGGCCCTAGTGGCGGGAGTTCGCCGTTTCCACGAGTATTTGTATGGCAGAAGGTTCGAGTTAGTAACGGACCACCAGCCCTTGCTAGGGTTACTCTCAGGTAACCGCCAGAGCCCAGCTGTGTTGTCTCCGCGTATGACACGCTGGATTGTCTTTTTGGCCAATTACACCTACACGTTAACATATAAACCGGGTCGTCACATTGCACATGCCGACGCACTCAGCAGGTGCCCAGTACATGAGGAATTAACAGACCCTGCACCTGCCAGCTCCGTTTTTGCTCTGACAGACGGGCCATTAGTATTGGCTGCCCCCGAGGTATCTAGAGAGACAGGGAAAGACCGCATTCTGGCCCAGGTAAGGCAATGGGTTTTGAGGGGGTGGCCACTCTCTACCCCAGTTGACCAGTTCATTCCGTTTTTCCGCTGTTGCACGGAGTTCTCAGTAGAGAGAGGAGTTCTTTTAAGGGGTGGCAGAGTGGTTATACCAGGCAAGCTGAGGAACCAGGTGTTGTCCCTGCTGCACAAGGGGCACCCTGGAATAGTTAGAATGAAGGGTCTGGCCAGGGATTACGTGTGGTGGCCAGCATTAGATAAGGAAGTAGAGCAGTGTGTGGCTAACTGTGCTGTTTGCCAGGAGAGCAGGTCTTTACCCCCACGGGCTGAACCTTTAACATGGGAACCACCAGCTAGCCCCTGGACATGCTTGCACATAGATTTGGCCGGTCCCTTCATGGGGCAAACATTTTTAATCACCGTGGATGCATACTCCAAGTGGGTAGAGGTGGCCCAGTTGCAGTCCACTCAGTCACAGGCCATCATAGAATCTTTGATGACCCTATTTGCCACACATGGATTCCCGGACCTGCTAGTCTCGGATAACGGCCCGCAGTTTACATCAGTCCTATTTGAATCCTTTTTGGCTACTGCTGGCATTAGACATGCCTTAACCTCGCCTTGGCATCCGGCCAGTAATGGCCAGGCGGAACGGGCAGTTAGGTCAATTAAAGAGTCCCTCAAAAGGTTGCCCCAGAACTCTTGGAAGGCTAGATTAGCGGATGTGCTCATGGCCCAACATACCACCCCATGTGTAACCACGGGAAAGACGCCAGCGGAGCTTTTGATGGGTCGCAAATTGCGGATTATACTTGACAGGTTGCACCCAGGGTATGCGGGAACAGTACAATGGCCAGAAGCTGCCAGACGTGAGGTGTCTGTAGGAGACGCGGTATTTGCCCGTGCCTATTCGGGCCAAAAGAATTGGGAGAAAGGTACAGTATGCAGGGAACTGGGGCCTCGTTCGTTCGAGGTAGAGCTAAGGGACGGGCGAATTTGGAAAAGACACCTGGATCAGATTAGACTTAATAGGGAGGATCGGCATGGAGATCGGGAAGCCAATGAGTTCCAGGGGGAGTGTTTTCAGGAACCGCCCACGGCAGCAGGAACTTCAGGAAATCCTTCCTCGACGTATAGCAGGGAAGAGGAGGTGGGCCAGGCTCCCAAACCGATCCATCCGGCCGAGATCGAGGGTTCAGAACATTCCACAGAGCCCCGGCGCTCCGAGAGAATCTGTCGCAGACCGGTGTATTTAAAAGATTATGTCTGTGTCAGCCGAAGGGGCAGGAGTGCTGTGTCTGCATAGCAACAGCCGGCTGTCAGATTCTAGCTCGCGTATCCCTCTCCAGGGTGCTGATTGGGCGCGTAAGCCCAGTTACTGTAAAGCGGGAACTTTCCTCTGTATGTGATTGGTAGCTGCCTCAGAAGGCGTCCTGTATATAAGTCTGTGTACTCTTGTTTGGTTCTTAAGCCTGTACCTGCCCGGTTGGCACGTTCTGATTAAACTCACATGTTCTGGTAAAAGGCCTCAGTTATTATACCCGCTACCTTGCTATCACAGGTGATTTTTCTGAACACTACCTGAAGTTGGAGATTCTCTTTTCTAAAGCTTTCTGGATTGTTGTAGCAAGTCAGGTTTCATTAAAAGTATTACAAAATAATAATAATAATAATAATAATAATAATAATAATAATAATAATAACAATAACAACAACATCAACAGAGTTGGAAGGGACCTTGGAGGTCTTCTAGTCCAACCCCCTGCTTAGGCAGGAAACCCTATACTACTTCAGACAGATGGTTATCCAAATCTTCTTAAAAACTTCCTGTGTTGGAGCATTCACAACTTCTGGAGGCAAGCTGTTCCACTGATTGTTTTAAGTGTAAAGAAATTTCTCCTTAGTTCTAAGTTACTTCTCTCCTTCTTTAGTTTTCGCCCATTGCTTCTTGTTCTACCCTCAGGTGCTTTGGAGAATAGGTTGACTCCCTCTTCTTTGTGGCAACCCCTGAGATATTGGAACACTGCTATCAAGTCTCCCCTGGTCTTTCTTTTCATTCAACTAGCCATGCCCAGTTCCTGCAACTGTTCTTCATATGTTTTAGCCTCAAGTCCCCTAATCATTTTTATTGCTGTTCTCTGCATTCTTTCTAAAGTCTCAACATCCTTTTTCCATTGTGGCGATCAAAATTGAATACAGTATTCCAAGTGTGGCCTTACCAAAGCCTTATAAAGTGGTATTAACACTTCACGTGATCTTGATTCTATCCCTCTGTTAATGAAGCCTAGAATTGTGTTGGCTTTTTTGGCAGTTGCTGCACACTGCTGGCTAATATTTAAAATGTTCTTCAACGATCCAGTGATTTCCATCCAGCTTTTTCTTTATATGAACATTTCCAAATTTGGGGGTATGCAGATATGCTGGAACCGCAGCTCTAAGAATTAATAGCCAGAATAAAAAAATGCAATGAATATTAATCCTAGCACTTCCATATAGCAACAGGAAATAAAGGCGTCTCATATGCTTTCTTAATCTTGTACTTCACTATTGTTTAAAAGTTAAATTGCTAGTCAATTTTATTACAAAGATTAACAAACATATTAATTTTATTTTTCTTTCCTCTTGCCTTGTTTTGAAGAGAAAACTTCAGAGGATTTAATATTTATATGCCAGATATAAAACAGACCTCTAGTTAACATTGGCTAGGTATCTTACACTTTTCCTGGCAACTATGTCAATCAAAACAGAAAATAAGAGAAAATATTTACATTTTTAACCTATTTAGACTCTTTTAAATTCCAATTTTAAAGTGGATCAGTTTAAAAAATACAAATGAAAATAGTAAAAAATGAAGAAACTAAAAAGAGAAACAAAACTTCAGCTTCAACCACAACAACACAAGAGCACACAACAGATTTAAACTTAATATTAACTGCTCCAAACTTGACTGTAAAAAATATGACTTCAGTAACCGAGTTGTCGAAGCGTGGAACTCATTACCGGACTCCATAGTGTCATCCCCAAACCCCCAACACTTTACCCTTAGATTATCTATGGTTGACCTATCCAGATTCCTAAGAGGTCAGCAAGGGGCGAGTACAAGTGCACTAGAGTGCCTTCCATCCCCTGTCCTATTGCTCTCCTATACCTTTCTTCTATTCCTATATCTCTTCTATTCTTTCATTGACATGTTCTATTACTATACCTTCTTTTCTATTATTTCTTAGATATATTTTACTATGAGTATCTCCTCTATAACCTTCATCATGTATTTTACTATGTGTATATAGATATATACCCACTAAAATCCTTATTATGTATTGGACAAAATAAATAAATAAATTAAATAAATAAATAAAACCAAATAAACCTAACCCAAAACAATACATGCAGCATTCATATAGGAAAGGCCTGGGAAAACAGAGATAGTCTAATAGAAGCATACAGGGAAAAGAATAAAAGCTATTACACGATTAGCGATGATACTCTACTTCATCCCAAACAATCTCTAACTTCCAGGATGCATACTAAATATGCATTCACCTACTGGGTTGAGATATTCTCAACCTCTCTTATTTCACATGAGACAAAGCTGTGTGTCATTGACATCTTGAGGAAACTTCTAATTATTTTCCCAAAGGCTTCATTTCTTAATATCCTTTAGTAATATTTTACTGTGTGATGTGCTAATGTAAGAAAAAAAAACCAAGGGAAAAAAGGAATATAAAAGAAAACAACAGAACTAAAATATAACAAATTACTTTACAACTTGGGTATCAAGTACAATCATAATATAAAGTGGCTCAAAGATTGAACATTCACCACAGGCAGTCATATTGATCAGTCTTCCCATTACATCTATAAAGGACTAATTCAAAGGATGAAAGTGAGCACATTTCTTCAATCCAGGATTGTTCATGTGGGACTGCAGATTCTCTCCAGCTGTGCATTATTATTTTCTTTACAACACCACAAGCCTTATGTGTTGGCGGTGGAAATCCAATGGCATTGACTTTTTAGCACTTCATGACCTGCTAACCAGAAAGAGGGAGAAAGAATACAAGTCAGGATTAACTCTGCATCCTCTTTTTGTCTATTATTTTGTCTGTTCTTTGTCTATAAAATTGTTTATCTGAGGTCACTTCCTTCTGCCATTCTTCTCAGACATTCACAAAAAACTGCATCCTCCAACACTGTATATCCAAAGTTCTGCACAGGTCCTACATGAGCCATGCCCACATTTTGGTAGCCCTTCACTGTGTCTATCTATCTATCTATCTATCTATCTATCTATCTATCTATCTATCTATCTATCTATCTATCCATCCATCCTGTCTGTCTATCTGTCTATAGTTAATTAGCTAGCTAATATTGGTACATAAAACAGGTGTAATGCAAAACAAATTAACATTAAAAATAAAAAGTTTTCAAGATACATTCTTTGAAAATTAGCAGTAACATTTTCAAATTATGTTTTTACACAATCTCATTCTCAGTAGAGAATGAAATTGTAAACAAATGTTATTGCTTTAATGCTGATCATACATACATACATGCAACACACACATACATACATACATACAGTGGTACCTCTACTTACAGTGGTACCTCTACATACATACACACATACATACATACAGTGGTACCTCTACTTACGAACTTAGTTTTTTCTGGGACCAGTAGAAAAGTTTGTAAGAAGAAGCAATTTTTCCCATAGGAATCAATGTAAAAGCAAATAATGTGTGTGATTGGGGAAACCACAGGGAAGGTGGAGGTCCTGTTTCCTCCCAGGAGATTCCTAGAGAGGCCCATGGAGGCTTCTCCCTGCCTTTTCCGGCCCTATTTCCTCCCAGGAGATTCCTAGAGAGGCCTCACAGAGACTTCTCTCTGCCTTTTCCAGTTACAGTTTCGGAGGCTCGGGTTTGTAAGTGGAAAATGGTTCTTCAAAAGAGGCAAAAAAATCTTGAACACTTGGTTCTTATCTAGAAAAGTTCATAAGTAGAGGCATTCTTAGATGGAGGTTCCACTGTATATTTAATCAGCTTTAAATTCAAAATGAATGTTTTCCTTCACATTTGTTCCCAAGATAGCAAGATAAATCCTGATACTGACATAAATTAAGTTATGTTATGTTACTGATTATAATCTTCTTAGACCCACATAACATGTCAAGCAGTATCATTCCATTATAAAAATAATAACTTTGATTATCATAGAAGCCAATAAATTTATAAAATCTATCCACCAGAGAACCTTAAAAGTCATTTAGGGTTTGAAGCCTTAACATTCATATGAAGAAAAGTAGACAGGAATAAATATGCATTTCACAGTGGGAACTAATCAACCACATACCCTGGCACTACACAAGTTTATAATATATTAATTTGGTGATAGATATTTAATTCCCATCTAAGACATTGTCCTTATCTCATCTTCTTCAAAAACAGAATAGCCTTAGCACTATGCCCAGCAAGGGAATTCTCAGTTCTACCCTATGGTATCATCTACATTCATTTTTTTCAGAAATCATAGCATGGACTTCACATTCTTGCAAACACCTAAGACTGCTTTTCCATACATGTTACCCATTCAGGTATTTGGCACCACTACTGACACTGGCTGCTTAAATATATATGTCTCATTTACTAATATGTGCAAAATGATTTTGCAAACAAGAATATATCACTGAATACATGTTTAATTTATTTTACCTAAGACAGCACCCATTAAAGAGTCTTAGATACTAGCCCATTGATGGGTCAAGGCTTGAACCCAGCTAAAGTATTTTGCTTGGAAAGAAGGAGAGTCTTTTAAGCAGCAGGCCATGATCCACCTATTCAGCAAAGAAAAGATCACTCCCTGGGGATATAAATCTCACATTTTTCATAAACTGAAATTCAATTTTTAGAAGCTCCCGACTTGAAAAGCAGTTAACAATGGTTACCTGCAAATCATTCAGCAATTTTCCTCAGGGATATTGTGACATAAAGATAGAACAGGTACTATTTTTAGAATTCAATATCTTATTATCTTATTCAGCATCCTGGCTGCTGAAACAACACCGAGATTAGAAAAGACAAAAGCACATTTGGTCCTCTTCAGAGATGCCAAAGTGTAACCATCTATATCTTTCAAGGTGCAAAATAATTTCCTAATAACTTTTCTATCATGATTACTTAAAAAAAGGGAAATGAAGCACACAACAAAGTCATTATTTCTAGAAAATACTTCAGGATACACTCTTCTTTGGGAAAGAAAATCATATCTCAAATAATCTGTTGTAAATAGGCAAGAAAGCTATAAAATACAGTTATTTTCTGAAAACTGTTCCATTCTGAAGATAATTTTCATAGCATTTATTTCTATTTTCAGGAAAGATTATCCTTGATTCATAGCAGCCTTTATGCGGCATCTGAGGCTGAGGTCTGAGGTAAATATTCATTACTTAATGACTCCGGCATCAAGAAATGACTCATGATCAAACATGACAAGCTGAATTTTCTTATTTATTAATTGATCAAAATTTATTTGGCTGCTCACCTCACTCAAAATGACTCTAGCGACCTACATCACAACAATTAATTAATACATGTACACACATTATATATACACACTATGCATATACATTTTATATACACACACATACACACAGAGAATCACCATTAAAATATTATAAAAACATGCACATAAACAAAGTGCAAGAGAGTGAGTGAGAGAATATTAATTCTGTATGGAAACGATTGTAGGATTGCTCCAGTTACCCCCACATCTGATAACACATTTTAGTCTGGAACATTAACAGAAAAGATACTGTTACTTTAAAATATGTTACATTTAGTGGATGCAGTCCATAAATATGGTTATGAAAAATTCACACACTGTTGACACGAAGGCTTCTGTTAATCAAAGATTCCAGGCAGAGAAGACATTTCAAAATGCTGTTTTTCACCTCTATACTTGACTTGGTCTGACTCCCAGACAACCCTGACCTATGCTTGTGCTACTTTCAAATGATCCCCAGGTACATGAAGTAAAGGATGTGGAGGTTCAATAGCAGTCTTTTCCCATAGAGATACCCATCCCCTTTCTTTAAATGGGAGGAAGAGCCTCCCATATAAAGAAAGATCAGCACATTCTCTGATGTTTTTCCAGAAAATTGTTAAGACAAAACATTTTTATGCTCTCAGGAGACAGTTTTACGGTTAATTAAGGTGGACATTGTTGTTGCATTGCTATTGTTAATGTGTTCCAATTTTTATGCTACTTTTATTGTTGATTCATGACAGCAATGGGGTTATTGTTGCTTTTTTTATGATTAAATTTTTACTTTAAACCCCTGGAAGCACTTACTGATTAGATAGATAGATAGATAGATAGATAGATAGATAGATAGATAGATAGATAGATGGATGGATGGATGGATGGATGGATGGATGGATGGATGGATGGATGGATGGATGGATGGATAGATGGATAGATGGATAGATGGAGAGATGGAGAGATGGATAGATGGAGAGATGGAGAGATGGATAGATGGATAGATGGATAGATGGATAGATGGAGAGATGGATAGATGGATAGATGGATAGATGGATAGATGGATGGACCGACCAACAGACAGATAAATTTCACTCAGAAGAAGCCAAAGGAGTTCAAGATTCTGCTATTACATATTGACTGGTTTCAGAAGTGGGTTCCTGCTGGTTCGAATCAGTTCTATAGAAGTGGTAGCAGGAATTTCTTTCCACTTGCCAAAGCCACAAGTGGAGGAGGCTGGCTGTACATGTCCCCAGCTGGCTCTATCAGAGGCGCCATGGGCGCTGCCATCTTGTATTTTGTATCTCCACATGCCTAGCTGTTTTTTGCTTCTGTGCATGCATGTGTGGGTTTTCAGCACTGCGCATGTGTGCACTCCTGTTCAGTGCCACCAACAGCATATCCACGCAATGTGTTAGGAAGTCAACCGGCAGTGAGGTAAGTCAGAACCCACTCCTGGTTGGTTTCATCATCATCATCATCATTACTATTTATTAGACTTGTATGCCGCCCCTCTCCAAAGACTCGGAGCAGCTCAGAACAAGTAATACATGAGATACAAATCCAATATTAAAAACAATTTTAAAAACCCTTATAAAATAACAGTCATATAATCCAAACAAGCCATACATAAAATGGAACAGCTGGGGGAATGTCAGTTTCCCCAGGCCTGATGACATAGGTGGGTTTTTAGACGTTTATGAAAGGCAAGAAGGGTGGGGGCAGTTCTAATCTCCGGGGGGAGTTAATTCCAGAGGCGGGGCTACCACAGAGAAGGCTCTCCCCTTGGGTCCTGCCAGACGACATTGTTTTGTCAACAGGACCCAGAGAAGGCCAACTCTGTGGGACCTAATAAGTCGCTCATGCGGCAGAAGGTGGTCCCGAAGATATTCTGGTCCAATGTCATGCAGCCTATTAAGCTATAACATGATCCATTTGGTTGTTGTTTAGCCTCTTGTTTGACACCAAACATTGCAACTTCTAAAACATGGTTTATGGTTTACTATGTTATTTGAATCCAGACAGGTACCCCTGTTGAAATAACTATAGTTCGGTTTAATATGTGAAGTCAGCATTCAGTTTAAATACCAAGTATCCATGTTTGAGAATTAAGGATATGAATGCAGATTCTAATATATCCAAGTGTCAGATTAATATTTGTAGTTTCTCTGGGTACCTGATGTTCAGATTAATTTTAAAATCTTTTAAAATCAAGTCCAATATTGTTTTTCAGATAAGAAATGCAAGACAAATTCATAAAACATCACCAGTATACACTAAACCAAAATGTAGCTTCAGTTGTTTTTATTTTTTTAAGGTGACAATGCTAAATTAAATAATTAAAAGTGCAATGGAAGAAATACCTCAGGCATTATCTTAGTGAAAAAATGAAGTGCAGAATTGACTTTCAGAAAGGAATTCCAATTTAATGTCCATTCATGTTTTTATTTATTAGATTTATATCCTACTTTTCCTCCACCAAAAATTCAAGATAGCTAACTTAGAGTCCTCTCTTCTACCAGTAACTGTTGTCACTTTCCAACATCAACTTCCTGGACTAAGTTAAGTTTTGAGAGATTTGAAAGAGCTGTTTTCCTGAGTTGGATCTGGTCCCAAGACTTCTTGTTCCAATCCATGCTTTATTTATTTATTTTATTTATTTATTCGATTTTTATGCCGCCCTTCTCCTCAGACTCAGGGCGGCTCACAACATGTTAGCAATAGCACTGTTTAACAGAGCCAGCCCATTGCCCCCACAATCCGAGTCCTCATTTTACCCACCTCGCAAGGATAGAAGGCTGAGTCAACCTTGAGCCGGTGATGAGATTTGAACCGCTGACCTACAGATTTACAGTCAGCTTCAGTGGCCTGCAGTACAGCACTCTACCTGCTGCGCCACCCCAGCTCATTTGTTCTTGTTCTCAGTACAGTGATCCCCCGATTATCGCGAGGGTTCCGTTCCAAGACCCCTCGCGATAATCGATAACTCGCGATGTAGCGGCACGGAAGTAAAAACACCATCTGCGCATGCGCGTCCTGTTTTCCATGGCCGCACATGCGCAGATGGTGGAGTTTGCGTGTGGGCGGCGGGGAAGACCCCTTTGGCCACCCAACAGCTGACCTGCTCCGCAGCGCGGCAGCAGTGAGGAACCGAAGATGGGGTTTCCCCGTTGCCCAGGCAAAGGGGAAACCCCAAGATCGCTTGCCGCTTGCCCGTTCACCCACCCGCCTGGCTGCTCACTTGCAGCGCGGCAGCAGCGAGGAGCCGAAGATGGGGTTTCCCTGTTGCCCAGGCAAAGGGGAAACCCCAAGATCGCTTGCCGCTTGCCCGTTCGCCCGCCCGCGCGGCTGCTCGCTTGCCGCTTGCTTGCAGCGCGGCAGCAGCAAGGAGCCGAAGATGGGGTTTCCCCATTGCCCAGGCAAAGGGGAAACCCCAAGATCGCTTGCCGCTTGCCTGTTCGCCCGCCCACCCTGCTGCTCGCTTGCAGCATGGCAGCAGCGAGGAGCCGAAGATGGGGTTTCCCCGTTGCCCAGGCAACGGGGAAACCCCATCTTCGGCTCCTCGCTGCTGCCGTGCTGCCAAGCAGATCAGCTGGTGGGCGGCCGAAGGAACCTTCCCTGGGTGCCGCCCGCCACTTGAGAGCAAGAGGGGGAGAGATAGAGAAAGAGAGAGAAGGAAAGAAAGAGATGAGAGAGGGAGGAAGAGAGTGTGAGAGAGGAAGAAGCAAGATAGAGAAAGAGAGAGAGAAAGAAAGATGAGAAAGGAAGGGAGTGACGTCATCGGGTGGAAAAATCACGATATAGCGATTCGCAATGTTTGGGATCGCGAAACTCGGGGGATCACTGTACTTCATTTTACAACACAGAAATTATTTATATCAGAGATGTTTTGGAAGTTAGCAATGAATATAAGAATTCATAAAGTCCTCAGAATAACAATTTCTGTTGCAATAATAGTGGAGGAGGGAAATGCCTAGAAAATGAGCAATGCTAGATTTCTTTCTGCTAGATTAATCTCATCAAAATGAATCACCTGTAAGAAAACCTTCAGCTGGTGGTCTTCTTCTTTCCTAGCTAATCATGCAAATCCAATTTATTCATATCTGATAAAAAATCTGCCAGTTACATTGTCTCCTTGGATGTATACTTTCCCTCCAGCTTCCATCTATTTTTTCTAGCTCCAGAAAGGATGGGTGTTTATCAGCTACAGTACCTTAGGAAACAAACATATTCCCCTACGTTACAAATAGAGCGTCTCCATAGATTCTTTCAACGGGGTGAGAATTCCATAGACAGGACACCTAACACTCATTTTTCTCATTCATATACATATAAAGATTGCTAGTAAGCTTTTAAGAAGATTTAAAGACAAGACAAAATCAAGACAAAATAGGAGAAGGAGTTATTTCAGATTCTTGAATCCTAAGATCTAGAAATATTTTTTAATTAACTAAAGGCCAATTTTCCTCAAGAGCCAAAAAAGGTGAATATCAGTTTCAAAGGGACAGGGGACTTCAAGACTGGATTAAAACTATGAAAACATTCCAAAGAATTTCTCTGTGCTTCTTTTAAAATTATCGTGCATTCACTTTCAGTTTATATATTGCCTTAAATGGAGAACTGATAGAATCTATGCATATTTATATACAAATGCCAAATGTAAATCACAGTGACACTACCAAAAAATGACATTAAGAATTCCAGATCATTCTTGGAAATTGCTGCTACTGATATATTTTGATAAAGAAACCTGGGGAAATCAAGAAAGCTGTTCATGACAGAGTGGTGAATTGTATGTGTATTATGCGTGTGCATGCATGCATTCACATACACCCAGACACACATATACAGTATATGCTCTCAATTCCTGTCATATTTGTTTTCTCAAAAATATATTACTATTATAAATATCTCCCCAGCAACCATTTTAAAAACCTAATCAACATTGAGTTGCTTCATCACTGACCTTATTCTTACTCAGGAAATATTTTTGCTGCTATTCTCTAGGATAGAATGTTGATTTAAAAAAAAAAAAAGTAACTAGGGTAAAATATATTACCTTCCCCCCTAATTTACATTGAGCTGTGCTTACATAAAACAAGCACCTGGAGGCCTCATTTAGTCTGCCATTTCTGCATATCTTGTTTGCTCACGGCTCGGCTTGTAGCCATCATGGACTCTTAGGACTCTGGGAAGCAGCCCAATTATTCATCAGGGCTGGGTTTAAAATAGAGCTCTGTCACATACGTGAGAAGGGAATGGGGATGGGCAGCTGCTTTGCCAAGCTATTCATTTTTCCTCCATCCTTAATCCTGCAGACATTTCCTTTTATTCTCTCCTATATTTCAAATTTGTTTCTGCATTCTAGGACCTGACATTGCCAGTACTTTTGTGTTTTTCTCAGATGCCTTGGAGACTTAATGGTCCAGCATGGTAGCTGAAACTTAAAGTTTCTTCCATGCCACCAGAATATTTTCTGCAGGAAGTCTGGGGAGCTGTCATTCTAAGGGCAAAATGACTCACATGTTATTTTGTCTTTCCAAGTGAAAGGGGAAAAAAACCAGCCTTTAAAAAGACCCCTACATATTTTTATTGTGCAGACTTAAAGGATTCCTTCCTATGTGGTAGAATGGTGAATAGAAGGAATGGGGGGAGGGATTAATCATTTTTATTGATGTAAAAAGCCGATGGTGCCAGAGCTGTAATTGTACTGAAGGCAGGGGAGACTCACAGAGTCCACACAGGCAGACTACTAGTATTTCCCCTCTTTGCCCCATGCTTTTAACTACCATATTCAACATGCAGTCCTCAATAAAACTGCATTTATATGAAGGGAAGTATACAGTGTGGTACCCAAAGACTCTGTTTTAAGCCAAGTATCTTTAACATCTTCATCAATGATTTGGCTGAAGGGATGGATGGGGAACTCATCAAATTTGCAGACAACATCAAGCTAATATCAAGCAAATGCTCTGTCCTACACATCGGCAAAAAGAATCATTGCTGCACGAATCCCAGCAACCAGTTAGGTCCCACAGAGTGGGCCTTCTCCGGGTCCCGTCAACTAAACAATGTTGTTTGGCAAGGCCCAGGGGAAGAGCCTTCTCTGTGGCGGCCCCGGCCCTCTGGAACCAACTCCCCCCGGAGATTAGAATTGCCCCCACCCTCCTCGCCTTTCGTAAGCTCCTTAAAACCCACCTCTGCCGTCAGGCATGGGGGAACTGAGATACTCTTTCCCCCTAGGCCTTTACAATTTATGCATGGTATTTTTATTTGTAGGTATGATTGCTTTTAAAATAAGGGTTTTTTAGTTGTTGTAGTATTGGATTTACATGCTGTATTTATTATTGTTGTAGTCTACAGAGAGGGGCGGCATACAAATCCAATAAATAAATAAATAAATAAACTCCAAATACAAACTGAATAATCAAATTATCACAGATAACCCCCATTCGGTTAAGGACCTCGGAGTACTAATTACAAAAGACCTAAGTTCCAACGCCAAGAAGGCTTCAAGAGTAGTTAATCTAATCCTGCGTAGCTTCTGCTCTGGAAATCTCACACTACTTACCAGAGCATACAAACCTTTTGCCAGACCCATCCTAGAATACAGCTCATCTGTTTGGAACCCATACCGCATCTCAGATATTAACACCCTCGAAAATGTCCAGAGATACTTCACCAGAAGAGCCCTGCATTCCTCCTCCCATAACAGAATACTGTATGAAACTAGACTTACAATCCTGGGCCTAGAAAGCTTAGAACTAAGACGCCTTAAACATGATTTAAGTTTTGCCCACAAGATTATATGCTGCAATTTCCTGCTTGTCAACGACTACTTCAGCTTCAACCACAACAACACAAGAGCACATAACAGATTCAAGCTCAATATTAACCGCTCCAAACTTGACTGTAAAAAATACGACTTTAGTAATAGAGTTTTTGAAGCATGGAACTCATTACCGGACTCCGTAGTATCATCCCCTAACCCCCAACATTTTACCCTTAGACTGTCCACGGTTGACCTCTCCAGATTCCTAAGAGGTCAGTAAGGGGCGTGCGTAAGTGCACTAGAGTGCCTTCCGACCCCTGTCCTAATGTCTCTCCTATATCCCATATATCTTCTCTTTTATCCCTATATCTTTCTTCTATTCTCTCATTGATTTTTATTATTATTATTATTATTATTATTATTATTATTATTATTATTATTTATTAGATTTGTATGCCGCCCCTCTCCATAGACTCGGGGCGGCTCACAACAATGATAAAAACAATACATAGTAACAAATCTAATAATTAAAATCTAAAATAACAGTTTTACATTAAAAAGTCTAAAAGGAAAAAAAACCCCAATAGATAAAATACATACACAAAGTCATATCATGCATAAAATTACATAGGCAGAGGTGGGTTTTAAGGAGTTTGCAAAAGGCAAGGAGGGTGGGGGCAGTCCTAATCTCTGGGGGGAGTTGATTCCAGAGGATCGGAGCCGCCACAGAGAAGGCTCTTCGCCTGGGTCCCGCCAGACGACATTGTTTAGTCAATGGGATCCAGAGAAGACCAACTCTGTGGGACCTAACCGGCCGCTGGGATTCATGCGGCAGAAGGGGGTCTCGCAGATATCCTGGTCCAGTGCCATGAAGGGCTTTATAGGTCATAACCAACCTATACTCTCTCTTCTATTCTTTCTCTAATTCTATTTCCTCGAAAGTATCCTCTATTACCTTCATTGTGTATTACAGTATTGTGTATTGGACAAAATAAATAAAATAAAATAAAATAAATAAATAGTAGGAATAACCAATTCTGGAAGATAGGCTTAAGACACAGAAGGATCTCGGCAGACTTGAACATTGGGTTCTATCAAACAAAATGAAATTCAATGGTGAAAAAAAAATAAGGTTCTAAATTTAGGCAAGGAAAACAAAATGAACAGGTGCAATATATGTGGTACCTCACTCAATAGCAGTAATTGTGAGAAGGATCTTGCAGTCCTAGTGGACAACCATTTAAATATGAGCCAGCAGTGTGCAACAGCTGCCCAAAAAGCCAACACAATTCCAGGCTGCATAAAGAAGAGGTATAGAATCAAGCTCGTGTGAAGTGTTAATACCACTTTAAAATGCCTTGGTAAGTCCACTTGAAATACTGTGCAAGTAAAAAAAAAATCCACTGATGTGGTAAAGCATTTTGCATCTTTCATTGAAAAGTCCTCTATTTCATCTCCAACAAAAAGGCAGATAGATCCATATTATGGTCATGTGGTCTTGCCTACTATCATGCAAAGTCTGCTTACATTAATTGAGACATTATTCACACAAGCAGCCTCTACCAACCATAAGCCACTTCATTTTTTCCCCATGCCCTATCTCAGTTCATCTGATTCCCAGTCTCTCAAGGATGCAGAAGGGGAGTGGGGGTAGGAAAGCCTTCTGTAACAAGCTTGCTTCTGATTGTCAATATTGGAAGCAAAGCTTACTCAGTCCTGTTTGAAGAAACTCTCTATTAGTAAAATATACTTATAACTAACAACAACTGAATAGCTTCAAACTTTATTTTATTTTTTATTTGTTTTAATTGGATTTGCATGTCAACTCTCTCCGAGGACTTGGGACAGCTCACAAAGAGTACAATTAATCCAATTAATATACATAAAAATAATCTTTAAAAATTCTAACTTTAAAAACTTTCATTAACATTCATTCAATAAAATCAAATTAAAAACATTCGTTGGTCAAGGGGAGAGATCTAATGACCCCAGGCCTGGTGACAAAGATGAGTTTTTAAACTCTTTTGAAAGGCAAGGAGGGAAGGGGCAGTGCGAATCTCCAGGGGGAGCTGATTCCAGAGGGCTGAACCCCCTACAGGGAAGGCTCTTCCCCTAGGTCCCACCAGCTGACATTGTTTGGTCGATGGGACCCTAAAGAGATCATCTCTGTGGGACCTCACCAGTCAATGGCTGTATAAGTTCCAATTTATTAGCAGAGCCATGTTGGCACATCTGGGAGAAACCCGCATCTGAAATGCCAGGGGTTTCTGCACCCAGTTGAAAGTTCAATCCCTCATCCACACACACCCATGTGCATTACATTGACCAATATTCATCTGCCAACTTGGCAGCAATTCTCATCTCCTTCCATGCAGGTGCAGCAGTGGGAAGACAAAGGATGACCTTGACCATCTAGAACAGTGGTTCTCAATCTTCCTAATGCCCCAACCCTTTAATACAGTTCCTCATGTTGTGGTGACCCCCAAAATTATTAGGAAACTCAGAGGTGGGTTCTCACTTACCTCACTGCTGGTTTGCTTTCTCCTTTGTTGTGTGTGGGTGCCTCGTGGCGCTTTGTGTGCACACAAATGAGCAGTGCCAAACATTTTTTTCCAGCCATAACTAGGGGCTAAAATAATGTGCTGAAGCTGACCAGACTAAGGACGCTAGCCAGATGAATACCTGATAGGTAGATTCCCCCCCTATTTTCCTCCCCCCAAACTAAGGTGCTTCTTATACTGTGAAAACCATGGTGTATCTAGCTCTATCAAAATCTGCTGAGATGCCTCCCTCTTTCTTTCAGCACTACAATTTTTGCTCCATTCCTTTAAAACACTTAACCAATTATTATAGATGGAGGGATTATCAGCAAAATTTACATCCTAAAAGTGTGGAAGTAATCAGAGCTCATTCTTTTGGAATTTCCATATCTAGATATATATCATGTAATATAGTAGATGAAAGCTCATTTTATGCCAGGCATGCAGTCAGGATATTACACTCGATAAGAATATAATTGCTTATTTAGGAGATAGGTAACTGAACAAGCTGAACTATGTGAGTGTACTGTGCTTAGAATTCTACTCATGGTCCTTTAAACAATCAATTAATATTTAATATATCAACATCCTAAACATCTAATCATTCTAGTGGATGCAAGCAAGACTTTTATGAAATGTTACTTTGTTTGTGTGATATACAAAACAGATTAGAAAGCCCTAATTTAGATCACATTCAAGAGATGAATTAATCTTATTTAAAATACTACTGACATGCCTACCTGAATCATGCCTCGCTGGTTTCAATGAATCTTATAAGTAATTAGTCTTTTGATTTCATCTTAAATTAAATGTTGAGATAGCTATATGGGTATTTCAGGACATATCACTATTTCATATAGCAGAGAGAAGGGCAAGCTTTCACAAAAAAAACCCCACCACCCTCCAATGAAGTAAAGATGCATTATCAGAATGCCATCCTTAGGTGCAAGGGTTACCACTTAATATGTCTGGGCAGTTGTCTCACACAATTCATCAGATATGCCCCAAGGCATGGCTGATTATCATTGCTCATTGAAGCATAGTCTTTCAAGGTCAAGTCCTAGCAAGTAATCACATCTAGAGACCTGCCAAGAAATAAAGCTTCCTAAACACAGTGTGTCATTTGAGAATAAAGGCACTCTTCCTGAACAATGAAGTTATGAATTTTATCTCAGTTAAATCAGTTTAAAGAGTTACAATCATATGTAGATCCTAGTTTGTGCTATTTTGACTATTGTCTATCATAAATAACAGCCATCTCTCAGAAATAGGTCTCCTGTGAGAGCAGGGGTCAGAATAGATGATCTCCAAGGTCCATTCCAACTATGTTACTGTAAGACAGTAACAACTATGTTACTGTTACTGATTGTGCAGAATGCAACTGCGAGAGCATGGGCTTTCCCAGATATGCCCATGTTACACCAACACTCCACAGTCTGCATTGGTTGCCGATCAGTTTCCGGTCACAATACAAAGTGTTGGTTATGACCTATAAAGCCCTTCATGGCATCGGACCAGAATATTTCTGGGACCGTCTTCTGCGGCACAAATCCCAGCAACCGGTTAGATCCCACAGAGTTGGCCTTCTCTGGGTCACGTCGATGAAACAATGTCGCCTTGTGGGGCCGAGGGGAAGAGCCTTCTCTGTGGCAGCCCCAACCCTCTGGAATCAACTTCCCCCGGAGATCAGGACTGCCCCCACCCTCCTTGCTTTTCACAAACTTCTTAAAACCCACCTCTGCCATCAGGCATGCGGAAATTGATTCTCCTGGGCCAGTCCGTTTTATGCATGGTATGTTTGGGATATTTGTTTTTACATTAAGGGTTTTAAACTGTTGGATTTGTATTAGGCTTTATCGTTGTGAGCTGCTCCGAGTCTTCGGAGAGGGGCGGCAATCAAATCAAATCAAATCAAATCATAAATAAATACATATTAATGTTAACTTTCTTTAATCCAATCATTGTTCAGAGGTATAGATTCAAATTTCCTAAATTCTCAATTATGACATAATATCAGCAAAATTCTAGAAGGGAATCCTCACATCTGGAGGGTACGCATTCTCGTGACTTGTTCTGTAGCATGACTAAAATGAATGATAGGAAAGTGCTAAGCTAGTGAAGGGACATAGTTATATATAAATCTGCCTTCTCCTACATGAGTACCTTAAGAAATGAAGACTTCAACTCCCAGAGTTCTCCAGCCAGCATTATTATTCTTGAAGATTCTGGGAGTTGTATTCTAAACTCTTGGAGAACAACCAGTTTAAAGAAGAATAACAGGAATAACTCTGATCAGCAGGCATGGGTTCTTGCTTACTGCCGCTTACTCCCGCCGGTCACCCAAATCTGTGTGCAAATCACCAGTTTTACTATTGATTCACAGTGTGGCCCATACAGAGTAGCAACCCAATACTGCTGATCAGTATTTCAAATAAGTCATTTCTATTTCTATTCCTGAACAAATGAATGAACTATCTACTTAAACAGTATGTTTATCAAGTGTATCTCAATCCATGTCTGGAGCAAAACGTATATACATATCTACATATTTTGCCATTTCTTTAGAGCCCAAAATTCTATTGTACAAATGCTAGTACAGTATCTGGGAATTTATACACCAAAATGATTTTACAAAGGGGATCTTGATTATCTAAGTTCTGAGAATTTTATGCCATCAATGCATTCTGACTTGAATACATGAAAACCTAGATAAATATTAATATATGGAGCTTGTAAATAAACTGCTGGTTCTTTACAGCCCTTCTGTTTATAGTCTCTGCTGATTCCCAGATTGCAGAGTGAGCTCAAACTTGTTTTAATAGCATAGATTCTCTTATAAGATTCCTAATAGTAGGAAGTTAAAAGGAAGACAGAAAAGATTTCCAAATCTTCTCTTCTTGGACTTGCCCTTCTCAAGGGAATTCAGAAGTTATGTTGCTATTTGTCTGGCACAGTTACACTCTGCCAGAAAACATGGATTTAAACTAGCTAAGCTGCAGCTGCTCAATAATTGTGAACTACAGTGCCTGTCATACAGTAAGAAGGCAAACCTTACAGCACCGTTTATGTGAGTCGGTGGCTTTCAAGCCAAAATCTAATCTGGATCATTCCATTTATATTTAGTATGCACATTGCCACTGATGCAATGCAGTAAACAGATCTGCAGTATTAATCCAGATAATTGTCAAAACTGGAAGCACCATTTCCACCCCTGTCCTGGTTAAAAGTGGCGTTCCCCAAGGCAGCGTACTACGACCTACTCTATTCATTCTCTACATCAACGACCTCTGCGATCATATCACAAGCAACTGTGTTCTTTTCGCCGACGATGTAAAACTTTTCAACACCACGGACAACACATCTACTCTCCAAAAAGACCTCGACTTTGTCTCACATTGGTCTAGCTAGCACATGGCAACTTCAAATATCAACCAGCAAATGTTCTACCCTCCACATCGGCAAAAAGAATCCGAACCTCATATATAAACTGGATAAACAAAATCTCACAGCCAACCCCCACTCAGTAAAAGACCTTGGAATACTAATATCAAATGATCTAAGTGCCAAAGCCCACTGCAACAATATCGCCAAAAAGGCTTCTAGAGTTGTTAACCTGATTCTACGCACCTTCTGCTCTGGCAATCTCACACTACTCACAAGAGCCTACAAAACTTTTGCCAGACCCATCCTTACATAGTTCATCTGTCTGGAACCCATACCACATCTTGGACATCAACACCCTTGAAAATGTCCAAAGATACTTCACCAGAAGAGCCCTTCACTCCTCCACTCGAAACAGAACACCCTACGAAAGCAGACTATCAATCCTAGGTCTAGAAAGCTTAGAACTACGTCGCCTAAAACGCGATCTAAGTATTGCCCACAAGATCATATGCTGCAACGTTCTACCTGTCAATGACTACTTCAGCTTCAATCTCAACAACACAAGAGCATGCAACAGATTCAAACTTAATATTAACCGCTCCAAACTTGACTGTAAAAAATATGACTTCAGCAACCGAGTTGTCGAAGCGTGGAACTCATTACCTGACTCAGTAGTGTCAACCCCTAACCCCCAACATTTTTCCCTTAGACTATCCACGATTGACCTCTCCAGGTTCCTTAGAGGTCAATTAGGGGCATGCATAAGTGCACCAGTGTGCCTTCCGTCCCCTGTCCAATTGTCTCTCCTTATCTCATTTATCTTTTCTTCCTTTCAAATATGTTCACCTATACTTTTATATCTTTTCTTCTATTCTTTTCTTTACTTATATTATTACATATCTTTCACTTCAATGTGTATTATGTATTGGAAATAAATAAATAAATAAATAAATCTACACAAATTCCATCCTGCATGGGTTGTTCAATTTCACAAAGGTATCCACATTTATTTATGACCTTGCATAGTACAATACATAACAAATGCTTCAGAAAATGAATGTCCCTCAATTATAACTTAGCAGTTCCAAACTGAAATATATTTCATAACGGTGATCATGTTTTCTCGGGGTTCAATATGTGGGGAAATCACATGGATTTGTCTGACTTCCTGCTATCTTTCAATATAGGATGTTCAGCTGTTACATTTTTTTAGACACTAAAAGAGCGAAAATATTCACACATGATTTCTGAGGGTCTGCAGCTGTAAATATCATGTAATGGTGTTGTAATTAGTGGAAATGTATGACTCAAATGCTGTCTTTGAGAAAGCGCAACTCTGGAAAGGGAAAGTGATGATATAATATGATAGTAGAGTCACTACCACAAAGGGGTTGCCACAAATTTATTGGGACAGATAACATTCATGGTGCACTTGGTCAGAAGTAAATCTGTGACTTAAAGGTTTCTGTGTGTGTGTTTGTGTATGTGTATGCAAATACAGAGACACACCTTTAAGTTACATATTTACATCTGATTAAATGGACCACAAATGTTACCTGCCCCAATAAATTTGTGGCAACCCCTTTGTGATAATAACTGTACTGTCATATTATATCATAATTTTCCCTTTCCAGAATTGCACTTTCTCAAAGACAGCATTTGAGTCATATATTTCTACTAATTATGACACCATTATATGATATTCACAGCTGCAGACCCTCAAACAGACAGACAGACATACAGACAGACAGGTTTCATTCTGAAATGCTGTTGAAAATTCAAAATAATTGCCAAAAGTTGAGAATAAAATGAAGGCTACCAGAATTTTATTTTTACCTAAAAAAATTCTAGGTTGCTGTTCAAATGGTTTCTTGTTCTTTGTCTCCTTAATGCCATTAGAAGCTTTCTGGATTTTACCTGTAGGTATTGTAGTAAAATGAACTCTGACATCTTCTTTGGGTTTTCTTATTCCACCTTTTCTCTCCTATACAACTCAAGACAGCGAACACACCAGAACTCTTCCCTCCTCCTATTTTCCCCACAGCAACCACTCTCTGGAATTGGACTGAGTGAGAGTGAGTGACTCGTCCAAGGTCACCCAGCCAGTTATGCGGTTCTTGTAAAAGCTAAATTCTATTGCATTTGGCAGAATGAAAATCCAAATACATATGCTGATGAATTGGACAATTGATTTAATAAAGATCTGATGGATAATTTAAAGAATATAGTTCTTTTTGAATGAATTTTTATGTATTTTTGTCAAATTGGGAGGGAGGTGTTAGCTGTAGCCCTATTTTCAATCAATGTGCGTATGACTCGTTCCTAATGCACAATTGTTTGTGATAAAAAGCCAAAGCCAAAATTGTATTTGTAGCAGATGATGTCAGATAGCAGATTAAACAATACACAGATTAAACAATAACTGACATTGTTTGCTACTACGGTGACGGTAGGTTGCCTAAGTAAATATAGGGCAAATACAGTAAATCAACACTTGGCTTTTCTCGAGGATTTAGGTTTTCTTTACTTAGCATGATGTGGCAGCAAGAGTCTCTGAGACTGTCTGAACAAAAGCAAAACAAGATTAGGCTTCTGGGTCTACTACTAGTAATCCTGGGATTGGGCAATATCATGGATCTAGAAAACATGAGATTCCTTCCAGATCATGTTGAGAAATATGGCTACTTTTTGAATGATGCAAGCTTTAAAACACAGACCTTTCGTTTTAAAAGTGTCATTTGAAGAAAGAACAGAAAGAAATAATTTAGAAATGGATACTGCATTAAAAATAATCAAGCAAGGCTAACCCTGCAATTTGAGAATTAGAGAGGACATAGATCAAAGCCAATCCTGGGCAAAATTTAAGCAGTTTTAAAAAGGACATGGAGCTAAAAAGCTACTTAAAATGGTTTGGTGTGAGTGTATCTGCTTACACATAACTCTGTAAGGTTCAGATATAAAATCCAACTGCCAATCTACTCAAAAGCTCTATATACATGTATGCACAGATAGTCTTTGATTTACAACCACAACTGAGCCCACAATTTGGGTCTTAAGTGGTTGCATTCATTGAGTGAGGTTCCCATCTGACTGTTTCCCTCAACAACCGCAACTCCAACTCCCCCTGTTGTGAGCATGCCTCAGGGGTGGGATAGGACCTGTGACACCCAGCCCTCACCAGTGTACAGTTGCCTGCTGCAGGCAGGGGTCCTTGGCCTTTTGGTCCCACTAGTATTTGTGCTTTCTCTCCATCCCATCACTAAGTGGAAGAATCCACTTGATTTCTCTTAATTGTAAGTTGAGGACTACCTGTATTCAAAATCTGAATATCTTTTGAGCCCTTAATCCATTTAAAACTTTCTGTGGTCAGATCCTTGTCTTGCTTTTTGCTGTTTATTTTAAATTCTTAACCCTGCTAGTCTCCTCCCATTTACTATACACTTGTTACTCTCCGGGTCCTTTTAGACCCGGAGTATTAAAAAGTTGGTTCTAGCTACTGGAATGGTCTTTTTGAATACATTTTTGCTAGTATACTAATTTGAACATTTCTGAACACAATGAAAGGAAAATTGAAGTGAAAAAAAACTTATTTGTTTATTTTGTTCATAAACACCCCTGTTTTTGTGAAATTTTGTTCATTTTCATCTAGATTAGGCTGCAAAATCTGACTTTTTTTTACCATCTTTGGCATTGGCATAATCATTTCACATTTATGAATGTTTCAGATATGCAGGGAATTTTTTTACAGGGTCTCAAACTTCATTTCGGGTCCTTTTAGACCCAAGGCGACAGCAGGGTTAAATGCTATAAAATACATTTTACAACATTAAGGAATTAAGGAGCTCATCCAGCATTTGCAATCTTGACACTCTGAAGGTGTGATCTAGTTAATAGGCAATTTCCAGAGATAGTTAGCAAGGGAAATGTGCAAACTTAGTTTTCTTTGAAAAAGCTCTATTTGTGGCCCAAGCAATTATTGTGAAATTCTCCCATCTCCTGATTTCTCCCCCCACCCTTCAGAATTAGCTATCTGTGAGGAGCAATCAAAAGGGAAGCAGCTTGGATGATCTTGAATCTTCCCTTTCATCAAGAGAAGGTCATAGGAGCTGATCTACTAATTGGCTCTTTATTAATGTCCGCAAATGTCAACTCTGCTTTTTTGCGGAACTGCCTTCAGTCTACCGCCTTCCCCAGGAAGGGTGCTTTCCATCAGTGTCTTCCCTAATTACTTCAGACAACCTGGTTGTTAACTCCTCTGCCACCAAGAATTGTAATGGGCAGGTTTTCTCCTTCCTTCAGACTCAATAAGAAGCTAGTCTTTTGTTATAAAAGACAAGAGCAGTTAACTTTGTTCTTTGCCTTCAGAACCATCAACCTTATGCATAAATTTTCATCCTATGTATTTATGCATTGGACAAATGAATAAATAAAATAAATAAATAAATAAAATACAGTGTTCCCTCGATTTTCACGGGTTCAAACTTCGCGAATAGCCTATACCACAGTTTTTCAAAAAAAAAATTAAAAATACTTTGTGGGGTTTTTTTTCTATACCACGGTGTTTTCCGCCCGATGATGTCATATGTTATCGCCAAACTTTTGTCTGCCATTGCTGGTTGGTTGAAATCTTGGCCAATCAGCGTTGTTATCGCAAAAAAAATAATTATTGTTAATAAATATTTATGTTTATAAATATCAGGATCACTGTGTCTTATTCAATGGTGAGTACCAGTAATAATGGTGAGTAAAAGGATGTTAAGGGAATGGGAAATGGTAATTTAGGGGTTTAAGGTGTTAAGGGATGGCATGTAATAATGTTCATAGCCAAAAATGGTGTATTTACTTCCGCATTTCTACTTTGCGGAAATTCAACTTTCGCGGGCAGTCTCGGAACACATCCCCCCCAAAAATCAAGGGAACACTGTACTGGCAATACCATACAAGTGATTTGAGTTTATCTTTCTCTCCATCTTCCCTCCATTGCACTAGCTCCCCCCACTCCCAAGCTCTTTAACAGGGCAGTATAACTCAATTTCACAGTTCATATTTAAACAATTCAACTCTTACCTTCCCCTTGGTAGGCCACATTTACAAGGCTTCTTCTGACACCTGCCTTCTCCTTCTTGGACAGCCATGATCAACTACCACTACAATACAGTTTTTTCATACAGTCATTTTTACAACTTATTAGCTTCAGGCTCATTTATGCTTCTCTGCTTTTTCCCATTGTGCATCTCTTGGTGTTTAGTGGAGATACCTTGCAGCTTCGTCACTTTTATCATCTGTTCCCTTAAATGACTTTCATTTCTCTTTAACTCTTTGAAGTCCATCTCCTCCCTTCCATGGATCTTTGAGGGGGGGTGTCCCAGTAGGTAACCTGTCTGCTAAGAAGCACATTATTTCTTTTTGATTATCTATTTACCTTTATTTCCTCCTATTTACCTTTAACATCTGTTTCTTCTTTTAACTCATTCCAGTTACTGACAAATTGATTTCCTTGCTTCTCATGAAAATTCCCTACAGTTTGCGCAAGATTTATCCATTTATCAAAGCTGCAGTAACCATCTGGCTTACATAAGGAACCTAACACCTTGTTCAGATTTTGTTTCCCCATATTTTTTAAAAAAAATTTGGTACTCACTGTTTTAGTGAGTCTTATTCAACTCCAGTCTTATTCATCTTGGCCTTTATATTTGCCTTTCTAACGGTGGTTACACATGACGGGAGTCCTTAGGGATTGGGTGGCATAGAAGTCGAATAAATAAATAAATAAATGTTTATTGCTCCCTTTACAAACGCTTCTCAGCAAAATTAGCAGTCATGGAATTAGATGTAAAATTTTCTTGAGTAAAACTAGCCTATCAAAGAATAAGAAGCATGTAAGTAAGAATGCCGCTGGCGACTCACCGCTGGTCACGTCATCCCCGGGGGCCGCAGCGCGGCGTTTGGGTGCGTGGTCACCCACTGAACCGGGCAGGAGGGAGGCAGCCCTATAAAAGGGGCTGCCTCGTGGCGTAGTGCCTCTTGCCCGCCGGCGCTGGACATCTCTTGCCCCCCGAGCTCACCGCAGGCCGGAACGGCGAGGAAGGACCAGCGCGCTTTTCTCCCCGTCGGGAGGATTGAGGAGCACGGCTTCTGAAGCCCCTGGGATCGATGCCGATCGCCGGGGG
This sequence comes from Erythrolamprus reginae, assembly GCF_031021105.1. Lineage (NCBI taxonomy): Eukaryota > Metazoa > Chordata > Lepidosauria > Squamata > Dipsadidae > Erythrolamprus > Erythrolamprus reginae. Next base: position 297,391,597 of record NC_091951.1, on the reverse strand, counting down.
CAGCTCGGGTTACGGGGGCCGGGGGCGGCGGCATCCAGCGCCCGTGCACAGGCTGTTCGCCGGGCGCCTGTCTGGCTGGCGAGGTCGCTTCTCCTGTTTCGTTGCCGGCAGCGCGCAGGACGGCGCCGGCGGGAAAATTGCGGGATTCGCCTGTTTGCTTGCTGGGGAAAGGGAGGAGGGGGTCAGATGGCTACCGTGCCGGCGCCCCTCCCCCCCCCACCTTAGCCTCGTGCATATGGCGGCAGGGCGCGCGGGGCTTCAACGGCTTGCCGGCCGGGTTGAGGTTTCCGGGCCAGTGTTCCGCCGGGTGTTTGAGCCAGGGCTCTTACGGCCCTGCCGGTTATGCGCCTGGAGCGCTTCGGTTTGGGGAGGTCCGGGCGAGCGCGAGGGAGTGGGGCGACGGCAGCGGGGAGGCCGTTCGCCCTTCCTCCACGTGGTTGGTTTCCTTTTTGCTGCTGATTTTCGGGGTCAGGACTTTGCGCGGCGGGGGGGGGTTTCTTGCCTCCCGGCAGCCCCTCCCCCATTAGCACTAGCCAGGCGGACACTGCTTGGGGCCCCCGTTTCCCCTGGTAGAGGAGAGATTTACATAATTTTGCCCCTTGCTAGTGTACATTGGTACACAGCGTTTGCTGTGAGCCGCCCCGAGTCTTGGAGAGGGGCGGCATACAAATCTAATAAATTATTATTGTTGTAGTTGTTATTATTATTATTCTTATTATTGTTTTATGATCATTATTATTGCATATGAATCAGTTCATAATGATAGTGATCGGTTAGGAGAATAGTTCCAGCTGTGGGCAGAAGTTGTTTGGTTCACTGAAACCCACGGGATTAATTTTGTAGAGTCACGGTAGTCTGGATTGAGGGAGGGGGATTTATTAATTGGTCATAGAATTACAGTTGGTTTGTCCCCCCCTCCCATTTCCTGACAAAGGGGTGATTTATTGATTACAATGCCAATATTGACCTATTTATTCACCGAGCTAATTTTGCATATAGACAATTGGGCAACCCAGTTATTAGATAAGATGCATTTCATTCTTGACTGATTTATTGCACAATGAATTATAAACACAAGTAATTAGGGTAATGGTTATTATTGATCCACTAGAATCAGGGGGAACTTACACGGGAGATATGGATGAATGCAGTGGTTGAGGGATCTAATTCCTCCCCTTTTAGGGAGCTTTAGCTGATTAAGTAGTTGGATTAATTGAACCCCTGGGTTCAGTTTTATTTTATATACTATTAATTCATTCTATTAGTTTAATACTAATGGTGGGTTTAGGGTATACAAACTGAGAGGAACAAGGCTCGTGTATGCAAGCTAATGGTCTGGGATAGGCCAAAGGCTGGGTTTTTTGGCTTGCTGGATTCATAAAGAGTGAATCAACGCTACAAGGATATATATATGGTCGGTAGAGGGGGCAACATGCAAAATTAATGAATTGTTATTATGGTTATTATTACTGTTATTATAAAGGATATATTTTAATTTTATTTTATGGTTTATGTGCTAGCCACCAGTACTTTAGCTGGACAGCAGCATTACTATGCCCTCATTGCGAGGAGGGGGATTGCCCACATGGCGGTTCCTACCTTTCCCCAGTTAGGGCAAAGCCTGGGACACACACATACACGCCCTGGCGGTAAGCAGGCCAGGCGCTGTCACTCACTGTAAAGGATTTCATCTCTGGCAGATTGGAGGGCATCGGTGAGCACTGTCCGCTTGGGTGCCTCGTGTGTTGTCGTTGTCATTGTTATTTATTATTTTATGGTTTTATTGAAGGAGTGGTTGATCCTTGGGACAACGTACAGCAGACATGGGCAGTGGATCTGCAGTAGCTGAGTTTAAACATGCCTGGGATAAACATATCCATTGTACGATAACGTACGGGAAAGGGTGTGGGAGCAGACTGGAGGGACCATGGGGTCTTTTTCCTGCCATCGATCTTCTATGTTTCTCTCATTGGCCACTTCGGCCAGGGCACATGGTCCATACGAGGTACCTGTTGACCTTATGACATGTGGGAGGTAGTAAAATTGGCAATGGCCGTTTAGGCGATGGGGGCAAATAATTCAGGATACTTTGAACCTGTTGTATGCTATGGCAGTTCCATTCGGGACAAGAACCATAAGGAGAACCAGACATTGGTAAGAGGGACATTACACCAGGGTAGCATTTCTGCCTTTATAGGATGTTTTAGGGGTTAAGGCACTAATACTGCCCCTGACACTGGGGGGTAGGGCTCTATCACTATGGGCATGACTGTTGGATGCTCCTCACTACTAATGTTCTGAGTTTTGTCACATTTCTAAATGTCATTTTGTACTGGGGGGCTATAACAGTACGGGTGCAGTTGGTAGCAGGCCTTTTTCTGTACCAACAAAACTGAGAGATATGTAATATCATATCTACGGCTTGCAGATCCCCAGGTCATTACCATAATGAAGTTTGGAAATCTCCTAATCTCTGGTTAATCCAGTTGGGAGTAAGCAAGGAGGAACCAGATTGTGGGGGCAATAGCCTGGCTCTGTGTTGTGAGCCGCCATGGGTCTAGGGAAAAGGGCGGCATGATAATTGCATAAATGAATAAATATATGAATTAGTCAGTTTATCGCACCCCCTTTAGTGGTTCAGTGAAGTGGTGTAGTCATTTCCTGGCATGGGGGAGGCTTGCACGAACGCTAAGTTTTCCGGTCATCTGAATCGAATTCACGATTAAGTTGATTTTCCCTTAAGATGAGTTATTAAGCATTATATCAATTGTTTCGGGGAAGAATAATTTATAAAATGTTATTATCGTCAGCTATATCAAAGTGGGGGTGTCAGGAGGTTAACATTAATATTATGGTTATATTGATTAAGTCATGTTGGTCAAGCTAATTCATGCACTAACGGTACAGAAGGCATTTGCAGGGGCCTTTGCTTATCTACATAAATTTCTCGCAACTATTTACTCCCTGGGGGAGCGAGCAGGGCCATGGAGTATATTGACTCGTCTCCCAGGCATTTTTGAGGCGGGAAGTAGAGTATTGTGACTGCCCGAGAGGCATACAGGAACATGGGGCTGCGACTGTGGCACGGCTGGTTCAGCGGCGGGGAAGCGAGACAGCAACAGAAGGCCCGGTCTGTTAACAGGGAGTATGTGCGCAGGTGCAGGTGGTTGGCAGCCACATGGCATAGGCGGGGGCACAGGGTACGCAGAATGGTGGGCGGCGCCATCGCTCAAGCAAAGGAGTGCAGGTGGGACCACACGGTTACATGCCCTCGTATAGGGGCAACAGGGGGAGCTTAGCTCTCTTAGCAAAGACCCCGGGGGCTAACTATTTGAGGACAGGGGGAATGATCAAGGGATGGTCCAAGGATCAGACGCAGATGGGGGAGAAATTAGTAAGCCGCTATACATTACCCAGTTTCAGGGGCAGCGGGCATTGGATGGGACCCAGCTTCTCACCCAACGAGGCAAGGCCGTTTCACTTGACAGCCAAAAATATGGCCTTTGGGACATGGTAGGTATGCAAGGTGCTGTCATGGTCGCATAGTAGTGGATCATGTACGGTTCCCTGGGCCAGGAAACCGATGTTAAATTGGGGGGCTGCGGCAGCCGCGTTGGTTGTGCTCGGAGTCTCCAGTAACGCAGATGGTGGATTGATCACCGGCCAGGCGTATCAAACAGGACATAAGCCTGGGTGTGATGGACTCAGTCCGGGTACAGTGAGGAAGCCAGGGACTGGTCCACTTTGTACCATAAGACAGGCCTCCACTGAGCAAATAACAGTTAGGGGCCGTTACAGGAGCATTGGCAGGATATCGGGTGGTATTCCCTCAGCAATACTGATTGCGGTTTTCAGCAAGTTCTCCGCACAGTAATGAATACGGTGGCGGATCGAAGTCAGTGGGTTTTCGTGGCGTTGATTCAAGCACCTGAGTACAAGCGTTTTTTGGGAGCGGGTGGATAACACTGTCTTGTTATTCTTATCGTTTCTCTAGGTCCTGGCCCTGCTCCACCGTGTTACGCGCAAAGTGCGAAGGAGCTGCCCTTCCTTTGCCCACAGTAGCGAACTGCGGCCACAGCGTGGCATGTCGGCTGGATGTACAGCTGCAACATTATCTTCAGGAATGTGGAGGTTGCTGAGTCACTGGGGCTTCGTGGAAAGGGCTTGAGCTCGGAGGTCTCCGTTTGAGACGGGCCTCTCCTTGTTGGGAAAGTTGGGAGCAGTGAGGGGCCGGACCCAGATTGTTTGGTGTGGCACACTGGTGGCAACCACCTGTTGCTGGTGAAGTGGGAAAGGTGGCCTGACACACGCGTGTTGTGGTACCATATGTTACCACGGAGGTGCTGGAGGCATGCCAGGAACCCAGGGCGGTGGAGGATGACAGGTAGAGAGTTAACAGAGTAGTGAAGGAATGGGTACTCCAGACGGGGGGTGGAGTGATAGATCACCCCAACATCTGAGCATCCCAATTAGCTTATTCAGAGGGGTCGGGGTACATTTGATAGACAAGGGGAATGACAAATTCATAGCGGACCTGCAGAGGTGCCTGCACATTCATGTGCAGGGGGGGAGCAGGGGGAATAAATTTATAATTTCACCCCCTGCTGTGGCCGAAAGGGGGCGGAAATGGGCGTAAGCAGCAACTGTGTGATCTCCTTTAGGGGCACCTCTACTGAGGTGAGGGGCGATCTCCTTCTCGGATTACAGGGCTCGACCGGCTTGGGTTCGGGGAGGGGGTCGCTCCTGTGGCTCGCTGCCTGTGGCGTATCAGAGACCAGTGGCGAGCCATCCCACACGCCGTGGGGGCGTGGCATTGGGCAGGGGGCAGGTGTAATTTTACCTGACCCTGCACCCGGGCAAGGAGCTTTCGCCCTAGAGTTGCTCAGTTGAGTTTGTTGGAAAGTTAACTCCGCCCCCATTTGATTTATGCACCTTTGCAGGTCACGTGGTTTAATTGGCTAAATAGTTAATTTGAATTTTGTTTAATAAAAGTGACCCTATTTATACCCACACCTTTGTGTCCGACTGTTACTCCGCCTGCGCCGCAATGCCGCTGGTGACTCACCGCTGGCGAGGGTTGCGGCGTGGGCCGGGGAAGGAGGCCGCCATGTTGGGGCAGAGCCTGCGGCCCCCACGTCATCCCCGGGGGCCGCAGCGCGGCGTTTGGGTGCGTGGTCACCCACTGAACCGGGCAGGAGGGAGGCAGCCCTATAAAAGGGGCTGCCTCGTGGCGTAGTGCCTCTTGCCCGCCGGCGCTGGACACCCGCCCACCCTCCCTCTGTTACAGGGTGCATATGATGGGTCACCCTTGGTGGGGCCGAGTAGGAATTTTTTGCAGTCACAAGGAATTGGCCGAATTGTGGCTGTTTTTTCGCCTACTCCACTCTGTGCGTGGGAGTGTGGTTAGGGGGTGGTCTCACCAACTAGCGCCCCTCCTCAAGGTCACTGGGGGGGACGGCCGAAAGGGGGCGGAAATGGGCGTAAGCAGCAACTGTGTGATCTCCTTTAGGGGCACCTCTACTGAGGTGAGGGGCGATCTCCTTCTCGGATTACAGGGCTCAACCGGCTTGGGTTCGGGGAGGGGGTCGCTCCTGTGGCTCGCTGCCTGTGGCATATCAGAGACCAGTGGCGAGCCATCCCACACGCCGTGGGGGCGTAGCATTGGGCAGGGGGCAGGTGTAATTTTACCTGACCCTGCACCCGGGCAAGGAGCTTTCGCCCTAGAATTGCTCAGTTGAGTATGTTGGAAAGTTAACTCCGCCCCCATTTGATTTATGCACCTTTGCAGGTCACGTGGTTTAATTGGCTAAATAGTTAATTTGAATTTTGTTTAATAAAAGTGACCCTATTTATACCCACACCTTTGTGTCCGACTGTTACTCCGCCTGCGCCGCAATAAATGAACAGCCTGCACAATGATGGGATACATACAATATCCTCCTTGAAGATTTTATTTTAGTAGTGCTTTTTTAATTTGTTCATAACTGAATCAAAATTGGGGTATCCTGAGAAATGACCAGATAGTGAAGTTTAGAATTGTTATTTTAAAAAAGTGACTCTGCTGCAAATCAGAGGAATGAACCCTATGTACATTCCGTTCCGTTTCAATGACTGCAAAGCCATACACATGTATATATATTTTCACATGTCTGCTGATGAGTTTGAACTACTAAACAGAGACCTTGGCAGTCTGATGAAAACACTGGCCCCATGTGGCCACTCTGAAGAAACACAAATTCCCTCCTGTGGATCATTAGTAAAGAAATAGAAGCAAAACAGATGGTTTAATGATACCTTGGTGTGAGCTTATTTGGAGATTGCATAGAGTTCACATCACCTTACCTCAAAAATATTATCATAAAACTGAAAAAGTCACAGAAAGAGGCTATCAAAATTGGTAGCATTGAGCCAAACTTTTCCCTGCATTGTTTTCTCTGTATTCCCATTTAAACAAAAAAGTAGTAGAAGAAACAATTCCCTAGGAATGGCTAGAAAAATATTCTTGTACTTATTTAGTTACAAAGTTGTTAACAGCGTACCTGTGAGCATTCTATCTTTCACCGTGCAATCATACCTTGATCCCTCGAGTATCGCAAGGGTTACGTTCCAAGACCCCTCGCGATACTCGATTTTTCGCGATATAGTGGTGCGGAAGTAAAAACACCATCTGCGCATGCGCGCCCTTTTTCCATGGCCGCGCATGCGCATATGGTGGAGTTTGCGTGGGCGGCGGGGAAGACCCAGGGAAGGTTTCTTCGGCCGCCAAGCAGCTGATCTGCTCGGCAGCGGGGCAGCAGCGAGGAGCCGAAGATCGGGGTTTCCCCTTTGCGTGGCTGGCGGGGAAGACCCAGGAAAGGTTTCTTCGGCCACCCAGCAGCTGATCTGCTCGGCAGCGTGGCAGCAGCGAGGAGCCGAAGATCGGGGTTTCCCCGCCGCCCACGCAAAGGGGAAACCCCGATCTTCGGCTCCTCGCTGCTGCCGCGCCTGCTGCTTTTCCGCCCGCCACTTGTCCGCCGCCTGCCCGCCCGCCGCCTGCCCGCCCGCCGCTTGTCCGCCCGCCGCTTGTCCGCCTGCCGCTTGTCCGCCACCCGCCCGCCGCTCATCCGCCCACCGCTTGTCCGCCGCCCGCCCGGCAGCCCGCCGCTTGTCTGCCGCCCGCCCGCCGCTTGTCTGCCCGCCGCTTGTCCGCCCGCCGCTTGTCCGCTGCCCGCCCACCCGCTGCTTGTCCACCCGCCGCTTGCCCGCCACCCGCCCGTCCACCCGCCGCTTGTCCACCGCCCGCCCGCCCGCCGCTTGTCCGCCCGCCGCTTGTCCGCCCGCCACTTGTCCGCCGCCCACCTGCCGCTTGTCTGCCCGCCGCTTGTCCGCCCGCCGCTTGTCCGCCGCCTGCCCGCCCGCCCGCCGCTTGTCCACCCGCCGCTTGTCTGCTGCCCGCCCGCCGCTCGCCCGCCGCCCGCCGCTCACCTGCCCGCCACTCGGTGCACGAGAGAGGGAAAGTGAGAAAAAGAGAGAGAGCAAGAGGGGGAGAGATAGAGAAAGAGAGAGAAGGAAAGAAAGAAAGAAAGAGATGAGAAAGGAAGGAAGAGAGGGAGAGAGAGGAAGAAAGAGAGAGAGAGAAGAGTGGAGTATTTTTTAATTAATATTTTCTGAAAAATCGCAATATAGCATTTCGCGAAGATCGAGATCGTGAAGATCGAGGGATCACTGTAGATGCAGTGGTCATGTTTATATTATAGGGGGATTTTTCCCCACACCTTTTGATAAGACTAGAACTAAAGATCATTTGAAGAATGGGAGATTTACAATGGAAAAACTAAAATATTTATGCACAGTACATGGCCAAGTGCAAATTTACTACAGCTTTCCACAGCTTTAGAGGATTAAAAAAATTCATAGGCTATGAATGGCAACTGGTCATGACTATATATTTTCTTATTTACTGGAGGATTATGCCTATAAATGATATATACATGATGCATCAGTATATACATACACACAGGCACACATATATGCATACATCGCTTTTATATGCTGTCAACTTCCTTAATGGCTCTGGAAGCCTTATCAAGGTACAATAAAAGCCTCCCCCATCCACCCTCTTCATAAATAAAAACAAGGAAGAAGGACCCTCTGAGCTTCAATAGCACTTTATTTCTTAAGAAAAAAAACCTAGGAAAAATATGAGGTATCAATTTCTATTGTACCCAGTCCCTGTTTGTGGCTTTCTCTTGGCATTGGCCTTTGCAGAATAGAACCTCAACAAATCCTAGGACAAATCCAGCAAGACAAGTTGCCTTATAATGGGTGGTAGAGAAATAAATAAACTAAACAGGATACTGAAGCTAAGTATATTTTCCTTCTGGAACAAAGAGAACTCCCTCTTTGCACATTAAGCTCCACTGTTTTTATATTATACTTTTTATAGGAAATGACTTATAAATGACTGTGTTCCATACTAAATCTTCAAACTTCATCAGCCTCTAGGATGCACTGCAATGGGGTTGCATTTGAAAACTAATTAGAAGCTGCAGCTGGTGCAAAATTTATTTATTTATTTTTATTTATTTATTCATTTGTCCAATACACAGATACATAGGAAGAAAAATAGACATGTAGTAATATATATAAGGGTAAAGTGAACTTAGAGGAGAGGATATATGAAAGAAAGAAAATATATATGATAAGTGAGAGAAAGGAAAGACAATTGGACAGGAGACGAAAGGCACACCAGTGCACTTATGTATGCCCCTTACTGGCCTCTTAGGAACCTGGAGAGGTCAATCGTGGAGAGTCTAAGGGAGAAATGTTGGGGGTTGGGGTTGACACAATTGAGTCTGGCAATGAGTTCCACGCTTCGATAACTCGATTGTTGAAATCATATTTTTTACAGTCAAGTTTGGAGCAGTTCGTATTAAGTTTGAATCTGTTGCGTGCTCTTCTGTTGTTGCGGTTGAAGCTGAAGTAGTCATTGAGCGGTAGGACGTTGCAGCATATGATCTTGTGGGCAATACTCAAATCGTGTTTTAGGCACCGTAGTTCTAGGCTTTCTAGGCCCAGGATTGTTAGTCTATTTTCGTAGGATATTCTGTTTCAAGTGGAGGAGTGAAGGGCTCTTCTGGTGAAATATCTTTGGACATTTTCAAGGGTGTTGATGTCTGAGATGTGGTATGGGTTCCAGACAGATGATGCAAAATGCAGGGGGCTACCTATTGGTAGATAAGAGATGCTGTTCTTACATAACATCAGTCTTCAGATCTGTGCAATTTGAACCTTTAAAGCCTTTTATAGCCTAATACCAAAATACCTTTACTGTATTCCTTGAGATAGAACAAACCCACTAGATTCACTTAATTCAATTGTAATTCTTGAGTTGGAATATTGAGGTGCCTCCAGCCCCCTCCTATATACACCTGGTCCATTTGTGAGATTCACAAGACATAATCAGGAGGCAATAATATTTATTTTTTACTCTATTGGTCTAGAATAAATTCCTCCTGGAAATTCAAATGGTTCAAATTCATGGGACATTAAAAATTATCAAGAGTCATTACAAAGTTGATGGTGTATACATATTGCAAATAAATACTAATTTAAATATTTTAAAAAACAAATCTTGCAGGACTAATGTTAACTAATGTTTTGCTCATATTTCCTTAATAGACTGTGGAAATGCTATGGATATAGTATATCTTATTGATTTTTGCATTTATTTCAAGTTAAGAACAAAGAAGAATGAAACACAAAAATAATAGAGATGGTGATACATAATTGTCAAAGAGAAGGAAAAAACTTTTTAAAATGCTATAGAAAAAAGAGAAATGACAAAGGAAAAAAACCCATAATATGGCCATTATAATAATAGTTATAATTGTATATATGCTTGTCTAATACAATTATTATTGAAATACACATGTTTCTTTAACACATTAAATGGATATATCTTAATTTTAAAAATGCATTTGATGAAATATCCCAGGATAATTAAGTGGGTCCCATAGAATGACAATTACATGATGCACTCCCACTGACATTATACTTAAAAAGTGCTCATCAATACTCCCACATCAGACAATAGAAACCTATTGCATGGGATCCCACACAAATCTGTTCTAGTTTTTCACTCTTCGATATTCTGATTAATTACTTAGAAGAGGAAATGCAGAGAATATTTTTTCAAATAGGTAGATCACATAAAATTGTATGGGACAGTCAATATGTTAGAAGAAATAAATGAAATTCATAAATAAGTTGATAGATTAAAGCAGAAGTCTGAACATAAAAGCAAAATTGTTCACTTAAAAATAAAATTCAAATGGTTTGGTAGTTTCAAGTTTATCAAATAGTAATTGATTGCAAACCAAAAAAGAACAGCAGTGTATTACAGCTGTAAAAAAGGAAATATATCAATGTCAATGGGCTATGTCAAAAAAGGTATAATTTTCAAATTACAGGAAATAATTACTTCACTTTATTCTGCGTTGCTCAGATCCACGTGCAAAAATGTAGTACTTTAATTATTTTAATCATCACTAAGTGCAATAGAATTCTGAAAGAATGGAACACCAAACTCAATGTAGGTTAGTGTGATGGCTGCTCTCCTGTGGTGGAACAATAGAACAAAACAGATAAAAAGAGCTGGCTGTTTGCTGAGCAGCACCCTTTCAGAGAAAGGAAAGGAGAACATTGCTCAATAGTGTGTGTGTGTGTGTGTGTGTGTGTATGTGTGTGTGTCAGTGAAGGGCTACCAAAATTTTTACTACCACACTGTGGGGTACATGGGGCTACCTTTGAAAAGTGTTCGGAAACTTCAGATTGTGCAGAATGCAGCTGCGAGAGCAATCATGGGCTTTCCCAAATATGCCCATGTTTCTCCAACACTCCGCAGTCTGCACTGGTTGCCTATCAGTTTCTGGTCACAATTCAAAGTGTTGGTTATGACCTATAAAGCCCTTCATGGCACCGGGCCAGAATATCTCATGGACCGCCTTCTGCCGCACAAATCCCAGCGACCAGTTAGGTCCCACAGAGTGGGTCTTCTCCGGGTCCCGTCAACCAAACAATGTCACTTGGCGGGACCCAGAGGAAGAGCCTTCTCTGTGGCGGCCCCGACCCTCTGGAACCAACTCCCCCCAGAGATTAGAATTGCCCCCACCCTCCTTGCCTTTCGTAAGCTGCTTAAAACCCACCTCTGGCGCCAGGCATGGGGGAACTAAGATACACTTTCCCCCTAGGCCTTCACAATTTTATGTATGGTATGTTTGTATGTATGATTGGTCTTTATATAATGGGTTTTTAACTGCTTTTTTAGTATTGGATTTTGTTGTACTGTTTTACTGCTGTTGTTAGCCGCCCCGAGTCTGCGGAGAGGGGCGGCATACAAATCCAATTAATAATAATAATAATAATAATAATAATAATAATAATAATAATAATAATAATAATAATAATAATAATAATGTAGGATACTCTGCATTTTCTTTCAACATCTTTCTTTTTTTTTAATAAAAAATAGTTTTTATTGAATTGCTTTAAAAACATAGCCAAAGACATATATACATTTACTCATTTACAAAATACAAAAAAAAGAAAAGAAAAGAAAAAGAAATACAAAACAAAACAAAAAACAACAAAAATTGTAATAATAGTAGTAATAATTCAAAAGGAGTAATAAAAGTTTAAGTTAAAATATGATAATTGCAATATGTTAAGACATGTGGGGGGTTTTGACATAATAGATTAGACATGATATATCTATACAGTTGTCTTGTGAAAACAATTTTTTAATGAAATTAAATTAATTAACTAAGATTGTACAGAAGGCTGCTAAGAAAATAATAACAACAAATAAGACATTGACAACCGAAAGGAATAACAGTGAATACCGATTGCTTTTCACCAGAAAATAATTTGATACTAGAAGAGAATGTGTTTTTTTTCCTCCTCACAAGAGGATACAAATAATATATATTTTGTTATTTGTTTATTATTGTTATTGTTGATATTGTTCATTGTATTTATGTACTTTCAACATCTTTCAATGCAAATTGGGTGCTCTGGGGTGGAGCTCCATTTTCGCTACCCCACTGCATTCCCACCCCCCCACCCCCAGTTCGGGCAGGAGCCCACCCCTGTGTATGTGTTTGGAGACTACTAAGAAAGCTCATTAGTAGTCTTTAATTAGTAAACCAAGGTTTGTATGGATTTTGTGTGTGCTGCATTCTTTGTGGTCCAAAGCTAGGGCAGAACAGGGGTCAGCAAATCCCTTATATTTAGTGGCAAATTTCCCACAACCCTCTTCAGGGATTTGATTACCTTGGTAATCCCAAAGTCGCATATCGCTTTCAGCCAAATGCCTTTTTGACATTGAGGGCATCAGTCTCTTCAGGGTATTCCAAGAAATAATACAGAGGGCAGACCCAGTATTGATTTGCATTTTACAGAGTTTTCCCTCCAATTCAAGTGTGAGGTAATTTTTATTTATTTATTTTTTTGTGACTTCTGAGTCGGTGTGGCCAACCAGAGCTTCTTTATGGCTGTAATCCCTGTAGATGGTAAAACAGTATGTTTTTCCTCTCTGGTCCTCATCTAGTCTGAACTTCCCAATAGTACTGATCTGGGTTAGCCTTCAGATTGGAAGATTGAATGGCTCGGCAAACTTGAGCCAAATGTCCCTTCTGACCACAGCACCTGCAGGTCGCATTTTTAAAACAGCAAAAATAATGCTGGTGGTTCCCTCTGCAACTTTCACAGTTCAACTGGGGTTTCTTTCCATATTATTCTTGGCTCTTTCCTGGGGTTACTTGAAGTCTGCTCCCCTTGTCTCCCACCTCAGTCAGTGGGTCCCATTCAACCTCCTTATGCTATACAGCTGCCCCATCTCTAACTGAAGGGTGGCTAGTTGACTTTTGTAATTCGACTGCTGATTGAGTGGACAGCTCAGAGGTTCTAGTCTCATTTAACACTATTTGGAGCATAACAACCTTTTTGGCCAACAGCCTACACTGCAGCCTTACATCCCTAACTCTACACACTAATTGGTCCAGAAGGATATCCTCCAAATCCCTAAATTTGCAGTATTGGGCAGCTGACCTCAATGTTGCCATATACTGGCTAATAGTTTCCCCTTCTGCCTGATATCTGCGATGGAAGACATAACATCTGATAATTTTAGAAGGTAAGGGAACATAATGACCTTGTAATTTGACAAGGAGAATCTCCTATGACACATCCTGGACCGTCTGTGGGACCATTAAGGCTATGGCCATTTCAAACATGTCATGGCTACATATGCTCAAAAATACTGCCAATTTTTGATCCCCATGGAGCCCTTTATAATCATTGGTGGCTAAAAAACAGTCAAATCAGTCCAAAAAGGAATCCTGGGAATCAGTAGTTTGGTTATATGGAGCAAAAGTCAAGAGGGTGGCCATGCTGACAGCTGTAACTTCTGAGGCAAATCTGCAGTTAGAGGCTGCTGTGATGTCTTGTACTCAATAATTCAGCTCTTAACAGTGACTATACTCCCAAGCCGCCGGTATCCCACCTTTGTCGCCAGTGTTGTGTTTGCTAATGAGGCATGAGAGAGGCAAGACTATTCAACTCTTTCTTTATTGAGACTTCACCCCAGGCTAATGATGACTCACTCATAGCTTACCATCTGAGTGAGTGAGCAACAACCCACAGTGTGACAGTTTTATTATACTACAGCCTTAACCAATCCCCAGCCAGCAATCTCCCATTCTTGCAATAGCCAATCATCAGACACCTACCTCATCATGTGGCCATGCTGGATGTGACAGTATTACCTCCAAATCAGAAACATTTATTGATATTTACATTTGCCTTAGAGTGAAAAATCTTATCATTTTTGCCAATGTTCCAACTTTTGCCCATCTGATTTAATGGCTTTGTGAAACAGAGATATCTGCTCAGAGCACAAATAACAGCAGGAGTGCTTGTCACAGAAGTTCTCTACAAACAAGCATTCAAGGGACATAGCTCGGAAAAGAAGTTATTGCAACCCTACAAAGGTATAACAAATCTAAGGTCACTCAAGTCTTGACATTGAATAAGATCACTATATATATGATTGTGCCACAAAAAGTTCTGTTTTTTTTTAAAAAAAAAACATCTTATTTTTATATTAATTTTGATAAGCACATGCTTTACATAGTATTATAGTAACATCATGGCTTTGGCTAATATTACAATTGTAATAGGGAGGAAGTGTCATGGCATTAGAACTCGTTTCACATAATGAGCAGAGCTGAATTATTCTGGAAGAAAGACAAATGTGGAGCAGGCTAATAAAATAAAATGTCAATAATTGAAACATTGCCTATGTTTCATTTTAAAAATATGGATGATAGTGATTTCTGACAGTCTCAAAATGGGTGAGCAATGTGGTCGGGCGGTAGCCTAGAAATACAAATAAACAAATAAACAAACAAAGTCAGGAGGTAGGGAAAGCAAGTAGGATGCTTGGCTGCATAGCTAGAGGTATAACAAGCAGGAAGAGGGAGATTATGATCCCGCTATATAGAGTGCTTGTGAGACCACATTTGGAATACTGTGTTCATTTCTGGAGACCTCACCTACAAAAAGATATTGACAAAATTGAATGGGTCCAAAGACGGGCTACAAGACTGGTGGAAGGTCTTAAGCATAAAACGTATCAGGAAAGACTTAATGAACTCAATCTGTATAGTCTGGAGGACAGAAGGATAAGGGGGGACATGATCGAAACATTTAAATATGTCAAAGGGTTAAATAAGGTTCAGGAGGGAAGTGTTTTTAATAGGAAAGTGAACACAAGAACAAGGGGACACAATCTGAAGTTAGTTGGGGGAAAGATCAAAAGCAACATGAGAAAATATTATTTTACTGAAAGAGTAGTAGATCCTTGGAACAAACTTCCAGCAGACGTGGTTGGTAAATCCACAGTAACTGAATTTAAACATGTCTGGGATAAACATAGATCAATCCTAAGATAAAATACAGAAAATAGCATAAGGGCAGACTAGATGGATCATGAGGTCTTTTTCTGCTTCTATGTCTTGTCTGTTTCTATGTTTCTATGTTTCAATGATATAGGTTGGAATATTTGCGCATACTGTATATGCTTCATTAAAGTAATGTGGAAAAAACCATGATTGTTATTATTACTATTGCTCTTTTTTCTTCTTTTATTCCAGTTTTTCAATATTTTTTTATTTTTTAATATAATACACTCATAGAATAGTTTTGAACTATTCTGCTGAAAAAGTGTGGAAGCTTCCTAGAAATTACAAGAGTACGTTGCAACAGCCAATTCATACACAAACTATAGCTTATTATTGTTTATATTCTGCATATTGTATTAATGTAGCTTAAATAGAAGCTTTGGTTCGTTCCCTAATACCTCAATAAAGTAGAGAAATTGTTGCACCATGCGCTACCCTGTCACTGATTCATCATTTTTAATGTATAATGCCGCTATTAGGACCATGCTATCCTGTTATGGCACCAAGTAGCTGCTGGTAGCTCTGGCAGCTTTTCGTCTTCCGAGTCTCTATCAAGGGAAGACAGGAGGAAAGGAAATCGGATGTCAGTTATCTAAAAATCAATTCAGATAATGGTGGCTGCTGTTATAAGTGATTAGCAGTTGTTGGCCAGCTCATCTGAGATCCTGTAGGCTGAACAACTATAGAAACATAGAAGACTGATGGCAGAAAAAGACCTCATGATCCATCTAGTCTGCCCTTGTACTATTTTCTGTATTTTATCTTAGGATGGATATATGTTTATCCCAGGCATGTTTAAATTCAGTTACTGTGGATTTATCAACCACGTCTGCTGGAAGTTTGTTCCAAGGATCTTCTACTCTTTCAGTAAAATAATATTTTCTCATGTTGCTTTTGATCTTTCCCCCAACTAATTTCAGATTGTGTCCCCTTGTTCTTGTGTTCACTTTCCTATTAAAAACACTTCCCCCTGAACCTTATTTAACCCTTTGACATATTTAAATGTTTCGATCATGTCCCCCCTTTTCCTTCTGTCCTCCAGACTATACAGATTGAGTTCATGAAGTCTTTCCTGATACGTTTTATGCTTAAGACCTTCCACCATTCTTGTAGCCCGTCTTTGGACCTGTTCAATTTTGTCAATATCTTTTTGTAGGTGAGGTCTCCAGAACTGAACACAGTATTCCAAATGTGGTCTCACCAGCACTCTATATAGCGGGATCATAATCTCCCTCTTCCTGCTTGTTGTATACATCTATACAACTATTATCTCAGATTCAGTTCCAATGTTCAGGTAACTTTTCTTTCTGTTTGAATCGAAGACCACCCTACTGGATTATATGCAAATGTCCAACCGAATTTACAATGTTGAAAGGTGTTCTATAGAGGCACATGCAGAATTATTTTAGTTTATGTGTATTTGTGTGTATGTTGTTATTTACATCACCAGAATGACCTGATAACCCCAATTTTCTCTTCCTCTGATGTTGAACGTATTTCATTTCCAGTCCTAATTTATATCTGTCAGCTACAAAATATGTAGGACAATAAAAGAGAGTCAGAATAATGTTCCATTATGCCAGCAGTCCTTTCTACATCAGGATAGCTCTTGCTAAGGATGGTTAATGAGAAAAGATTTCATTCAAATCAAACTCCAAGATAGAGCATATCACACACCTTCCAGAAATGAATCGCTTTTGAAGCACTTTGCAGTAAATAATTTAAATTTAAAAATAGGAACAATAATTTATTTATTTATCAATATCAATAGAGTTGAAAGGGACCGCCAGGTCATCAAGTCCAACCCCCTGCCCGAGCAGGAAACCCCACAGCACCCCAGCCAAATGGAAGTCCAATCTCCTCTTGAAGGTGTCCAGAGCCGGGGAGTCCACCACCTCCCCTGGCAGGCAGCTCCACTGGTTGATCGCTCTGACCGTCAGGAAGTTCCTCCTTATTTCCAGGTTGAATCTCTCCTTGGTCAGCTTCCAACCATTGTTCCTCGTCCGGCCCTCTGGTGCCCTGGGGAATAAAGATAAAGAATTAAGGTAGGAGATGTATAATATATGCTATAAAATAACATTGGCAATTCTGCAAGTGAAAAATCAATTTAGAGAAACCTTCTTCAATCTGGTCCTATAGTTTTGGATTATCACTACATATGCCATCATTCCATCCTCCCCCACATCTCCCATCTCAACTAACATGGTTATTGGTGTTGGGAGAATATATGCATAATACTCTAAAAGGCACCAGATTGACGAAAACTTATTTTAGATTTGTATCAAAAGTTTAAATCAGGAGGAAAACACATCAACTAATAATTTCCAGTGATAATATTAATATTATGCTTACATTATATTATGCATTAAGCAAATCATTTAGTAATTACATTAATATAGCTAACAATAAGATGCCTGAACTAGATCAAAATAACAGAATCAAGAAGGAAAATTTACATCAAATAAAACCATCGTAAGTATGTTAGTCAAGTCATTTATGCTGTGAGACTGATCTCAATGGCCTCCTAGTTCAGAGAGCAGGTTTACCAGACTATATGGTCTAGGGAAACGTGGCCTCCCTCCAGGGACGGGCTACCAATCTTAGCACTATGGGAACATACTGGGAGCGCGCACCTGTGCATGCACCTGTGCTCAGCATGTGATTCAGCTTCTGTGCATGCGCAGAAGCCGTATCTTGCACAAAGACATGCACTTGCTCGATTTCCCAGGGTTTTTTTTGCTTCTGCACATGTGGAATAAGGTAAGAGCTGCCCTGCTGTGCCGCCCCCATCCCACTGCCCTCCATCCGCCCGGCACACTGCCAGCCGCCACCACGATGCTACACCATGACACTGCCCTCTGCACTGGCACAAGCAATGGGAGCTGCCAGCTCCTATCCGCCCGCCACGCTGCCAGCCACCGCCCTCTGCCCCCTGTGCCGGCATGAATGATGGGAGCTGCTGGCTCCATTCGCCTGCCGCATTGCCAGCCACTCCCACGCCACCGCCCCCTGACACCGCCATGAGCAGCATGCCTGCTCCACCATGCCACAGCTATTATCTCTGATCTCCTGGTCAATGGGCCATGGCGCAAGGAGGAGGCAGGGTGGCCCCAAGCTCTCTGCTGTCCCACATGAGCGAAGAGATGCCTGTGGTGTGGGACAGTCGAGAGCAGGCCACCCAGCCGGAGCTCAGGTGGGCAGCTGTTGCTTGCTGGCCCCAGATGCCGCTGTAGGCACCGCAATGAGATTTGGCTGCTGCGCATGTGCAGCAGCTGAAATCTTGTGTTGACGTCCTTGCGGTAGCGAGATTTGGATAAAAAATGCCATTTCCTTGCTTCTGCGCCTGCGCCTGCACCTGCACAGAATTAAAAAATTGTAATTTTTACCGGAATCGCGCCAGCTGCACATGCAGAGTGCGTGCATGCTCAGTGGCAACAGAGTGTGCTTACGCGCTCTGTTGCCCCTGCCAGAACAGCATTCTTGCCATTCCAGATAGTAGCCCACCCCTGCCTCCCTCTCTGTGGCATACCACTGAGTGAATTAGCAGCAATGAAAACTGGAACCCATCCCTGATGCACTCACAATGGCTATTGTGATTACAGTAGTCCCTCACCTATCGCTGGTGTTACGTTCCAGACCTGGCCGCGATAGGTGAAATCCGCGATGGGGAATTTATCGACTGATAGTACTTATTTAAGTATTTATATTGTAATTGTTTGGTAAGTTTTCATTGTTTTAAGTGTTTATAAACCCTTCCCACACAGTATTTATTTTAGATACAGTATTTAAATACAGTATTTACAATTTTAGATTTTTTTTAAAAAAAAAACCTGCCGATCGAGTTCGGCGGGCTGTTTAAATCTGCCGATCGACTTCCTCAGAAACCCGCGATGAAGTGAAGCCACAGTAGGTGAAGCGCGGTATAGCGAGGGACTACTGTAGTCATAAAGTAGTTGTCATAGACATGGCTAGTCACAAAATAACCATTAACAGGAAGTGAAAGTAATTACCTATAATATTTTTACTATCCCCATTGTTATGACCAGAAGATTCCACAATATTCTGTAACTGGGTAAAGTTTAAAAGTAGAGTTGTTAAACAGAATTCACTATTTGTATTAGAAGTTGTTTACCTGCTTCTCATTGGCTGCTGCGGTTTGGCACCAATCTTTGTAGAGCTGTCAGGCGTCGCTTGTTGCCGGGTGAAACAGTATAAAAGGAAAGTGCCTCCGGTGTTATGCGCTTCTATCTAGCTTGCGTCTGAGTGAAAGTGTATCTGCGTATAGTCAGTCTCCTGCAGAGAATAAAGAATTAAAGTTAGCCACCATGCTTCTCGGTTATTTCACTGGCGACAAGGGTCTAGAGGCGATTTTTTTTTACGGAAAAAATCAATATGGCGACCCCTTCAATCATCCAGCCACCTGAATTATTTGACCCTGAGAGGTCAACTTGGACAGCCTATATGGCTAAATTTGAGATTTTCTTGGAAGCCGCCGGCATGAAAGATGCTGACAACGGCCGGAAAAGGGCTTTATTTCTGAACTACTGCGGGACTCAAATTTTTGACCTGGCAGAGACCCTGACGGACCCAGAACCGGCAAATTTGGTTCCATGGGACACTTTGATTGCTAAGTTGGCAGCTCATTTTAAGCCAACGAAACCTGCCAGGGTTTTCAGGCACCAGTTCTCCCGGATGGCTCAAGCTGAGGGGGAATCTATTAACCAGTTTGCCACTTGCCTCAGGACTATTTTAGCCAAGTGTCAATTTGACAATCCTGAGGCTAGGTTGACTGATGCCATTATATTTGGCATGAGAAATGTTTCTATCCGGAATAAACTGTTGGCAGCTGACGACTCATCTGTTGGCAGCTGACGACAAGATGTAATTAAGGCAGCTCAAACCGCGGAAGTCGCTGAAGCCGCTGCAGCTGACCTTAAGTCAAATGACAAGCTGGCCACAGTTTTTAAGATCGCTGAGGCACCTCGCGCCTCCACCAACCAGCAACACGACTACATCACATCTGACCTCGACCCATATGAAGACCACTGCTGCCAGCTACGAGTACTGCCAGCCAGACAACCTCGTCCGTCCTTCCAAGCCTGTGCCGGATGTCGTGGTCAGAATGCCCGCTCGAGATGTCCCTTTAAGGATGCTTTCTGCCGCCGCTGCGACAAACGTGGCCACATTGCCGCCGTCTGCCGAGCCATCCTTCCCGACAACACCCCCTTCAATCAAGACCTGCTGCCCACCTTTCCGTCTCAACGAGTCTACCGGCCATTCAGACAACAAGGAAGAGGGAACCAGAGACCGTGGAGCAACACTTCGAGGGATGGCAACCGAGGTAACCGCTCATCCACGGACTGTGGCACCTACCCGCCTGCCCCTAATAAAATTATTGTCCCTCTCATGTTGAATCATCAACCATGCCACATGGAGCTTGACACAGGCTCTAAATTTACTTTAATGCCGTGGCATAAACTGAGACTATATGTGCCTTCGTTGTCCCTGGACTCGCTAAAGCCACTGGACATTGCTATCAAAGACTTCCAGGGGCACCCAATCCGGGTTTTGGGAAGCACTAGGGTGCCTATAACTTTTAGAAATGTACATTGTGTGTTGCCTATTCTAGTTATTGAGGGTGCGAATCATTCCCTTTTGGGACTTGATTGGATGGCTCCTTTGGGGTTAGCTGTCACTGGTCTGCACAAGGTGACTTGTTTGAGGGAGCCTGATTTTGTCCAGGAATTTCCTGAGGTCTTTAAACAGGGTTTGGGTAATTATAAGGGGCCACCCATTTCTTTTTCTTTAGACCCTGCTGTTCCTCCCCTCCGGTTAAAACCTCACCGGGTACCGCTGCCCCTAATAGATAAATTAGATGCCCAGTTGCAGATGCTCCAGGCTCAGGGTATCTTGGTTCCTGTAGAACATGCCCCCTGGTAGACCCCTATTGTCACCCCCCTGAAGCCTGATGGGTCTCTGAGAGTTTGTGCGGATTATAAATCTACCTTGAATAGGGCGTTGCAGCACAACTCCTATCCGATATCTGTCGTGCAGCAGTTGCTGCATACCCTGGGGTCTGGAAAAATCTTTGCGAGGCTGGACCTTGCACAGGCATACCAGCAGTTGCCAGTGGACGATGCCACAGCCCTGGCGCAAACTATTGTGACACACAGGGGGGCATTTAAATGTACTCGACTGCAATTTGGAATCAGTGTGGCCCCAGGTATATTCCAGCGACTCATGGAACGATTGCTCTGGGGAATTAGGGGGGTGGTCCCCTACTTTGACGATATTTTAATATCGGGGGACACTCCAGACCAACTGCACTGTAGAATTCGACAGGTTCTGGCTAGGTTACAAGCTAAAGGATTAAGACTAAAACCAGAAAAGTGTGTGTGGGGAACTTCCTCAGTGGACTTTCTGGGGTTTAGGATAGATGAAACGGGCATACACCCCACAGAGGAGAAGATCAGAGCCATTAAGGATGCCCCTGCCCCCACCTCTAGAACGGAGCTGCAAGCCTTTTTGGGGCTATTAAATTTTTACTCTGTTTTCCTGAAACAGAAAGCCTCCGCAGCTGAGCCACTTCATCGACTTCTCCACAAGGGAGCGACATGGAAATGGGGTGAGACAGAACAACAGGCTTTTAATAATGTCAAAGACCTCTTGACCTCGCAAAGTGTGGTGGTCCAATATAGTTCAACGTTGCCACTTAGGCTTACATGCGATGCATCCCCGTATGGGGTGGGAGGGGTCCCGGCCCACATATTACCAAATGGCCAGGAAGCCCCAGTGGCCTACTCCTCAAGAACGTTGTCCCTGGCAGAATGTAATTATGCCCAGATAGATAGAGAGGCACTTGCATTGGTAGCTGGGGTGAAAAAGTTTCACAACTACTTATTGGGGAGACCATTTCAACTGGTCACTGACCATAAGCCCTTGTTAGGTCTGTTAGCCACCGGGCGGCCAACTCCACCTTTTATGTCCCCCCACATGTCCCGTTGGGCTATTTTTTTGTCAGGGTATGATTACATCCTTGTACATAAGGGGGGCTCAATGATTAATCATGCTGATGGCCTTAGTCGCTGTCCATTAGGGCAAAGGGTGGAGGACCCTGCCCCTGCAGGAGATGTCCTCCTCATTGAGTTAGGTACACCATCCCTTATTACGGCTAAAGAGGTGGCCATTGAAACTAAAAGGGACCTGGTGTTAGGGAAGGTCCTCCAATACATATTGAAAGGGTGGCCACCAAATGGCGAAGACCACTCAGTGCTGGATTTTAAAACTAAGAGGCTGGAACTCTCTGTAATGCAAGATTGTATTTTGTGGGGTGACAGGGTGGTTATACCCACTGCACTAAGGCCTCAAGTAATGCATATTCTGCACCAGGGGCACCCTGGGGTGGTCAGGATGAAAGCTTTGGCCAGAGGATATCTATGGTGGCCAGGCTTAGACAAGGGAATTGAAGATTGGGTGGCCACATGTAGCCCTTGTCAGGAAACAAGGCCAAATCCCCCCAAAACCACCCCTGCACAGTGGGACACACCCCAAGGGCCCTGGTCAAGGGTACACATGGATCTGGCCGGACCTGTGGGCACAAATATGTTTTTGATAGTGGTGGATGCATACTCCAAATGGTTGGATGTTATATTGCTAGGGTCCACCGCATCTACCGCAATTATACAAGCTCTAAGGAGACTGTTTGCAACCCATGGGTGTCCAGATGTCCTGGTGTCAGACAATGGGCCCCAATTCACCTCTAGGCAACTGGAGTTGTTCTTAGCCCAATTGGGAGTAAGACATGCCTTGGTATCACCCCACGGAGCCTGGGCTAATGGTATGGCGGAGAGATATGTTCGCGTGGCCAAGGAGGCCATCAAGAGGTCATCTCCAGGGGATATACAAGAAAGACTGGACACTTTCCTACTAACTCAGCATATAACACCGAGCCTAACTACCAATAGAAGCCCAGCTGAACTACTCATGGGAAGGAGATTGAGGTCTCCTTTAGATAGGCTGCACCCATCTTATGTTAAAATGAAGCCTGAGCATGTAACAACTCCTGAACGGTCAGTGTTTGTGGGTCAAAATGTGTATGTAAAAAATTTTGACAGGGGCAAATAGTGGGAGACTGGGATAGTGACTGAGCAAACAGGTCCTAAAACCTATATTGTCAAACTAAGTGATGGACGCCTCTGGAAGAGGCACATAGACCATGTAAGGGGGAGACTGGAAACAGCCAGTATCAGAGGGAATATAGCCGACACTAGTAATGGGGTTTCTAATCCTTCACTCCCCACAGGGAGTTATACCAGACCCAGCCGTGCCCAGGAACAAATAGATTGGGACTTACCAGGGTTTAGTGACCATTCCAGTGCTGCCCCAGCTCCACCATGCTCCAGCCGTGGAAGTTCTTCACCTGCAGGACCAGAAGAACCTTCGTCCTCCATAGATGTCCAAGTCCTGAACGAACCACGCTGGTCAGAACGCACCCCTAGGAAGCCTGCTCGGCTCGAAGACTTCATTACTTGCTTGTCCAAATAAAACCTGTAATATTCCATCCAGAAGGGGGAGGGGTGTTATGACCAGAAGATTCCACAATATTCTGTAACTGGGTAAAGTTTAAAAGTAGAGTTGTTAAGCAGAATTCACTGTTTGTATTAGAAGTTGTTTACCTGCTTCTCATTGGCTGCTGCGGTTTGGCGCCAATCTTTGTAGAGCTGTCAGGCGTCACTTGTTGCCGGGTGAAACAGTATAAAAGGAAAGTGCCTCCGGTGTTACGCGCTTCTATCTAGCTCACGTCTGAGTGAAAGTGTATCCGCGTATAGTCAGTCTCCTGCAGAGAATAAAGAATTAAAGTTAGCCACCGTGTTTCTCGGTTATTTCACTCATGACATTTCATAAATACCAAGGTATTGCGTCAGATTCGGAATAATCACACGGATACCAGAGCTGAGTATTATGGGTCACTTTATTAATGTTTTATTATAGACCTTCAGAGGTAAACCAAAATGGGGTGGGATTCCTCATCCATAACGTTCCTAGGCAATTATAGGCAAAGCTCCTTGCTGAGCAAGGGATGGTTCCCTTTGGCAATGGGGCCGATGAGTAGTGCAAGGGAGACAACGAGCAATGTACCAGCCCCTCTTCTATGGGGCTCATCACCCCATCCCTTGGCCCCCCCCTGCCTATATGCCAGATGCCAGCCCTCCCGGGCGATCTTGCATGTTCACATGAGATCACCTACCCTGCATGCAATGGTGGTCGTGTTATCTGGCCCCACCACAAATGTTGGCCAGCCGTTACTCAGTCGGCCTCACAGTTCTTATAAATTAGTGTATTTGTGCTTGTGTGAGTGTCTCTGTGTGTGTGTGTTTGCATACATTCACCTTAGTATGCTAATGGTTATTGAGACATTAAGTACATATGAAGAAATTAACTTCTATATAAAGTCTCACTGTTTTTCTGTTCAGCCCCAAAAGCCAGAATTCAGAGCTGAAGTTGGCTTCTTTACCTCATTTTAAAATCAAGCCAGCTTATCTCTTGAACCAAATAGAATTTAATTTTAGACTATTTAAATGCCTCCAATTATAAAACATAAGATTGGCTTTATGCTCTGGATAATGCTATTTTGGATTAATAAATTGAATGCTATTATAACTCCCTAGTAATAATAGAAATATTTTGCAATGCCATTATATTTGGCTCTAACTTTTATGATCTTTATTGGCTACAGTAGCCAAGAAAGAAAGAGAGTGTCTTTTTTCTGCCAGACTATATGCACAGTGAAGACAAGTTACAGAGAGTGGTGGGTTTCATAGAACAGAAGAGTTGGAAAGATCTACAACAACTCAATCAACAACCAACTTGCTGTGGCCAATTTGCCATGGCCACTCCCCATTGGACAAGAATTAGATTAATATTGAAGAAAGAGTGGAATACAATCATTAAAGAAAGGATGTCACTTAGGGACAAAATGAAATATGTACAACAAAAAATGTTCATAGCTAGGGAGGAAGAGATCACTTATTGCATGTAAAGAAGAGGTGATATGTTACTGTTTTTACTTGTGATGGGGGAAGTTATTTCTCCATATATTTCTTTTTTTCCTTTTACCCTATACTTTATTTTTTCTTTCCCATTTTCTTCTTATTTTTTTCTTTTCCACATTTTCTGGGTTTTTTTCTTTTTTTCTATTCTTTTCTCAATTGCTAACTTTTTAATTGTAACATTTAATAAAATTAGCGTACAAATGGTGGGTGGGTGGGTGGATGGATGGATGGAGAGAGAGAGAGAGAGAGAGAGAGAGAGATGATAGATAGATGCAGCCAGTAAGTAAGTGGGCACTTTAGAAAATGGATGTCCCAGGATCTCATATGCCATAGAACAAGCTCCTTGCAACAAGAGTAAGAGTAATTAAGGGGTGTGTATAAGCGCACCAATGTGTCTACCATCCCTGTCCTAATGTTTATTCATATCTATTTCATATATTAATAACCATGTTTATACCTATATCTGTTATCTAATACACACTTGGCAAATATAAAACAAAACAAAACAAAGAACAAAAAACCCCCCCAAAAAATATTCACAGGAGCTTCCCCATGATTTTGCTTCGGGATACTGGAGCAGCTGGAACTTCAGGGAATGGTCATAAGCACCTCTTGATCAATACTATCGTAAGTTCAAATGATTGCTAAATTAGTGTTGGTTAACTGAGGACTACCTGTATGTCAATTTAAAAATGTATGAAATTACTGTAGTCCTCGTCGTTTTCCTTACTGCATGTTGTTACATGATACATAGTAGAGATGTTGAATTATATTTAAGAGTTTTTTGGGCACAGACTCATTTATACAAGATTATTTTTCAATAGATGAATGCAGACAGGGATATATTGTCACTGTATTTAAATAAGTGATGAATTTTACATTATATGAGGTATTCCTTGGCTTCAACATTTTGGATGAATTGCTTTTAAATTTTTAATTCATGTTTACTAGTTGGAGCAAATATATTTACATATATTCTCTGATGTCTATTTTGATACTATCTAAGAAGAATATTATATTTTGTTTGCTTTTAATTAATATACTTTTCTAATTATACTAAGGAGGCTTTAGGATTGTTATACCAGCAATGGATTGCTCCTGGGTCAGCCCAATTCTAAGAACCAGTAGAGCCGGTGGTGGGAGGCTCTGTTACCCACACCCCGGACACTTCTGCACATGCGCAGAAACACATACATGAACCAGTAGGGTTTTAGATCCCACTACCATGTTATAAAATGATTAATATCAGTAATGGGGTGGACATACATACATATATTTATCACTTATATAACACAGGGGTGAAATGCTCTCGGTTCGCTCATGCCTGTCAGTCATCAGAGAACTGGTCATGAAGGGAGCATCAGGCTCCACCCACCTGCCCAAACACTATGTGCATGAGCTGAGGGTAAAAGAACCCAAATGATGGTGTCCTGGCAGATGGACAGAGCCTCACTCTCCCTTCGCGACTGGCTCTCCAACAACTGACAGGCAGGAGTGAACCGGGAGCATTTCATACCCTGATATATATAGCCATCGAGATAGAAAAACATCCCCAAAATATGAACAAGCGGGATGATACCTCTCGCTTACCAGACATCTGGAAACCAGCCCTCAAACATATCCCAGCCCCAGAAACCAGACTCAGGACACACATTGTAAAGCAATCAAGTAGCCTGCAAGTTCCAACTACTCAGGAGATCACGCCTAATCTACAACCATTAACTAATCAGCATACCTCAGCTACATCAACGACCCCAATTGTTACCCCTCTGACTCACCAGGAAGTTTCTACACAGCAGGCAATTGCTGAGCCATCAAACCACACCCAGCCACCAGTATTTATAGAAGGAAGGCAGCTCAGGTCTCGCAGTGTTCGCCTGAGAACAAGAACAGAAACACCAGCCTGAAGATGATGAGTGGGACCTCATCGAAACGTCGCCAGAAATTTCCAAATCCTACACGGGAAGAAACCCGAATATACCAAGACCGTCATACCTGTACCCGTGAAAATCTACGAAAACAAATATATATATATATATATATTCATTCATTCATTCATTCATTCATTCATTCATTCATTCATTCATTTGTCCAATACATAAATACATAGGAAGAAAATAAACATGTGATAATATAAAAAGAGGGTGAAGGTGAACTTAGAGGAGAGGATATATGAAAGGAAGAGAATATATAAGATAGGTGAAAAAAAAGGAAAGACAATTGGACAGGGGACAAAAGGCACTCCAGTGCTCTTATGTACGCCCCTTACTGGCCTCTTAGGAACCTGGAGAGGTCAATCGTGGAGAGTCTAAGGGAGAAGTGTTGGGGTGTTGATGTCTGAGATGTGGTATGGATATAATGTATAATTGCTTACACTTAAGCCAATATTCAAAATTTCTCTAAGCAGGTATCCACTAGTTAGCATTCTCATTAATTCTAGGGTCTCCTAATAGCCCAGCCACTTTTTCTGTAGTCTCTTGTCTTGTTCTCACTCATCCATGCTTGCTTTCCAGTACAATTAATTTAGAGTGTTATACAGTCCTTCCATTATCACCATTCACTGAAGTGTAACCTGCAACTATTACCAAATCCTATGGTATATAAAACAAATTCATACTTTCTGATTTACATTTTACATTTTTTGTTCATTATTTATTAATTGGAATTGGAATTAAAGCCACATCTTGTATTCTCTGCAAGTATTCATCAAAGCCACCATCTAATATCCATTTTCGTACATATATTTTGCAGCTATTCACATTTTTTTAAGTTTCAGAGGTACACATTATCTGTTTTATTTATTTATTTTACTCATTTGCTAATTCATGTTATTTACCTTTTATTCCTCTTATTTTCCAAATTACAGTCATCTACATCTCACATTTATACTCAAGGGAAGCTGAAAGTATTGACTTCCACTCCCATCGTGGTTTTAATCAATTAAAGCTTTCACATAACACTTTTTAGTAATATAGTAAATGGGCAGACTAGACTTAGTTGTATTTGCGTCATAAGCAGCATCTCTTACTAATGTTAAAAAGGGTAAGCCATAGGTACAAGAAAAGTGTACTTTTTTTCTGAGTGCAAAAGGAACTTGTCTGCAATGTACCCTCTAATTTTTTTTTCGGTGTGGGCGGAAAAGTATAGTGTCTGAGTGACAGTCCTTTTGGGACTGGGCGGCATAGAATAATAAATAAATAAATAAATAAATAAATAAATAAATAAATAAATAAATAAATAAATAAATAAATAAATAAATAAATAAATAAATAAATAAATAAATAAATAAATAAATAAATAAATAAATAAATAAATAAATAAGAAAAAAATCCCTTTTATTAAAAGAAATTAATATTTTAAAAAAACCAAAATCCATTACTATTAAAACTAAATCAACCAGCAAAACCAAAAACATAACTGTTAATAAAAACCGGTGAGGGCTGGGGTTTTTTTGTCTGTTATTATTTAAGTGCTTTTACCATATGCTTTAAATCAAGTCACTTCTCTCTCTGTTTCTCTCTCCTGTCATTCTCTGCCTCAATCATTTTCTCATTTCTCTTTTCTCCCCTTTTTTCTATCTTTTCTCTCTATCTCTTCCTTCCACTCTTCTCTCTCTCTCTTGCTTTCTCTGTCTCTCTCTCTCACTCTCTTCCTTCCTCTCTCATCTCTCTCTCTCTTTCTTTCTCTTTCTCTCTCTTTCCCCCTCTTGGTCTCTTTCTTTTTCTCACTTTCTCCCTCTCTTGCTTTCTCTCTCTCTCTCTCACTCTTTCTTGTTTTCTTTCTCACACTCTTTCTCTCTCTTGTTCTCTCTCTTGCTATCTCTTTCTCTCCCCCCTTTCTCTCTCTCTCTCTTTCTCACTTTCTCTCTATCTTGCTGTCTGTTGCTCTCACTCACTCTCGTTCTCTCTCCGTTCTTCTCAGCAGAGGCTGGTAATATTCAATGTCGGGGGGGCGCGCACGGTTGCGCGCGCTCCCTATCTCCATACCAGGCCACTCGGAACATTCAAAATAAGAAAAGCCTTTGCCGGCAGGCGTTCTCTCAGCAGAGGCCGGCGAAGGTGATATTCAATGTCGGGGGCGCGCGCGCGGTTGCGCACGCTCCCTATCTCCATACCAGGCCACTCGGAACATTCAAAATAAGAAAAGCCTTCGCCGGCAGGCGTTCTCTTGGCAGAGGCCGGCGAAGGTGATATTCAATGTCGGGGGCGCACGCGCGATTGCGCACACTCCCTATCTCCATACCAGGCCACTCGGAACATTCAAAATAAGAAAAGCCTTCGCTGGCGAAAGTTTTTCTTATTTTGAATGTTCCGAGTGGCCTGGTATGGAGATAGGGAGCGTGCGCAACCTGCCCCGCCTCTCCTGCAACCCCCTTGCTGAGAGCCCGGGATGAAAGTGCTCTCAGCAAAGGGACTGAGACGGGCAGGGCGTGCGTTCCGGGTGCGGAGGAGCCGCGCCCAAAGGTAGGAGGCGGCGGCGGAGCAGAGGGGGCGGATCGGGCGGGGGGCAGTGACGAAAGGCCGAGGGGGCCAGAAGCAACATGCAGAGGCAGGGGCGACTGCGGCTCCCTTCCCTTCTGCTGCCGGCGCCTCCCCACCCCCCCCACCCTGCGGGACTGCGCGCCCATGGAAAATGGGGACTGCGCGCCCATGGAAAAGGGCGTGCGACCCGGTATTTTGGGGTGCGTGCGTGCTCACGTGCGCAGCCTACAGGGAACGGTGCTCGTCTGGCTTTTACTGTAATGAGGGCCACTTTGGGGTCTAGGTTAAGGGATATTGGTGTTCCCACATAACAACCTAAAGTGTTACTAAATACATCAGAAAACTCATCAAATATACAAGAATATACATCAGGGGTCACTGAGTGAATTCCCGAGACAGACAACCCTAGTTTGGTAAACCAGTCCCGCCCCAAAAGAGATGGTAGGGGATTAGCTACAATTATTAATGGGAGGATTCCAGAGTATGCCCCTTTTTTGACATGAAATTTCCCCTCCCCCTTGGTTGGAATTAGGTTTCCCTGATAGTCCCTCAGTTTAACACTTGTCGGGCCCAATTTGGCTTGGGACGGGTCTGCAACAAGGTGCAAAAATGTGTCCCAGGAAACTAAACTTCTGGCAGACCCGGTGTCTACCTCCATTTCTAGGGGTGACCCCTCAATAGTTACAACCAAAGAATTTTTTTTGGTCCCACCTCCAGCTGCTAAAAATACTTCTTCTTCCCCATCAAATAGCTCTTGATCACGTTTTGTGGCGAAGCAGTTGCCACGGCGTTCTGGCAGGCGTTGGTTTGTGTTGCGTGACGGTGTGGCACGGTTGGCGGGTTGGTTGGGAGTCGAACGGCAGACTCTTGCTAGGTGACCTGCTCTTCCGCAGCTGTAACAGGTTGCCGTGCGAAATTGGCAGGATGAGCGAGGGTGTGGATCTCCGCAGCTGGGGCACGGTGGGTAAGACAGGCGTGGTGTCGGTGTGGTCCTCTGGTTGGTTCCATGGGTTGGTGTGCGACGGCGGTTGGTGGTGGTACGAAGTCGAGCGACTGTTTCACCTTGGTTGGTGTTGTCCGTAGAAGAGCAGGTTGTCGTGTGAATGCTCGGTTGTGGAGGAGATTTCACTGTTTCTGGAATACGGCGTTGGATGCCAGCGGACGAGTGAAAGGATGTCTCCGCGGCACAGGCGTCATCAATGGCTATGGCTAGGGTGAGCTTGGAGTGGGCTAGGAGGCGGCGCTGAAGTTGAAGGTCTCGCACCCCGCAAACCAGTTGTTCCAACAGGGAACGTTCCAGATTTTCGAAATCACAGTCCCGCGCTGCATCCCGGGGGGCAGCCACGTATTGAGTGATTGACTCCCCTTCTGCCTGGATGCGATGGCGGAAATGAAAACGGCATGAAATGAAAGATGGAGCGGGAGCATAATGTTTTTTAAGTTTGTCCATCAATTCATCCCATGGAACATCATAGACTACCTGTGGTGCCACGAGAGCATGTGCCATGCGGAACATGGGTTTGCCACAGGCGTTCAAAAAACATGCTGTACAGCGAGCTTCTGACAGTTCGGTAAGGTCTTGCACTTTGAGGTAGCATTCAAAACGGTCGAGGAAGCTTTCCCAGGTGTCGCTACTGGGGTCAAATGGATCGAAGGAAGCAGGAAATGCGCTGTGACTCGCCATGGAGGTGATGAAGGTCTTTGGTTGGTGCAGTTAAATGGCCTGCTGATGGCTACTGAGGTTAGAGTTCTTGTGGCCACCAGAGGGCTCCGCAGATGGCCACTCAACAGTTGACAGGGTGGCAAGACTGCAGGAGACTCCTGCAGACTTTATGTTGGCCGTGGAGCAAATTCCATGGCCCCGAGCTTGGCGGGGGGGCGCGGCGGAAAACGTGGTCTGCGGTGCGGTGGCAGACCTGGCAGCGTTCCCTTCTGTGGCCCAGCAGAGAATAATTGCTGGTGGCCGCCGAGCAGCTGAAAGGGCTCGGCAGCGAAGACCGGGATTTCCCCTTTGCGTTGGTGGCGGGGAAGACCCAGAGAAGGCTTCTTCAACAGCCCAGCAGCTGATCCGCTTGGCAGCGCGGCAGCAGCCCTGGCGGTGGTCCTTTCAGTGGCGGAGCAGCGAGGAGAGGCCGCCGAGCAGGCGGGAGAGCTGGCGGCGAAGACCTGGCTTTCCCCTTTGCGTGGGCAGCGGGAAAGACCCACGGAAGGCTTCTTCAGCCGCCCAGCAGCTGATCCGCTCGGTAGCGCGGCAGCAGCCCTTCTGGCGGCCCTTTCGGCGAGGAAGCGAAAAACCAGGGCTTCCCCTTTGCGTGGGCGGTGGGAAGACCCGGGGAACACTTCTTCAGCCGCCCAGCAGCTGATCCGCTCAGTAGCGCGGCAGCAGCCCTTTTGGCGGCCCTTTCGGCGAGGAGGCGAAAAACCGTGACTTCCCCTTTGCGTGGGCGGCGGGAAGACCCGGGGAAGACTTCTTTGGCTGCCCAGCAGCTGATCCGCGCTGTAGTGCGGCAGCAGCCCTGGCGGCGGTCCCCTCGACGGGAGAGCTCGAGGGCAAGGTGCAGAGGATTTCCCTCAATGCGTGGTGGTGGGGAAGACCCAGGGAGTTTTCCCTCGGCTGCCGAGTGGCTGAGGAGCTCGGCAGCGGTGCGGTGGCGGTGTGGCAGTGGAGGGCGCTGCGGTGGCCCGAGTAGCAGGGAAACTATCGGTTCTTTTTCCTTGTTACCTTTCTCTGGTGCTCGTTTTCCTCGTCGCCAGATGTTAGATCCTTACTGGATGAAGGACTACACGCACGTGTTGGGTAACGGTGCACTTTATTACAACGAGTAACGGTTACAGAATAAGCAAAGGACAACATGGCCGTGCCCGGCAGCTGTATATATGCCGGGCTGCCAACCAATCACCTTATAGCATTTTCCCGCCCAAGGAATATGGGGCGGGTACAATGTCTAACTGTCCTCTGGACACAACAACAATGTCGTTTGGCGGAGCCCAGGGAAAGAGCCTTCTCTGTGGCGGCCCGGGCCCTCTGGAACCAATTCCCCCCAGAGATCAGAATTGCCCCCACCCTCCTCGCCTTTTGTAAGCTACTTAAAACCCACCTCTATCATCAGGCATGGGGGAATTGAGATATATCTTCCCCCTAGGCCTGTACAATTTATGCATGGTATGTGTGTGTGTGTGTATGTTTGGTTTTTAATAAGGGCTTTTAGTAATTTAAATATTAGATTTGTTTTATGCTGTTTCTTGTTATTGTTGTTAGCCACCCCGAGTCTACGGAGAGGGGCGGCATACAAATCTAATAAATAAATAAATTATTATTATTTTCTTTTGAATTAGACTATTATAATCATGTTTTCTAAAAATTTAGCTAATAGATGTTATATTGTTTAGTCATTTTAGTGTTTTTTTCTGTATCTTTTAGAGAAGGAAGTGGGATATAAATCTGCTGACCAATAATTACGTTTACCAGTTGTAGACTTGAACTTACACATATTTTTGCAAGTTCAAAACATTGTAATTTATGAACAGAAACCACCACTGAGTAAAAGAACACCAATAAATAAGAACTGTAAATCTGTTCTACCTTACTTCCACTTCTCTATTTTTTTTCCATTTGGTCTTACATATTTTCCTTTCATGAAAAAATAGAGAATCATAAACAATGTTGAGTCTTGCTCCATCTTGAAGACCAACAAATTTATTATGCTATAATTTTTTCATGACGCCAAGACTATTTCATTGGATCTACCTGTATGTTGGCTCTGGCCCCTGTAAATCTATGGCACAATGCATTTTTCAGTCTTGGGGGTTCTATATGGCTCTTTTTGTTATTGTTGCTGTTTTGCTTCAACTGACTAATGTAGTTTACCTTTCTAGAATTTAATTATATTGACTTTTTTAATATATATAACTGGTGAGACATCAGAACCTAATGTGGTTCTACATATCTTGAGCATCTCCAGAAGAACCTTTTAATGGCTTGGAGTTACAATTAACATTTGGAGAAAGATTGAAAGTTCAAGTGAGTAGTGTGTTCCGAATATGTCCCTATTTCAAAATGGCAAGAAACCACTCTATCATTTTTTAGCAATGGTAAGAAGAAACTCTGGGGCACAGAAAAGTGATGTTTGAGAGGTCTCTTAAGTCCTGGGGATACAAAGATGAAAGCATCATTAGGCTGCCATCATGAACACTGATCATTATGAAACCATTTTGATTCTGGGACTGAATCATACAGGTAGTCCTTGATTTACAACCTGTCACTTAGAGATTGAAATTACAACAGACACTCCCCTCCTTCAAAAAAGCTTAGGACCTAGATTTGAAGTTCTGATGGATG
Organism: Erythrolamprus reginae; assembly: GCF_031021105.1. NCBI lineage: Eukaryota > Metazoa > Chordata > Lepidosauria > Squamata > Dipsadidae > Erythrolamprus > Erythrolamprus reginae. The sequence continues at coordinate 297,357,723 of NC_091951.1, read as the reverse complement.
CCCAACTCCATAACAACATCATTACGTCTCTCAGAATGCTGGTGGAATGACGGGAGCTGCTGCTGAGCGGAAGATTCCATCTCCCTATTGGTTGCTGCATCTGACAGCCAGTTACAAAAGAGCTGTCAGACACAGCTGAGGTTCGACTGCATTTTAAGAGCTGCTATTTGGTTGTATTCAGGGGTGGGCAGCAGGCAAGATGGGGTGGAACACAGTTCCACCAGTGGAAATTTATTTATTTATTTATTGGATTTGTATGCCGCCCCTCTCCGAGGACTCGGGGCAGCTCACAACATAAATGAAGCTGTGTGCCCAGCTACAGCTGACCATCCTACACTCCCATTCTCCTCCTCCTCCTTGGAAAGCGACAGGGAGACCAGCACCAGCAGGAGTTGTAGGGGATCCATTTCCTCCCCCATCTTTTCTCAACAGCTGATTGGCATCCATTCGCCTAGCCACCCAGCCTGAGGCAGGGAGTGACCCAGGAAGGAGAGTGCAGGAAACACGAAGCAAATTGTCACCCCAGAGAGCGACAATGGTGAGGTTGTAAGTCGAGGACTTAACAATTCACCTGAACGATGATGATCATTCAAGCCACTCCCACCTGGTCACATAGCCGGCAAGCCACTCCTTCCCAGTCACGTGACCATCAAGCCACACCCACAAAATAAGCCACACCCACAGTGTGGCATTAAAAATTTTGGCTGCCCATTACTCTTTGTATTGCTATTGCCTCCACACCTTAATAAAGGCTTGTTTTGGTTGAAGCCTCATCTCGCCTCAGTTTTTGCCACCTCTCATCGGACTTAATACACATGACTGTATTTTGGGCACTCAGCAACATGCATTTATGACTGTTTCCAGTGTCCTATATTCATGTGCCCACGATTTACAATATTTTTTGCCATAAATGTTCGTTTACTTCTGGTTTCCAGTTAAAAAAAAAGCTCAAAGCAAACAATGGTTCACTTAGTGAGAGTGGCATTTGCTTTATAACCATTATATTCTCTTAACGACTGCTGCAAATGCTCATAAAAATCAGAAATGGCATACAATAACCAGCTTAATTACCCTTATGACATATGATACTAATTGTGGGCTCAATTGTCATTGTAAGTAAAGGATTACCTATCATTGTTGGTTTGGAAGGAAAGCTTTCTTGAAATTTCTACTGATTTGCCAAATTCTAGATTAAGTGGTATGTGACATATAAAACAAGCAAAATTAATTGAAATGTGGAAAATTCAAACAAAATCGACACTCATCACTTTAGGCAATAAATGTAATAATATGATTTTTATATCGCCTTCTAATTTTAAAAAGAAAGAAAGTATCTTTGGTGCAAATTTTAGCTGTCTAGCGTAGACAGAATCCTTAAGCATACGTGGTCAATTTATGGAATATTAAAAAGGTTTTTTCCCCCCTTTAAAGTATTTACTGCTCTCCACCCATAAGGAAGGGTCACAGCCAGTAATGGGTAGCAGCCAATACAGGCTACCCTATAGAGTGGTAGTAAAAAGGAAGGTGTGACGGGCGGGCAGCACCGTGCAAGATTTGGCTTTTGTGAATATGTAGAAAGCCAAATCTTATGTGAGGATGCTCTCTCGTGTGAGATTTGGCAATTTTTGGCATTTTTTTGGTTCCCGCATGATGGTTGGGCAGCGCCTGCACAAGATTTGTTTTAGATCCTTGCTGGAATGAAGGACTGCACTCTTGTGGTAAGTAACGGTTCTTTATTAAGGAGGAGTAACGGTTTACAGAACTAAACAAAGACAACATGGCCATGCCTGGCAGCTATATATATGCCGGGCTGCCAGGCTGAGCCAACCAATCACCTTGTAGTATTTTCCCGCCCAAGGAATATGGGGCGGGTACAAGGCCTAACTGTCCTCTGGACACAACAATTTGGCTTTTGTGAATATGTAGAAAGCCAAATCTCATGTGAGGATGGGAAATTATTGCCAGGCAGGGCCAACCCTTCAGTGCAAGGATCTTACTCAGTATAATATCTTTTCTTATAGTGAACATGGAGTGGCTACCTACTGAGGATCACTTTTTGTATCAGAACACTCAGGAAAAAAAATAATCCTAGAGAAACAGTCTTTACAGTTAAGAGCGTTTCAGGAGGGAATTCAGCAGCACCAGTTTAAAAAGAGTGTTCTCCACCATTGTTGTGTCTTGTTTAAGTTTCATTTATCCCTGTTAAACTGAAGCAGATTAAATTTTTGCCCAAAGTAACAGAAGCAATTTAGCTGAACTTGAATTAAATGAAGCCAAATCTTAACAATAGCTTGAGGCCACACATTGGAGTTTTATCAAGAGGAAGGTGCGTGCCACCTTTTCATCAGATATCACCTTAGCTATGATTTTATATTTAACAACATGCCATTCTCTGTATATTTACAGATCTGGATATGTTCTGATATGAGTCTTTTTGCCAATTGTACATCTAGTCAAAGAAAATTGGTATGGGCCTCTTGGCAATTTGTATACAAAAAAAATCCCTGCTTCTGTATGAGATGTAACTCTTCAATTTCTAGCCAATTAATATTTTTTTAGTTTTGGAGACAAATCATTAAACAAGCAGACCCCATAACAGTTAACATATATGTAAAACAACCAGCTATAGTCAATTATACAACAGGTTCCAGACCTCTCTAAAGATGATTTAACTAGATATTGTATCTGCTGTTTTTCTAATAATATAAGATGACTTTCCTAACAAACTACTTTATCACTTAGGTATGCACCTAAGAAAAGAAGAAAGCTTTAATTTATGGTACTAACTGATATCTTCTCTAAGAAATTATTGGCATGTACATATTTCTGACTGCAAATCTTTTCACAATGTAGTGTAAAAGTGAGAAAACATTGTCAAGGCCATAAGACATTCAATTTTTAAAGGATTTTTTTATTTTTTTTCACCAATTTTACATAAGCATCCATACATATGCCATAACATCAAAATATACATAATTATACATTTCTGACCAAAATGCCATAAACAAATATCCGAAATTTGCACCCTTTGTACTTTTATTTCTCATTGTTTTCCTTCTATATTTCATACTACTCCCCTCTATCTCCCTCTCCTCCCTCTACCTTCTTTCTCTCTCTCTCCCTCATTCCTACCCCCTCTCTCCTTCCTTTCTACTTCCTCTTCCTCCCTCCCTTCCTTTCTACTTCCTCTTCCTCCCTCTTGTCCTTCTCTGAGTACATCTAATCATAATCCATTTTATAGTTAACAGAAAAGCAATTCAAAACCCTGACTTCATTCCAGCATCAGTGCTACTCTTAGACTTGTATCTTTTCCTTTTTCCATACGTGTGTGTTTGTAATATATTTTTTGCTGATAATGAAAAGGAAGGGAGACTATTATAGATTTATTTCAAGCTATTTTGCTCTCATCAGCTAGCCATACTCTTACCGGGATTTGAACCTGAGGAGTCTGCCTGTAAGGCAGTAGCTTTAGCATCTAGACCACAGTTTCTCCTCCTCTCAGCTTGTACCAGGGAAGAGTTATATGCTTTTTCATCAAATCACCCTGTTATACCCAAATATGGGAGGGAGCATACTCTTTCCTTTTTGCCTCTCGGCCCTTCCAGCGGACATATCCAAGGCAGTTTTTTTATAGTTGACAAAATACATTCCATATGTGTAACATATTTTTTGCTGATAATGAAAAGGAAGGGAGACTAGTATAGATCTATTTCAAGCTATTTTGCTCTCATCAGCTAGCCATACCAGGTAATAGCTTTAGCTTTAACCTCTAGACCACAGGTTCTACTCTAGACCACAGGTTCTACTCTAGACTACAGGTTCAAATCCCTTAATTATACGCGATACAAGTCCCTTAATTATACTCTTCACCTTTGAGTTTGCTTGATCTGAGCCTATCTCAAGCTCCATGCTGGCCTTACTTCAGTTTATTTCAAATGTTTCACCCATTCTTTCATTTACACCGTAAAATGACTGCATTTCTATATAGCTTAATTGCCACAATTAACATGAATTTCCAGAGGTATGTAAAATATTAAGGATCCTAATCTAATTACATGTATTTCAAAAAGGTAAACTAGTAAAATGTAGATGTAAAAGCTGGATATTTCCTTGATTTCTTTTTCACAAACCACTATCCAGTGATTAACGTGGTATTTCATGATGCTCCTTTAGTTTCATTCACCCTCCTACAATTCTTTAGTAGGAGCTATTAAGCAATCAAGATAAGATCTCTTTTCCAATCTCTGAGTCTTTTGCTCTATACTCAATGGAGCCTTAGAGCAACCAACATCAGGATGAACAAAGAATTATCTCTAAATTAAGATATTCTTCCATCAATGTCAGTAAAACTAAAACATGCCACAATGTATTTAGGCCACATGCAGGGGTGGGCTACCAATTTTAACCCTACTGGAAAGCCCCTGGTATGCGTGATTCAGCTTCTGTGCATGTGCAGAAGCCAAATCTTGCATGAAGACACACGTGCGTGCGATTTCCGGAATTTTTTTTGCTTCCATGCATGCGTGGAAGCAAAAAACCCTGAAAATTGGAGACAAGAGCTGCCAGTCTATCACGACCGGCCAAATGAGGTAAGAGCTGCCCTGCCGCGCTGCCCCCTGGCCTGCCACACTGCCCCCTCAGGCCGCCACGTGCCAGCCACCCCCACGCCGCCCCTCGGCCCGCCGCTTGCCAGCCGCCACCACGCTGCCCCCTGCGCTGGCACAAGTGATGGGAGCTGCTGGCTCCCATCTGCCCACCGTGCTGCCACTCGCCACCATTATGACGTCACCTGCCTCGAGCGGCCTGGCCACTCCACTGCACCGCAGCTCCTACCTGCAATCTTTTGGTTGATGGGCCATGGCACAGGGAGCAGGCAGTGTGGCCTCGAACTCTCTGCTCTTCCACCTGTACCAAGAGATGCCTGCCGTGCGGGACAGCAGAGAGCAGGCCACCCGGCTGGAGCTCGGGTGAGCAGCTGTTGCTTGTTGGCATGTGCAGCAGCTGAAATCTCGCGTTGACATCCTTGCGGCAGTGAAATTTGGTAAAAATTGCCATTTCTTTGCTTCCGCAGAAGCAAAAACCCAGTAATTTTTACCGGAATCGCACTGGCTGCGTGTGCATGGCGTGTGCACACCCAACGGCAACAGACCAGGCCTACACGCTCTGTTGCTACTGCCGGAAGGGCATTCCCAACTGTTCTGGCTGCTGCCCATCCCTTGCCACACGTCTTCAGTTGACATTAACATAGATTGTTGAAACTGTTACCTATAGATTAGTACATCTAATATTTTCTTTTCTGTATTAAGCAGCATACTTCTACAGCACTATCTTTTCATGCAGCTCCTTCCAAAATATGAACACTTCCAATAAAATATGAACAGGTAAGATGGTTATTCAGAGTTCATTACCATACGCCTTACATTCTTATTGCTCGCACTAAGTATTCTATTAACGGAAACCATAAATCAAATTGGAGTCCATTTTGTCAGAATTAATCTGGAAGTACTCCTCAGCGCTTATGGAAGTCACTCCAGATTTACAGCCTTCTAACTGCTTAGAAGAATTTGGCCCATTATTTCTCCTCCCTTTGCCCTCCATTGCTGGTTTAATTGAATGGCTGCGGTTGCAAGAAGAAATATACTATAGTGCTTTTGAAATTTTATGAGCTCCGTTGACCTTTTCAGACTGGCTTTATCTTTCTTCACCTCAAGCAATATTGACTAGGCTCCTACTATTCATGCTCCGTAAGGATTAGTCTGTGACTCTGCCAGGTTCCTTGCAAGAGTCGATAACAAAGATCTGATTGTCATCAGATAGTTCCAACTTCATCTTGTATCAAAAAAAAATTTTTTCATTCACCCTGTTTAGTTACACCTTTTCCTACTATTTACAGTAAAAAGATGGAGTTACAAGAATGTGTCTTTATGATACTTTGCCCAGCTAGTTAAAACAAACAGAACAGCTGCTAATAAATACATTTAACACTTGGAGTAAAACCTACTTTTTATTTAATCATAGTTTTTGTATGATTCTAATCAGTGTTTTGCCGGGCTCTCTGGTAGGAGCCTTCCGAAAATTCAAGGGTACAAATTGAAGACACACACACATTTGAAAATTCAAAGCAATGTTCTTTATCACAAAATTCAAAATAAACTAAGCACTCTTTTTGTATTGCAAAGAGCACTCCGGAAACTCAGCTTCTGTGCATGCTCAGAAGAAATAAATAAATAAAATAAATAACCCCCCTCCCAAAATCCAAATATATATATATATAAAAGATTGTTTAACCAGTTCCGTGACATCATGGTGATGTCAGCAGTGGGTCTCTACCTGTTCTGCCGAACTGGTCCGAACTGGGAGGAACCTATGTCTGCCTCAGTCTAACCTTCACAAATAAGACAAAATGCATACATAACATGTTGCTTTGGCCAGGAAGGACGGGAGCAAAAAGGATACTACTTTTTGCATTTTGAAAAAATAAATAAATCTAGAAATACTTTTATTTCTGCAAGCATATATACCATTGAAGTAATACTTAACATGTTCAAGGCAGGTTTACCTGTGCTCATCCTTCCAGTACAAGCATATAGGGTTTTTTTTTACTGCTAATTGTCATTTCTCTTTTACCTTGAATATATCCAGTCTGACCTTGGTTCCTAGAACTATAGTATTCTTCTCTATCTAATTTAAATTTGCTTAATTAAGGAGATATGCTTATTTAATTAAGTGCTCCTTAATACTGAGCTTTGATCTCATTATTTTTTCATCATGAAAAGGACTACTAAATAATGCTTGTCTCTCTATTTAGTAGGCACTTATCTATTTTTTAGGAAGACTTAATTTATGATTCATCTTATCAGTAGTAAATTTGTTTTTCAGTCTCCATCCCCCATTTCAAAATTCATAAGTGTAGGATACCCTTTCTCAAGAAGATGCATGTTGCAATCATGCACCTTCAGATCACTAAGTTATTAGCCATCGGTTTTTTTAAAGGCAGTTATTTAAATCTCAGCTTGCCTTGACTGATACTAATCAGTGTGTATTCTCCAACATCTGAAGCAATTATTAGCCAGCTTTATTAACCTTTTTTAAAAAGCATTGATCTCTTCTCTAGGGCATAATGTTTAAAGCAAAGAGTTTGGGGTTTTTAAAAAATATATTTTATATTAATTTTGTTATAATGTGAGCAAGGGATTTACAGCTTAGCCTTGAAGTTATATTGTAGTTTTCAAGAGTTTGATAGATAACCTGCATTAGCAACCACGATGCATGAGGTTAATTATGATAGAAAGAGAAATAATAGACCTTCTCCAGTTCAGAGCTTCCGGGTCCTTCAACAATTGGGAGCCTATATCTTTAGGAGAATGATGAAACCTGTTCTTCTGGAAGTCTCTTGGGAATGGTATTTTTCCCTTGGGAGTAAAAAGAAGGGAACTGTTATGCAACGGGGCTCTTCTACTTGTCTTATATGTCACACTACTGCACTACTGCAGTAGTTTTCAACATGGGGTATATGCCCCACAGTGGGGCAATTTGATTTTTCATGGGGGCAGTTGGATGATTCCACGGAGAGGGGCGGCATACAAATCCAATAAATGAAATAAATGAAACCTTGTTTAAACCAAGTTAATGGCCTTTTAGGCTTCCTCTTCATGAGTAGGAGTTCATTTTTTAAATAGTACGAATTATATGTCAACCAGGGAGGGGGGACAGGCATCATGATTTTACAGATGCTTAGGTGGAGCATGTCCAAAAAAAAGATTGGAAACCATTGCTCTACTGTCTTTTCTATCTTTCAACTTTCCCTTCACTTTCCCATTCACATCCCTTTTGAGAGAGGATGTGTACGTGATAGTCCACATGGCCACTAAATTCTGTGAGGTATAATCCCCGCCAGAAGTGAGTTCCTCCTGGTTCGCACTGGTTCTACAGAACTGGTAGCAAACTGCTGGTGACATCACAAAGCCGGATCTGTTTTTGCTGGTTCATGGATGCAGGGTCATTGGTTTATGGAATTCACTTCCATAAGAGGTCGTGACAGCTGTCGGCCTTGATAGCTTCAAGGCAGGATTAGACAGATTCATGAATGCCAAGTGTATCAGTGGTTATTGAAACAGATGTCCATGTGCCACCTCTATGTTGGTTGAGGCAGGCAGGATTCCCTTGAGTACCATTTGTTGGGGCTCAGGGGAAAGACAGGGTCTTGCCTCTTTCTGCTTGAGATCCCCATGGACAATTTGGGGGCCACTTTGTGACACAGAATGCTGGACTTGATGGGCTTTGGCCTGATTCAGCATGGCTCTTCTTATGTTTTTATGTTCTTATGCCATCTTCTCTTTCTATCTATCTATCTATCTATCTATCTATCTATCTATCTATCTATCTATCTATCTCTTCTGTCAGGCTCTCTGATAGGAGCCTCCCAAAAATTCAAGGATACAAATTTCAGACACACACACGTTTGAAAATTCAAAACAATGTTCTTTATCCCAAAAGTCAAAATAAACTAAGCACTCTTTTTGTATTGCAAAGAGCACTCTTCCCAAAATGACCAGGTAGTCTGTACAATTTCCCTTAAGCAGTCATTAAGTACTTAGCCTACAGCTGGGGAGAAACTTCACACCCCTTCTTCTTCCAACAAAGGGAGACACACACACATACTGCTCTGCTTTGGTTTCAAAGGCGTGAAAAAGCAACAAAGTCCAACACACAGGATTCCTGATGAAACTGCAACAGATATTCTTCCACAATGGCCAAACCCACATGCTGTTATTTATAGCAGTAGCCCTAATTACTGGAGCCCCACCCAAACACAAGTGTCCTCCCTTATTTCCTGTAATATGTTCTTACTTGGTCTCTTCTACGCATAATTCTGCACTTGCGTGGATCCAAAATGTCATCATCTGAAGCTATAGAAGATAAGGAAGATTGACTGCCTTGGCTGTGTGCCAAGCCCTCCTCTGCCAAGTCACTCCCACCTTCTTCTTCATCCAAGGAAACTAAACTCTGATCTGATTCTGTCGGCAATAACACAGGCCTGTGACATGTTGAATTTTCCCCTGCATCCACCTCCCCATTCCCTGGGGCAGGAGTTGGGCCAGAGCCAACCACAATATCTATCTATCTATCTATCTATCTATCTATCTATCTATCTATCTATCTGTATTTATGTACGTATGTACATATGTACGTACGTACATACATATATATACTGTATATAATTATATCGAATTTTTTGCTGATTTTTCTTTTGCACTTGTGCAGAAGCCAATTTTCCAGCCCTGCACATGCACTGTCATCTTGTATTTGGCTTTGGGGGGGATTTTTTGCAAATGTTCGGCACTGCACATGAGGTGAACACACAATGTGGCCATGAGGTGCAGGAGGAAATGGATCAATGGCAAGGTAAGTTAGAACCCACCCCAGTCCCAAACCCATCTGGAGGTTGAAAGGCTGATTTATTAATCAGTTTGTTTATATCTGATATAATTAGATGGATAATATCATAAATGCAGATACTATAGATAACTAAGCAACCCATGTGAGCACCCATAGATGCCTATAAATGAAGGATAATTACCCATCTTCCCTTTTATTTTACTGTCATTCAATTAAAGGGGATGGAGAAAAGGAACACTACATCTTACACTTGATGTTAAATGATTTTCATCACCCTGAGTGATGCATGAGCAGCAGAAAGTCAGGACCTGGTTTTTTTAAATGAATAATTACATGAATATGAACACAGTAAACAGGCTAGCATGTCGCCTTGCACAGACTGCAGAGTGTGTGAAAATAGCTCTCTCCTCTCTCTGACTATTTTCTCCCTTTAGAAACATGGCAAAATTATCAGAGAATTGTTCTTCAAAGAAATTGATTTCTTAAGTAAATATTCCTAGTGCCAAACCTTCATCCTACTAAATTTTTATATACTCTAAATATGGAAGATCTAATCAGGAAAATCTAGCCAAGAAATAAACTTTATCTGGTCAGAGATATTGTAATCCTATCTGTGAAGGTTATTGTAATTGCTGCTCTCCACTACTACCAAGTCTAGAGCTAGATGATTCCAATGATATATCAGCAAATTTGCATGCCTAAAAGCAGTAAAGGTGAAGAAGACTTGCACAAAATTCTAATTTCTATGAACAGATCAGTGCATGCATTTTCTCTATGAGTTTTCTGTATGTTTATTCATAGTCCATTTCTGCCTTCTTGCAGTGATTAGCATATAAATGTGTATCTAAACACTTGAATATGAATTTTTAAATGTACTTTCTTACAGATTTCATTAAAGTATGCATCTTTAAAACTACACTTGTGCTAATGTGCATTTTATGAACGTTTAGGGGTTTTAACAAAAGCAAAAGGGAAGCCACTACGGATGGCAAAATAAAGAAATATAAAACACAAAGTATAACTAAAATTCAGCTTGCAAGCATCTTTAGCCAGGATTAGCTTGCTTCATTTCAAAATATGGACAAAACCAAATCCCTGAGTATTTTATCTTCCATAGGTACAGAAATCAAATCTAATGACTGCTGTTGCTGTTGCTCAAAGACAAGGTGATACTGCAGGCCCTCAGCACTGATTATGCTACTGCTCAACCAAGATATATTCATAGGAGCTGCAGTCTGGTATCTGATTCTATATACCACATTTTAGGAATGAAGCAAAGGTCTGGGGTGCATATTCTGGAATACAGTACATCATCTTCAAATATAAAGTTTCAGGATATATGTCATATTTTACAAATTCTTCCTGATGGTAGCAATGGATTCGCTGCCGTGGTGGGCTGTAAATAATTTTGACACCGGTTTGCATGCGACACTTCTGTGCATGCATTGAAGCATCACCGGTGGGTGGGCGGAGTCTCTGCTGCTGGTGCTACCAGTTTTAAGAACCGGTCCAAACCGAAAAATAGCCACCACTGGTTCACTGTCAGGAGAGGTCTATATTTTCAGATTAGAAAAACCTGATGCATCCTGGAATCCAGAATTTTATCTCACACACACACACACACACACACACACACACACACACACACACATATATATATGATGGTCTTGGTATATTCGGGTTTCTTCCCGTGTAGGATTTGGAAATTTCTGGCAACGTTTTAACGAGGTCCCACTCGTCATCTTCAGGCTGGTGTTTCTGTCCTTGTTCTAGAGCGAACAAGGACAGAAACACCAGCCTGAAGATGATGAGTGGGACCTCGTTGAAACGTCGCCAGAAATTTCCAAATTCTACACGGGAAGAAACCCGAATATACCAAGACCATCATACCTGTACCTGTGAAAATCTATGAAAACACACACACACACACACACACACACACACACATATATAATGCTTGGTATTGTGCTGCTGAGTCTCTTCTGTTCACCTGCACCGCTAAAGGATTAAAACATAAGAACATAAGAAGAGCCATGCTGAATCAGGCCAAAGCCCATCGGGTCCAGCATTCTGTGTCACACAGTGGCCCACCAATTGTCCATGGGGATCTCGAGCAGAAAGAGAAGGCAAGACCCTCTCTTTCCCCTGACCCCCAACAAATGGTACTCAAGGGAATCCTGCCTGCCTCAACCAACATAGAGGCAGCACATGGACATCCGTTTCAATAACCACCAATACACTTGGCATCCATGAATCTGTCTAATCCTGCCTTGAAGCTATCAAGGCTGACAGCTGTCATGACCTCTTCCATAAACCAACGACCCTCTGCATGAAGAAATATTTCCCTTGATTTGCCCTCACTTTCTTACCTATGAGCTTTAGGGAGTGCCCCCTCATCCTAGTATTGTGTGATAGAGGAAATAACTTTTCTCTAGCCACCTTTTCTATCCCATGCATGATTTTATACACTTCGATCAAGTCACCCCCTCAAACGCCGTCTTTCAAGGCTGAAGAGACCAAGGCGTTGCAACCTGCTTTCGTGAGATACTCCATTCCCTTGTGGCAGCTAGGAAGGCCCATGTTGTGATATGGCAAATGATTTTACCAGAAACTGGTGAAGGGATTGCTGCTAAGGGAAGATAATTCACTTGGGCTCCTGAGCTGACATTTCAGCACTATAAGGAGAAGCACTTTAATAGCTTCCCCATGGAAAATATTGTTCAAGTATACAGTATATCCTTGATCTATCTCAATACCACATGGTGCAGGAAGACAGATGACTCACAAGTTGTAAGTCAGTGTGTATGTTTAGCTCTTTTCTGTAAGATCCAGAACCCCTAAACATTTTGGTGGCAAATAGGTATCTAAGAATGCTCGAATTCCCTGATTCATTTTCTGCAGACCAAACAGACACAAAATGTATGGCTAAGCTTCTATTTAGGAATAATACATTGAAATGTGTTGTGCTGTAGACCAGTGTTTCCCAACCTTGGCAACTGGAAGATATTTGGACTTCAACTCCCAGAATTCCCCAGCCAGCAAATGCTGGCTGGGGAATTCTGGGAGTTGAAGTCCAGATATCTTCCATTTGCCAAGGTTGGGAAACACTGCTGTAGACATTCATTGCTGTTTTTCTTTTTAAAAAAGAGTTATAGGACTACCTATTTTTTGCAAAGCTATGTAACCATGTTGAATCATTTGAGGAGGAAATTTTGAGAGGCAATATGCTCCTTTCAGATGGTCTATTCCTTAGACTTTCTGTTCAAAGACAAAAGGTGTCTCACAGATTTCCATATCTAGTAATCTGGATAGTTCATGTTAACATTCAAGGCATATTTGCTCTCTGAAAGCCTAGCAGTTCATAATTAATATTTGCCAGGACATTTCTCTAGTTAATTAATGTTGCCAGGAGGTTAAAGGCGGGGAGCTAAAGGGTTTGTAATTTCAGACTTTAGGGAAATAATTCTTTGGGAGGGTGGAGAAAAGAAATGGCAAAGGTCAACACTTTGGGGCAATCTCTATGAGAAATGCAAATAACCAGGATTGGCTTCTTTACATTTCAAACGATACTTGTAAAGCTGCCTTCTGAAATGTGTATGTATAGAGAAAGATGCCTAACTGCATACAAATTGATACTCCATTGTCTTTACTCTTTTCTTTTGATGCAAATACAGAAAAGTACTAGACAATCCATGACCTCTTGGGTCATAATTTCAAATATATTTTCTTACTTAAACAGAGAAATGGGTTTTGCTACTACAGGTAGGCAAAAAAGCAATATGAATTGGAGCAATTTCTGACTTCCTGTTATCTTCCCTGTTGACTTTCCCTGTAGGATGCTATCAAGGAGCATTACAAATGATGGTCATGTGATCACAGGCAATAGCAGCAACAGCAGGATTAAAATGGCTGCAACTTTGACAAGTTTCAATCCCACAAGACTTGTGGCTTCCAATTTATGGACCCAAACTGTAAATTAGCCCATCTGAGGTATGCTGATTCAAAAATTGTTGCCCTAGAATGCACTATTTCACCCAGTTGAAAGTTACAAATAATCAGAGACATGAATTTTAGATACAAAGACACCAACATAGAGATTCCAACTGGATTGCCAATATTTTTAGTGCATCTTTAAAGCATTCTTCAAAAACTATTTGTTCCATTAATTCTCTAGAGTGAGCGTTATGTTTTCAAAATCTCAAACACTTACTGATGTTTTAGATGTTATTCTATGTTATTATAATAACAAAAATTTACTGATAATAATTAAGTATACCTCTTTATTACATTTGTTTCAATTAGCGTATATATCTCACCCTCCCTCGCTCCTCTCTCTCGGTCTCTCTCTCTCTGTCTCTCTCTCTCTCTCTCCCTCTTCTCTCTCTTTCTCCACAATGTGAAAAAATTTAAAATTAGTCTGCTAAATAATGCAATGTGATACATAAATAGAAGCAGGATTTCATAAAGTTTCACTGTTTTATACATTATTTTCTTATCATTGATGCTCACAACAAATCTGGAAATGCGTTTATCAATTAATTTTGTCTTATTTCAGGGGACTGCTGTGAAATATATTGTATTCTTGGGAAACATCATTTTACTTGTTCTATTTTATTTAGCAAAGAAATAACAGAGAATCCCATCTTTAATTGTTTTTTTTTTTGCTTTATTTTCATTTTATTTTTTAATTTTGAAGCAATACTCGTAATTTTCTCTAAATGAGCTTTTAAAAATAGGATGCAATTTGTACTTTTGGGATAAGTTATCCTCTATTGGCTCCAAAGAGATTCATTCAGTCACTCAAAATGGATAAAATCTACCTAAACTTAGCAGGAGATCCCCAAATGAAGCTGCTACAATATTGTAGAATCTCTCCCAGGGTAGAGCAGGAAGGGAAGCAGCAAAAAGCTGACAAACTCTGATAGCCAGAATTCCTGTTGTGTGATAGAACTGTGTTCATTAAGTCTAGGAAGAATGTCTAGTATCTAGAATGGTTGTTTTGTCTATTCACTCCATTTCAGGATGAAGGAGAGCTGGATTATTCTCTGTTTCTGGGGGCTTATGAAATGTGATGGGGAGGGAGAAGGCAGCCCAGCTGCATGTTTAAAAGCTTTCTGGGATGGCAGCCACCTTCCGCCCTTGGCCAGCATTTTCCAAAGGCTGTGGGGACAATGGGGGGAGAAACCAGCACAGAAACCTTCACAGCCAATGCGGTTAGAGGTTTTTTGGGCTGGTGGCTCCCTCCAGCCCCTGTCCAGCATCTCCCAAAGGCTGTGGGGACTGGAGGGCAAGAGGGCAGCCAGCAATTTTTGCATGGTGGTTAGAACTATACGAGGGGATGTCACAGAGAGGAGGGGATCATTTTGTTCTCCAGGGCACCAGAGGGCCAGAGGAGGAACAACGGCTGGAAGCTGACCAAGGAGAGATTCAACATGGAGATAAGGAGGAACTTCCTGACGGTCTGTGCAATCAACCAATGGAACAACCTACCAGCGGACATTGTGAACTCCAACACTCTGGACATTTTTAAGACAAGATTGAACTGCCACTTGACTGGTATACTATAGGGTTCCTGCTTGGGCAGGGGGTTGAACTCGATTGCCTTCATGGTCCCTTTCAACTCTAACAATAAATAAATCCCAGCGACCGGTTAGGTCCCACAGCGTTGGCCTTCTCCGGGTCCCGTCAACTAAGCAATGTCGTTTGGCGGGACCCAGGAGAAGAGCCTTCTCTGTGGCAGCCCCGACCCTCTGGAACCAGTTTCCCCCAGATATCAGAGTTGCCCCCACCCTCCTTGCCTTTCGCAAGCTCCTTAAAACCCACCTCTGTCATCAGGCATGGGGGAATTGAAATTTCCCTTCCCCCTAGGCGTATAGAATTTATACATAGTATGCTTGTATGTATGAGTGGTTTTTTAAATTGGGGTTTTTTAGATTGTTTTTAATATTAGATTTGTTTACATTGTCTTTTTATATTGTTGTTAGCCACCCCGAGTCTACGGAGAGGGGCGGCATACAAATCTAACAATAATAATAATAATAATAATAATAATAATAATAATAATAATAATAATTAATAAATAAATAAATAAATAAATAAATAAATAAAAACTTTCTGGGCCAGAGGCCCCCTCCCACCTCTGACAAACGTCTCCCTCCCCACTGCCACTTCCCTCTCCTGCGGCCACCCTGTTCTTCCACCACCGCCCTCTCTTGCGTTTCAGAGGGTCAGGCTTGATTCAGCAGCCAGACTGAATGGATCCTTGCTGGGTTGGCCCAGCAGCAGCAGTAGCGTTTGCAGTCCCAAAGTCCAAGCGGCTCAGTACCTGGTGCTTGCTCTGTTCCAAATCCAACCGCACCAAGGGATCGCAGTCAAAGCCTGAGCATGGATTGCTTAGCCAGAGGCCTCTCCACTTCCCGGGCATGGCTCAATATGCTCTGACTTGGAGCAAAGGGCGACGCAACCAAGTAGGCTGCATATCCGTGCAGCTCAGCAAGGCTTGTCTTTTGGGACTGGCATACTCAGATTCTGTGGGGCTTTTGGGTGATTGCCACCTGCATCCGATTCAGGTCCTGCAGACATGCTGCTTTCTTTGTTCTCCCACCACTGCTGGTCTGGTGCTCACTGGTTCAATTCATCCCAAACCAGGTATGTGTGAGAGAGAGGGGGGGGGAGGGAGAGAGAGAGAGGGAGGGAGGGAGAGCAGTGGGAGTAAGGAAGGGGAAGTATGTGTGTGTGAAAGAGAGAGAGAGAGAGAAGGAGGGAGAGGGAGGGAGAGGGAGGAAGGAAGGAAGGACAGACAGACAGAAGAGAGAGAGTGAAAGAAAGAAAGAAAGAGAAAGAGAAAAAGGGAAAGGAAAAAGAAAAAGAAAAAAGAAAGAGGAAGGCAGGGAGGGAGGGAGGGAGAGAGAGAAAAACCCCTGTGCCAATATTTTTAATTGTTACATTATTTATCATGTGTTGATATTTTACACTGTCCCTACACCTAAGAGTGATTTTACTACCTTTCTTTTGCCCAGGGCTACCACATATTTTGTTGCCAGACATCAGCCATAATACTAATTACTGTTTTGAACAATATGCAGGTTGTATTACATGAATGGCTATTTTAGGTGTGAAGTTATGACTGAAATATTTCTGCACCTATATTGATTCTCACTGTCAGGAAGTTTCTCCTTAGTTTAAGGTTGCTTCTCTGTTTGTTCAGTTTCCATCCATTGCTTCTTGTTTTGCCTTCTGTTGCTTTGGAAAGCACATTGCCCTACCCTTCCTTCTGGCAGCCCCTTAAAAGCCTGTTGCCTATCAAACTCTTGGGTGAAGAATGTCAGCCATTTCCTTCTTTCAGTAATCCATGAAAGTGCATCTATAGCAGAAGTGGGTTCCTCCCAGTTCGGAATGATTTGCCTGAACCAGTAGTGACCCACTGGTGGTGTCACACTGATGTCACGAAGCCGGATTGGTTGGTGCCAGTCCGTGGGCACCACCATCTCTTTTTTTGAATTTTTTAATGTTTTTTTTTCCTTCTGCACATGCATCACCATTTTGTTTTTGGCTTTAAAAATGTTTGGGGGGGGGGTTGCACTGTGCATGCACACATGTGTACATGAGGTGCTCCCACATGGTGTGAGAGGAAGTGAACCAGCAGTGATGTAAGTTGGAACCTAGCCCTGATCTATAGTATGTAGATAATAACATACTATAACTTCTATTCTATTGTTTCTTAGATATATTTTACTATGAGTATATCCTCTATAACTTTCATCACGTATTTTACTATGTGTGTACCCACTAAAACCCTCATTGTGTGTTGGACAAAATAAATAAATAAAATAAAAATAAATAAATAAAATTGAAAAAAGGGAAACAACATTTTTAGAGAACTATAGATACATTGAGGCTGACAAGGAATGACTGACAGGAGAGGGGCCAGGTGAGGCACCTCTTGATGTGAGTGACATTGAGTTGGTCATGCCCACCCAGTCACATGACCAAGCCTGCCCTGCCCTGTCACATAACCACATAGCTATGCCTGCCTAGTCACATGACCATGAAGCCACGCCCACAAAATAAGCCACACCCACAGAACTGGTAGTAAACAAAATTAGAACCCACCCCTCATTCACATAAGATAATACACTTCAAACTAGATTTTTAATTAAAAATCACTTTTTAATTAAAGGGTTGTTGAAGTCAGCCTTTGTTGTTATTCAATGTCATTTAAATTAAATACAGAGAAAAAATGTCAGTCTCTGTTAAGTAAGTATGTACAATAGTTCATTCCTGCTACAAATTTTTACAAGTCATCAGAATTGTACAGAAAGCCTTCGTATTATGATTTTTTGTATTGCCAGGTTGAAATAGTGAAAGTGATAATGGCAATCTAAGTGGTTCAGGGACAAACATGTGCACTTGTTCAGTTGCATATCTTGAACGACTTTAAAAGAATTCCCTTTGTCCAATTTGTCTGACTATAGATGAAGGTGGAATGTGATGTTTATGAAATCCAAAACGTTGTCAATATCCATTGGTGCTTCTTGTATGCAACTATTCTTTCCTGCCACAGCTAGTATTTGGTCAGCTAGAGTTGTTTTGCAGACAAGGGCAAAGTTATGGGGTGAAAATTTCTGTGAATTTCCTATAGTCTCCATCTCCATAATTAATTTTCTTTCTAACTTGGAAGGCTCTGTGTTTTGATCCGCAAGGGTAAACATGTGGAACAGATAAACAATGGGTGGAGTTTAGAGAAGAAAAATGGCATTAGTTAGGGCAAGTTAATTACTCGTTCCCCAAATCCATTTTCCCAGGAATAAATAAAATGTCAGTTAAGACATAAAACTGACAAAGAATGTTAATTAGATACCAAGAACAGCAGAGGAAAGCTAGGATGTTAGGTGATAGCACCTAAGGCAAATAACACATCAATAGTAATGTCTATTCAAGGAATACATAGCTTTTGTCTAGCTCAGTTAACTCTTGTCTTTATAACACTACCCTTATCATCGTACATATCCAATTGGCTATTCTACTGTACTGATCATAGATGTAATGTAAATAGCATTAATCTGCAGAAAATACTGTATAATACGATTGCAACAGCAGCCCTTTTGGGTTTGTTTTTGTTGATTCAAGTACTTTAATAAAATATTTGAGACTCAGTGAAAGACATGTTTCATCCCTGTTATTAAAGAACTTCCTGTGGAAATTTCTCCTACAGTTTATTAGCAGTCTTAGTTTTGACCAGTACTCAGAGAGTTATTTTAATAGGATTACTCACAGGGATACATGCATGCTTATACATCAAATAGCAAAGTGGCCATAAGCAGACATCAACAGTTCAATCCACTGGAAGGATTAAATTAAAATCCTTGATATCCTTGGCTAGATTAACCCTGTTGAAGTTACCAAATTGGTAAAGATCTACACCATACTACATTCATCAGATTCATGTTCATATCCAACCTTCTGTGGTATGAAGATTCCTCACTGCTTATCCTCATTATGTCCCCTCTATCTCATTCCCACTTCACCACAGAAACATCTAAAACCTGTAGGAACCCACCAATGGGATTAAGCACTAACATCCTAACTCTCCATTCTCTTCCTCTTTCTTTCTTTCTTTCTTTCTTTCTTTCTTTCTTTCTTTCTCTTTCTTTCTTTCTTTCTTTCTTTCTCTTTCTTTTTTTCTTTCTTTCTTTC
This sequence comes from Erythrolamprus reginae, assembly GCF_031021105.1. Taxonomy (NCBI): domain Eukaryota; kingdom Metazoa; phylum Chordata; class Lepidosauria; order Squamata; family Dipsadidae; genus Erythrolamprus; species Erythrolamprus reginae. The sequence continues at coordinate 297,338,628 of NC_091951.1, read as the reverse complement.
TTTTTCTTTCTTTCTTTCTCTTTCTTTCTTTCTCTTTCTTTTTTTCTCTTTCTTTCTTTCTCTCTTTCTTTCTTTCTTTCTCTTTCTTTCTTTCTCTTTCTTTCTCTGCCCTCTCTCTTTCTTTTTCTGTTGAATATTGAGATTGCCTGCTTGCTCCAAGTTCTGCTGTTCAAGTGGGAAAAGGGAGACCTCTGATTGGCTGATTGTGAGACATTCATCACTCGAGACTTCAAGAAGAGATTGGACTGCCATTTGTCAGAAATGGTGTAGGATCCCCTGCTTGAGCAGGGAGTAGTGGTGGAATGGATGATCTATACAAGGTCCCTTCCAACTCTGTTAATCTGTAAATCTTTTTTTTCTTTCACACAGAGTAATCTATCTCTCATAAATTGATAGTCCTATCAAGGTATACATCTACCTAGGTATCTCTCTATCTTTCCCACTAGACATACCTTTGTTATTTTTTTATGTATAGTCAATTAGGGAATAACTGCCTGACCCTCTTCCAAATGTTATAATGTTCTGGACTTGAAAAAAAGTCCTTTTTGCCTAGGCAAAGGAGTCTACATATCTCATCAAGATCCTCCCGTTTTCTCTATCAATTCGTCCATCGATCCACATATTCAACTTCATTCATTCATTCAGGTGGCCTTTTAAAGCACTCTGACTTTGCTTTACAGCTAGAAGCAAAGGATTGAATGGCTGCAGAATTTATTTATTTAATGGATTTAGATGATTGCCCAACACAAAAAACATGTCTCTAGGTAGCAAACAGCAATAAAACAGAATTAGAGAATCACCAGTAGCAGAATATCCAGAAAATAGACAGAGTGCCTCAGGGATTAACCAAGTCTGTAGAGGCAAGCAGGATTGCAGGTTTGTTCTTACAAGACTTAAGAAGCAATTCTGGGAAAGAAAATTATATACAAGGGATGCAATCGTTACAAAATAAAATAGGAGATAAAATATAATTGGGGGAGGCATTTGAATTGGCTTGGTTGTTTTTCTGCTTTTTATTGTATTGTTTACAAGCACATTGATGTGCACCATTATTATTAATAAAAGCTTCCATTGCAGTTCTAATTATCTTTGTTGGACAATTAACACAATTCTGACAATATTGTAAATACATCTTTCCTTCTTTGAAGCTGATCAAAGGTGATGAAAAATCATTTTGTTCACGCAAAAACTCATTTAGCAGCTTTATAGAAAGCTTGTAATTTGCATTGAAGCCCAGATACTGTATATGTCTTTCTGTCTGTCTATCTCTTTCATCATCCGCATTCTGAATTTGACTTCATTGGTCAAATGAGGATCATAAGCAGTTGCACAAAATCTAAGCAGTTGCATAAAATCCACTCTTCCTTGCTGTCTCCCTGTCTTGAGCCACATTGCACCACCAGTCCTATGAAAGCAGGAAACCTTAGTGAAGGAGCACAACAAAACTATGAGAAACCCACCTCTTCCTGTGCATGCTGAACATCCTCATTTATCAATTGGCAAGCTTAAATCCTCTATGGCATTTGTTCAACAGTAATCTAACAACTTTGACATCAACACACAGTGAAAAGGCAAATGGACTGTTGAACGCCCAGATACAGGCAGTTATGTAGATGAACCTACACAAAAGGTGCCAGGTTTTGACCTTCCTCACTGTTGTGGTTAGCTCTGGCCCAGGTCCTACCCCAAGGAATGTGCAGGTAGATGTGGGGGAAACATCCACATGCCGCAGGCCTGTTTTGCTCCCAGTAGAATCTGCCGACGAAGCCTCCTCTGACCAAGGAAGCGTGAGTGACAGGGAAGAGGGGAGTTTGGCAGACAGCCCAGGAGGAGATAAATCATCTGTATCATCCTTGGATTCTGAACAAGAATTAATGACACATCCACGCATGCGTAGAGTGATGCATAGGAGACAACAACTGAAGGATTATTACAAGAGAAAATGAGGCCACCTGTGGTTGGGTGGGGCTGCTGTAATTAGTGCTACAGATAAAAAGAACAGCGTGCTGGTTTAGCCTTGTGGCAGTTTATCTGATTCATTGTTTCATCAAGATCGTGGCTTTTGTGCTGTTCAAGATTGTGTGTGGACTCTCTGGACTTTAGAATTGGACTCAATTTCCCAGTTATTGGGTGAGCAATTGAATTGCATTTAACTTGTGCCTTGTGCGTACCAGAAAATCCCTTTGATATTTAAAAAGGGAGCTTTTTCTGTGTATAAAACCTTTTAGGTCTTACTTTTATCGTGTGGTGCCTGTCTTCCTGGACTAATTACTCTGTAATTACGGGTGGTTGAAACACGCCGGCAGAACACTCACCAGCATTGGTCAATTCTGAACAGGATCCGTAATCAACATCTTGTCTGCCATTGTTTAAGTGGAGTCTTATCTCTACCCCTGAGTGTGACTGTGGTGCTCCTTGACAAAATATCCACCACATTGTGCCTGAATGTCCATCAGGAGTTACACCTGCCCAATGCCTGATTTGTTCAACATAGACCATCCTGTCTTTGAATGGCCAGGTGCACTAGACAATAACACTTGAAGTCCATGTATTTGCCATATGCTAAATAAATAAATGAATTTGACCTGTTTTCACAACTCTTATGAGAATTTCCTCTGCCTTTTACTGGAGCCATTTCGGTCTTCTTAGAAAGATCAATGGGGTTTGGGTAAAGAAGAATACAGTATGGACTTGTCTGACAAAATTTGTTTTTGCTGATGCAGCATCATTCCCAGGAGGAAATTTTTTTTTCATGATGCACAGCACTGGTCCAAAGAGGACATCAAACAAAGACTGAACCAGGAAGAGCATTTTAGAGTCAGGAAAAAAAAACCACGCCAAACATTGCTCATGATAACTTGATTTTATTTCACTGAGCAAGAAAATCTACCCAACACTCATTTTCTTTTTGAATGTTCCAACTTGTATTTTAATTACATAGAATGACCTCTAGTATAATAGAAATAATAAATGAATGAGGTGAGGAAAGGGAGTTATTACCTTTTTAAGTGGCCAAAGTACAATCCATGAAATGCTCCAAAATTTGTGCAGATTTTTGACTGCTGCAACCAGGTCTGTTTTATGATGGCATGTAGACCTCTCCCTGTTCCTTTGTATTTAAGCAAAATGATTTTGGTTTCTGGTTAATAATAAATTGACATTACACCATGTTATGTTTTCAATGAACAATGTTCATAAAACTAAAGGACAGTTTTCATGGCTTTCGGGTTTCTATTCTGGAAAGAATTATTTTGACAAAAGAGAGGAATCACATGTCAGATCTATCCAATTTGTCACCTAGCAACTCTATGGACATTTCTGCCTAGCTGTGTATTTCCCACCATACTCCCTGGCTTTTCTTTTCTGTTTTTTAAAGCTGACACAGAATTCTCATCCATGTTACTCTTCAGGATTCCCATCCACATTGCTAACTGTAGTAGGCTGGTACCTGTTGTGGTTGGCTTACAGTCAGGCCCTCTGGCAACAGACTTTGAGCCTGATGAACTGGGGCCATCTGGGCATGGTCGGCCTGTGTGGCTGCCAGAGGAGTCAGAAAGAGAGCCAGAGGAAGAGGGATAGTCTGGGTAGGTGGAGCTTACAGAGGCTATAGAACCCCCAACTGGGGATTTGCAGCCTCCAACCTGGGCTTTGCCAGGGTCTGAGGACAAGGAGATAAGGCACCCGATCCTGAATGTTTGGGTGAGAAGAATGCCAGGGCGGCATGAACAGTTAAGAAAGCTCAGAAAGAGGAAGTGAGTTCAGCTGTGCATAGTCTGCACTCCCTGAGTGTTTCTGGTCCTTCCCAACCTCAAAGAAGTCAAGTGTTATTGGATGGCTATAGTATGGATCGTTTTCCCTGTGCCTGCCATTTCCTTTCAGGGATTGGTCCTGCCTCACAAGATACCCATGTTTGTTCATAGGTTCCCTTCTCCAGCTTGTTTTGGGGGCCTATTTCAGGAGCTAGTGCAGTTTAGGTTAACTGCTGAAGAGCTTGACATTCTCCAGGGATAAAAGAGCAGTGTAAATGCTTGAATGATGTCACAAGTGGAAGAGAGTTGAGGGATAAAAAAGTAATGATTTTGTAATATTTATAAATTATAAAATTGCAGAGCTGTAGGAGAACACAAGGATCATCTAACCTATATACCAAATTCTTCAGAGTATAAGATGCACCTTTTTCCTCCCTTAAAAGAGGCTGAAAATTTGGGTGCATCTTATACTCCGAATGTAGCTCTTTTTTTCCTGAAGTTTTTTTCCCCATCCATAATGAGGTTCTAATGATCTTCCCGGCTTCCTACTCCATCCAAGGAAGTTTTTACCAGCCCTAAGTCTTTGCAGGCTTGTTTTCAGTCCTACTTCCTCTGCAAAAGGTGTTTTCAGCCCTAACGAGGTGTTAACAATCTTCCTGGCTTCCTATTCGCTCCGAAATAATTTTTACCAGCCCTAAGTCTTTGCAGGCTTGTTTTCATTCCTATTCCCTCTGAAAAAGGTTTTTTAAGCCCTAACCAGGGGACAAAATAATGTGCTGAAACTGAAATATATCCACACAACACCCCACCTCTTATCATCCACAACTTCCTAAATCCCCCATCTCTTATATGCTCTGCAGACACAGATTCAATCTAGGTGTCCTTACAAAATAAATTTCCCCTGCCCCTAAAATATCTCAAAGATATTTATTGGGTTTATAATGTTCTTCACAATCAGTATCCCATATATGGTTGAAATATAGCTGTCCATCCCATGTCGCTGGTTTATTGCAGAAGGAACATGTACAGTTAGCAATGTAGATTTTATTTATTTTATTTATTTTTATTTATTAATCAGATTTGTATGCCGCCCCTCTCTGCAGACTCAGGGTGGCTCACAGCAATAATAATACAATGTAAACAAATCTAATATTTAAGTTAATTTAAAAAGTTAATTTAAAAACCCCAATTTAGAAACCAATCATACATACTAGCATACCATGCATAAATTTTATAAGCCTAGGGGGAGGGAAAGTGTCAATTCCACCATGCCTGATGACAGAGGTGGGTTTTAAGGAGCTTACGAAAGGCTAGGAGGGTGGGGGCAACTCTGATAACTGGGGGGAGTTGGTTCCAAAGGGCCAGGGCCACCACAGAGAAGGCTCTTCCCCTGGGTCCTGCCAAATGACATTGTTTAGTTGACGGGACCTGGAGAAGGCCAACTCTGTGGGACCTAACTGGTCGCTGGGATTCGTGTGGCAGAAGGCGGTCCCGGAGATATTCTGGATGCAGCCATTTATAAATTGCCTAATTTTAATCAAAAGAGTAAAAAAACCAAAAGAGTATTGGAAACATAGTCAATTTAGATAAAAAAAGCATTGATTTGTTATGACTCATTAACTTGTCAATACCTTATGTTTCCATAGCATTTATGTTAATGGGCCTGTTTGCATCTCACCAATTCTGGGCTGAATACACTGTCTACCTAATTTTTATAGCCATCATGCCCAGTTACAACCCTATATCTAATTATACCGTTTGCAAAATGCATTTCTACATATTTTTCCCCAGTGCTGCCTTTTTCCTTTTCTCTTCCATTAAACAGGAAATGTTCATTTCTTCTGCTGTCAGCATCTCTTTTTGGTCTGTTGGGGAAATATTTAGCAAGGTATTATCCTCACAGCTCATTAGGGAATTAGTCGTTTGTATATGAGTATAGATGCTTTTGGCTTTCCTGCAGGAAAAGCCTAGCAGTCTTCCAAGAAAAGCTCTGAACAAAAATGCATTTCTAGCAGTGCAATCAAAGAAAGCAAAGGGCTTTGCATATTAAGGGCCTTTATTTGCACCGTTCTCTCTTTTACATCTTTTTATTGATTAAATTCTCTGATACGTACACCAAGAGAGAACAAGGTAAAGATTTTTTAAAGGGTAATTGAGAAGTGAATTCTTTTGTTAATGCTATTCAAGGATATGTAACTGAAGCTACATCTTTCAGAGTGGCCACAGAGGCAAAGTAACTACTGCAGACTCCATAAAAATCAACGTGAGCTTCATGATTATATCTTTTTGTTTAGAAACAACAGGTCCCACAGACCAATCGTGCATATATATAGATTTTTTTTGTTTAAGGATGAGGGAATGGGAGGGGGTAGAATCCTTTGCAATCACAAACCTCCAGGAAAATTATTTCTTACTATTTGATATTTGGAATTGTGGGGAAAAAAGCTTTGTGTTGAACTAACCTTATTCTTTTGACTTCATATTTTTGTATGCAACTTTTGATCCATAAAACCGTTTCAGTAGAGTTGCTAATGGATTCCATGAATTATATCCCTGTCTCTATCATACTATATCAGTGATGGCGAACCTATGACACGTGTGTCAGCACTGACACGCGGAGCCATTTTAGGTGACACGCGGCCGCCGGAGAAACAGGGAGCTTAGAGTGGTGAAGATGCAAATCTCCCCGCTTCCCAATTTCCCACCGACTGCAAGTACAGCAACTGCAATTATTATTATTATTTTTCCTCTCCCCTTAATTTTGTTTTGCACCAATTTTTTAAAAAATTGCGCCGGTTGCAATTTTAATTTCACTCCCAGGGCTATTTACCCGGGGTCCTACTTTGCTTACATTAAACTGCTCATCCCATATCGCTCCGCCAGGAAATCTACTCCAACCTCCCCTCCCCTCCTTCGCTTCTTTCCCTCCATGAGCAGCGCATGGTGTCTCCTCACCTTGGGTCGATCGCATCGGGGAGGGCTGAATAACTTAATTGCCGTTTCTCTTATAGCTGTTACAGGTAAACCCTTACCGGGTTATTAATTTGTAATTAAAAAAAATAATGCTGGGCTCGCAAAAAAGAGAGTGGAAAAAAAAAACCTGCGTAGACGTCGCGCCATTTGCACCCCCCACCGCGGAGGGAAAGCATTTGGCATCGGCACCGCCAAACACCCCCCCCCTCCACGAGCAGCAAAAGCCTGAACGACGGAGCCGAAAGGCAAACGGTGCACCCCCCCAGAAGCAGCAAAAGCGTAAGCGGCGGGGCGCGCCGTTTGCCTTTCGGCTCCGTCGTTCAGGCTTTTGCTGCTGGTGGAGGGGAAGGTGCCAAAGGCAAACGGCGCGCCCCGCCGCTTAGGCTTTTGCTGCTTCTGGAGGGATGCACCGTTTGCCTTTCGGCTCCGTCGTTCAGGCTTTTGCTGCTGGTGGAGGGGGGGTTGGTGGTGCCGAAAGGCAAACGGTGCACCCCGCCGCTTAGGCTTTTGCTGCATCGGCGCCCACCCCACCAGAAGCAGCAAAAGCCGCCCTAAGCGGCGGGGCGTGCCGTTTGCCTTTCGGCTCCGTCGTTCAGGCTTTTGCTGTGCACTAACTTGTTGACGTCCCGGATCGCGGGGAGGGGAGCTCTTCTCCCGCCAAGCGCCGGCGAGGCCCTCCCAATGCTTGCCCACCCAGGCCCCGCACTTGGAGCCGGGGCAACGGGCCTAGCCTCAGCTTACTTGGCCCTGGCACGGCCGAAGCGTGGGGCGGAGTAGGCGGCGGCTGCTTCAGGCCCGCCCCCGAGCTGAGCTTCCTTTGGCTTCCTTTGAGGCAAAGTTGCAAAGCTCACCTGCTGCCTCAAAGGAAGCCAAAGGAAACTCAGCTCAATGAGGATCGGCTGTTGGTCTCTTCAAGCTGCTGCCGCCCACTGCGGAGATCCCTTCGCCCGAACAGAGGCGGCGGTGGCGGGTTCAAGGGACCAACAGCCGGTCCTTTTCGGGGCTGCATTGTTGCAGCGTCTGAGGCCGCCTCCGCCTCCAGGCGAAGGGATCTCCGCAGTGGGCGACAGCGGCAGCTTTAAGGGACCAACAGCCGGTACTTTTCGGGGCTGCGTTGTTGCAGCCTCCGAGGCCGCCCACCGAGGAGATCCCTTCTCCTGGAGGCGGAGGCAGCGGCGGCCTCAGATGCTGCAACAACGCAGCCCCGAAAAAGACCGGCTGTTGGTCCCTTGAACCCGCCGCCGCCACCTCTGTTCGGACGAAGGGGTCTCCGCAGTGGGCGGCAGCAGCTTGAAGAGACCAACAGCCGATCCTCATTGAGTTGAGCTTCCTTTGGCTTCCTTCGAGGCAGCAGGTGAGCTTTGCAGCTTTGCCTTGAAGGAAGCCAAAGGAAGTTCAGCTCGGGGGCGGGCCTGAAGCAGCCGCTGCCTACTCCGCCCCGCGCTTCGGCTGCACTGGGCAGCTCTAGCAGGTGCGGGGCAGCAGGGCAAGCCACGAAGGTGGTGCAGCCAAACGTGGGTCAAGCAGGAGGGCACTGAGTAGTAGCCGTGGGGCGGCAGTGGGGTGGTTGGCTGCAAGGTACCGGTGGTGGCTGTATGTGTTGCAGGACGCCGTACATTGCTGCGCTGGGCATGGGGCTGGCACCTCCGTCGCAGCCCAGCCAGCGGACCAGTGCCAGCAATGTACTGCGACCCGACGTCGGTGTAACCATCTTGGAGCTCGTGCTTGCAGCCGATTGCCCCGCGGCGTGTTGCAGGGCAGAAAAAAAAAGAAGAGAGGAAGGAAGAGAGAAGAGAGAGAGAGAGAGAAAGCAAGAGAGAGGGAGAGAAAACAGAAGTGAGGGGGAGGGAATGTGAGAGAGAAAAATGAGAAAATGGTGGAGGGAAACAACGAGGGAGAGGGAAACAAAACAAATGAGAAAGAAGGGAAAAAAGGGAGAGGGAAGAGAGAAGTGGAAAGGAGGGAAGGGGGGAGGGAGGGAAAGAAGGAGAAATGGAGGGAAAAGGAAGGAAGGAAAGGCAGAAGGAAGGAAGAAGAAATGCAGGGAACAAGGAAGGAAGAATGAAATGAATGGAGGGGCGGAGGAAGGAAGGAAGAGATAAATATAAAGGGAGAGAGGGAGAGGGAGGGGAAGAGGGGAAGGAAGGAAAAGAGAGAAAGAGAAAAAAGTGGAAGGAAAAGAGAGAAGGAAAGAAAGGAAGAGAGAGAGTGAGAGAGAGCAAGAAAGAAAGAGTGAGAGATGAGAGAGGAAGGAAGAGAGTGTTTTTTTCTCAAGGTGACACACCACCCGAGTTATGCTCAGTTTTTTGGCGAATTTTGACACACCAAGCTCAAAAGGTTGCCCATCACTGTACTAGATTGTAGCTTCATTAATCACAGTGTTTTATTTCAAAACTGCAAATTACAGTTTTCTTTTGCATCCCTGGGTACAACAAAATCACATTCTAATAGAAGAATGTGTCCCATACATTTTTTCTTTTTCTTCTTTGTATCAATATTTAACAATGTGGTTATTTATAAGTAACAGTTCTTGCTGTCCTATCAGAGAATTTGGCTGAAAACAGGCAAGCTTGATACCTGATATTTCACTTGAGGTTTCCACCTGTCTTTCATTTAACAAAAGCTGTATTCCTTCTTTCTTTATTTCTTTCTTTCTTTCTTTCTTTATCACCCATCTGTTAATTAATTAATTCATCAATTCATTTAATTTGTATAGCCACCCATCTCAAAGCACGGACTCTGGCAGCAAACAATCATCAAAACAATTAAAATGTTACACCCATGTTACACCAACACTCCGCAGTCTGCATTGGTTGCCGATCAATTTCCGGTCACAATTCAAAGTGTTGGTTATGACCTATAAAGCTCTTCATGGCATCAGACCAGAATATCTCCGAGACCGCCTTCCGCCGCACGAATCCCAACGACCGATTAGGTCCCACAGTGGACCTTCTTCGGGTCCTGTCAACTAAACAATGTCAGTTGGCGGGCCCCAGGGGAAAAGCCTTCTCTGTGGCGGCCCTGACTCTCTGGAACCAGCTCCCCCCAGAGATTAGAACTGCACCTACCCTCCTTGCCTTTCATAAACTCCTCAAAACCCACCTTTGTCGTCAGGCATAGGGGATCTGAGATATCTCCCCCGGGCCTATACAATTTATGTATGGTATGTTTGTATGTATGTCTGCTTAATAATGGGGTTTTTAAAAAATATTTTAAATTGTAAATTATTAGATTTGTCATGAACTGTTTTTATTGTGTTGTGAGCCGCCCCGAGTCTACGGAGAGGGGCAGCATACAAATCTAATTAATAATAATAATAATAATAATAATAATAATAATAATAATAATAATAATATAGTTATAACAGTTAAATGCAAAAAAAGAGAAGAAAACAGAAATTAAATATAAATATATCTCTGCTGATTATGCTATGTTTTTTTTCCCAACTATGTCCAATTTGTCACATTCCTTCTATTGTACATAGCCTCCTTACATCCACCAGCCTAGAGGAAGAGATAAATATTTAATGCCGTTCTGAATCCCAAGAGGGACCCATTGTTATGCAATTTGTTCCCAGTATGCCTTGTTGCCACTTGCTTTTCAAAGAAGAGAACAAAGGGAGTGGGGGGGGGGGGTTGGTTAGACATATTTTCCACTATATGACATAAAAGCTGTAAGCATCAGAAAGCCAGAGCCTCCTGATAAAGACAATGCATGTTTCAGTTTGTGATTCATCCCTGTGATTGTCCCACTCAAAACCATTTCAGCAATGAGTAACTGTGTCTCAAGTGATTCAGTTCAGAGGACTTGGTGTCTCACCAGCAGAAGCCAGCAGAAGACATTCAACAGCATCTCTTCCTTGTGTCTCCCAAGATGATTCTCACATACCATTGCATCTGGTCCGAGAGGGGCAGCATGCAAGTCTAATTAATAATAATAATAATAATAATAATAATAATAATAATAATAATAATAATAATTTTTTAAAAAAATCTGGTCATCTAGTAAGGCTGAGAAAACTATGGTAGTATAAAATAATTTGTGATGTTGCCAATCATCCTTATATCTTTCTTTGGAATTACTGGCTAATTTCTTCTAACAAAAAATTGTGTTTTGCAAACCTATAAAAAACAAGAAGAGAGAAAAAGCTGAAGAGGGAAAACATATGTCTTTTTTTTGTTTTGTTTTTTGCAGGAAGGGAAGGGTAGCAAGAGTCCATGGTTAGGATCAGATATCAGATATCAGAATTCACAGAATTTGCAGAATTTCTCTGTGTTTGTTCATTGTTACTGTTACTGTTGTTATTACCAGGCAAGAGAGGCAGGATACCACAAGCCCTTACTTATGAAAGTACTTAGGAAAGGCACATCTTAATTAATCAGGCTGTTAAAAGTGACAGTGGGATATTTACACTTTCAGACTTGTATGTTTATGTTAATATAGCCTTAGAATAAATTAGAATTAGCTCATCTGGTTGTGTTGTTCTTATTATTATGACTGTATGCATTGTTTCATTAGCCAGGAGACTATAATGCAATTGCAGAGTAGTAGTTTGGCTATCAAAGTACCGGCCCTGTGGTAGAAAATACTCATGCGCTTCCCATGGTGTCCCATAAGAGGGAGAGAAAGCACCAGAAAGACAAGTGACTCTTCCTGCAGTGTTTATTTATTTATTTATTTTGTCCAATACACAATGAGGGTTTTGTCCAATACACAATTAGGGTTTTAGTGGGTATATATCTATATACACATAGTAAAATACATGATGCAGGTTATAGAGGAGATACTCATAGTAAAATATATCTAAGAAAGAATAGAAAAGAAGATATAGTTATAGAACATATCAATGAAAGAATAGAAGAGATATAGGAATAGAAGAAAGGTATAGGAGATATAGGAGAGCAATAGGACAGGGGACGGAAGGCACTCTAGTGCACTTGTACTCGCCCCTTACTGACCTCTTAGGAATCTGGGGAGGTCAACCGTAGATAATCTAAGGGTAAAGTGTTGGGGGTTTGGGAATGACACTAAGGAGTCTGGTAATGAGTTCCACACTTCGACAACTCGGTTACTGAAGTCATATTTTTTACAGTCAAGTTTGGAGCGGTTAATATTAAGTTTAAATCTGTTGTGTGCTCTTGTGTTGTTATGGTTGAAGCTGAAGTAGCTGCCGACAGGCAGGACATTGCAGCATATGATCTTGTGGGCAATACTTAGATCTTGTTTAAGGCGTCTTAGTTCTAAGCTTTCTAGGCCCAGGATTGAAAGTCTAGTCTCATAGGGTATTCTATTTCGAGTGGAGGAGTGAAGGGCTCTTCTGGTGAAGTATCTTTGGACATTTTTAAGGGTGTTAATGTCTGAGATGTAATATGGGTTTCAAACAGATGAGCTGTATTCGAGGACGGGTCTGGCAAAAGTTTTGTAAGCTCTGGTAAGTAGTGTGAGATTGCCAGAGCAGAAGCTACATAGGATTAGGTTTACAACTCTTGAAGCCTTCTTGGCTATGTTGTTGCAGTGGGCTTTGGCACTTAAATCTTTTGTTATTAGTATACCGAGGTCTTTAACCGAGTGGGGATTATCTGTGATAATTTGATTATTCAGTTCGTATTTGGAGTTCAGATTCTTCTTCCCAATGACAGAGCATTTGCTAGTTGAGATTTGGAGTTGTCATGTGTTAGACCATTCAGAAACAGTGTTCAGATCTTTTTGGAGAGTAGTTGTGTCATTCAGGGGATCCTCCCTCCCCAGAGATGCCCCATAAATTAGCACAGCAACCAGGAAAGCTCAGAGGCAGGAATCTGACAGCCTGCACTGTTCATCCCCCATGTCAGCTAAGTGATATCTAAGCATAGAAGATGCTTTTGAATTGTTAGTCAGGCAGAAGCTTAAGCGAGTGAAGGGAACTCACCTGCACATGCAGTACTAGGATTCTGGAGAAGAAACTGCTTTAGTTTTTTGCTGAAGCAGAAATCAGACCTTTTGACATTTTGTTTGCAAACCTATGTATCCTGATTGCATTTCTGTATTCCATAGGATGGTCTGCTTCACAGGTCCTCGAAGCATTTACTGTCTTGTTTTCAAGTAATATCAAAAGCTCCATTTTCAGAGTGAGAAATCTACTGGGTAATCTACTTTTGGAGGATTATAGCCATTGGATGGTTTTCTGCTTTCCCCACTCTGGAACTCTCCCAAAACCTTGGCTCTTTAGCATCAAAGTTCCAATTAGAAATCAGAAAGGAACAGTTTAAAGGGCAAATTGAGGGAAGCTTGGAAGTCACAGAATTCTAAACCACCCCACTCTCTTAATATGTCCCAACAAAGGAATATGTTAGTCAGGAGCCTACTATATTTGCTTTTATTCCCAACTGGTTGTGATAATATGAAGGAAGAAATGTATTTTTTTCCTGCCTTGCAAAAATTATCTCCAGTGTCCCAAAGATAACAGTTTGATACATTTCAATGGAGACTTAAGTTGAAATGTTCCTCTTCAAAATAGGTCTCTCTGCCATCTGTCATATTCTCTGGGAGATCACAGGATTTTGTCATCTATAAAAATGGGGTGCCCAAGTTTCCATTTAATATCCATTAATTTCATCCATTCTATCTTAATTATTATTATATGTAACCTAATAAATTTTCAAAGTAAAAGCCTTTTAAAGACATTCAAAAGTAATTATATTATGTTTCGATAAATAGTACAGCGAAAGTCATGCAAAATGTCCTTTGTAAGACAAGGGCAAACAAGCAAAAGAGAAGAAAGCCGTTGTCAAGATAATGCTGGAAACATTGAAAATGAAAGCTTCACCTTGAACATGACAGTAATTTGCATGCCTGCTAAAATGGTATGTGGATGCAACAATTTTGAAGAATGATGGATTTATACATATGAAAGCAAGAATAGCAAATATACATATTATGCATTAACCATGGGCAGAAAAGTTCTACTGTCCACCCTAAGGAGATTGGAAGGTGGAAAATTTCATACAGAATCCTGCAGGAGAGTAGTTCTTTCCTTCCTTTCTCTTTTCCTTCCCTTCCCTTCCTATCATTCTTGTTTTCTTCTATTGTTTCTATTATATCTTGCCAGATCCAGGCTGATGTGTATTTTCCCTGTGTTGATAAGGGAGGCCACTATCTGTGAACTAAGAGAGCTTTGGATTTCAAAGCATTAAAACCTTGCTTGATCCTTTTTATAATACATCATACAATCTGATCCTTTTATTTGCTAATTTTCAATGAGATAAGAGGCTTGGGAGTTTCCAGCAGGCTTGAGACAGACATCCAAAGTTGGATCCAGCTTTCTCTATGAGAATAAGCCCTTCCTGTGTCAAAGGGCTTATACCTGCCAATAATCTCAAAATACTTTATTAAAATAAAGGACATGAATGAATTTGTTGGTTTTAATTTTTCCTAGGGATGTTGAATTAGAATAAATTCAATCAGTTTGGTCTATGTAGATGTTTTCTATCAAATTTCTGTCAACTATCTTCTATTAAATACACATTGGATGCCTTCCATCTTTTTCCCTAACTATGCATATTTTCTCCTGATGTTATACAGTAGTACCTCTATCTAAGAATGCCTCTACTTACAAACTTTTCTAGATAAGAACCAGGTGTTCAAGATTTTTTTGCCTCTTCTCAAGAACCATTTTCTACTTACAAACCCGAACCAGAAAAGGCAGGGAGAAGCCTCAATGGGGCCTCTCTAGGAATCTCCTGGGAGGAAACAGGGCTGGAAAAGGCAGGGAGAAGCCTCCATGGGGCCTCTCTAGGAATCTCCTGGGAGGAAACAGGGCCTCCACTCTCCCTGTGGTTTCCCCAATCACACACATTATTTGCTTTTACATTGATTCCTATGGGGAAAATTGCTTCTTCTTACAAACTTTTCTACTTAAGAACCTGGTCACAAAACAAATTAATTTCATAAGTAGAGGTACGATGTATATACACTTAAATCACTAGATAATTATTCAGTCTTGAGTTTACAGAAAATAAAAGCAAGAAATATTCCAAAAGAGAGAAGATACCTTGGACATTTTTAGAAGAGATTTGCCCTTGTCTCCTTCCTATGGCTGAGAGAGAATATCTAATTCAAAATTTCCCAGCAGCTTTTGTGTCTAAGGTAGCACTAGAACTTAGAGTCTCCCAGTATTTTGCCTAATGATTTAGCCAATACCTTAAGCTAGCATACTGTATATCAGGAGTGGGTTTCAGATTCTGCTACTGCTGGTTTGCTCAGGGTCCTGCTGCACACATGTGCAGTACTAAAAAAAAAAGTATCTGCACATGTATAGAAGTAAAAAACAAGATGATGGCATTATGACACCACCAAGAGGTTTGAGGGCATAGCAGGCCTGGGTCAGTGCCAGTTTCAACGACCCAGGCTACCAAGTTATTAACAGTTCTATTGAACCAGTCTGAACCAGGAGGAACCCACCTCTGCTGTACATGCTTTCTTATATGCAACTCTCCAAAATATAATTTCATAAAACTATCTCCAAAATATGGATGAAGATTTTATATGCCGTTTCTAGCTTTAGAAATATTTTAAGATCAATGTTAGTCAGTTCCATGCTTCTGTGGGCTTCAATGCATTTCAATTTTTGCACATCGTTTCAACTGATGAAAAGAAATCTGTGGGATTTATTTCACACATGCAATGTCTCCCCATTTTTTTTTACTTTCAACCTTTTTTCTAACTCATTTTAAAGTAAAAATAATCAGATTTAAAAACAACATGAATAACACACATCTATGCTGATTAAATTTGGTAAGAAGACTTAGTTACAGAGTGGAGAAGATTACTTTGTATTTTTTTTGTCAAGGTTTTTTTAAAAAAATATTCAATAAATTTTTGTGAATTTTGACAGTTCTTATTTTATTTTAATAAAATGTTCTGCTAAAAACTTCCATTCATGTATTGGTTTGATGAACTCATTTTAAGAAATGGTCAAAGAAAAAAAAACATGATTATTAAATTCCAAGAGAAAAAAGTTTAAAAGAAAATTAGAGTAGTAAGTCAGGAAGGAATTCTTTACAATCCTTGGTGGTTATTTCAACCATTATAATAAATGAAATTTATATTGCAGATCAGACAACTATTCAAAGTCCACTAAGAATAATATGATAACCAAACATTAGTTTTCTTAGAAGTAATGAGAGTTGAGGCTGCTTTCCCCATAACACACACTGTTTCATTATCATGAATGTTTCTCTGCAGCCTTTCACAGAAATGATTCACATCCATAAGTATTGCAATCTGTGCAATTTCATGGCACCATTTATGCCTATTAATCATTTCTATGTCAGAAACTTGGAACAACTTGTGAGTCATGAAGAAGCTGCCCTCTACCAAAGACTAGCAAAAGAAATAAAAAAAACATTTCTAGATCTATACAAAAGGTATCAATTTCTCTTCAAATTGAGCAATTATTTGACATCAGTTATTTAATCTATATATACTTTGAAATAGAGCAGCAAAATTGGCTTCCTAAGGGGGGAAATGAAAAGAGATATGACAGGGAAATATGAAGTGGGGAAGGACAAAGTAAAAAATCCAGAAAAGATCCAGGTTGTTGTAGCTTGGATCTCATCTTTTCAGGCTATCATTACCATTCCTACCATTTTCAGACGATGATTACCAGTGATTCAGTCACTGATTCCAGATTCCCTTCATCTGCCTGAGGATGAAATCCATTTTTCAAAATGAAATAAGAACCAAATGAGGTTGTTGCTTCATGAATAGGCCCAGAAAAAGAAATCTGGCAAGTGGGAGACAATGGAAGAGCTATTGAAACATCAAATGTTTTTGGAATAAATTGGTAATTAGGGAGAACTAACTACAATAGTTGTACGGCACCTGAAAAATTAATTCATGCATTAGGACATCCATGCTTATGGAGACTTTCTATTCAGTCAAATGTACAATAGGACCCTGACAAAGGAGTATTATCAATAGTGGGTTCCAAATTAGTTTGCTACCGATTGGTGTGTGCATGCAACGCTTCTACAAATGTGCAGAAGTACCCCAGGTGGGCAGATGGAGCCTTCCATCACCGCCGCTATTTGGTTCAGAAAACCAGGCCAAACCAGGAGCAAACCACTGCTGAAATGTATACTACTAAGATGAGATTGGGTAGAATATTAAAACAATTGCTTGGAGGAAAATAAAATATAAGTGTGATGTGTTATTTGCATATTCAGAAGCTTGAGAAAGAGATCTGGCTAAGCTCAAGAATATAGAAAACAATTCACATAAAAGTGCAAGAAAGTTGGCTGTACAGTTGAGGGTCAAGTAATCAATACAACTAGACAAGGTTTATTTTGGGGGATAAAAAGTATGAAGCACTCAATGGTGCTCCTCCTAATTGCAATCGTAAAGAGAGGATAACTCCCCTAAAGCTTGACTTCATAATGTGACATACTTATGTCAATCAACCTCTTTGTTCCTTAGGTGAAGATTTAGAGGCTAAAATGTCAGTTCATGATCAGAATCCATTCACTTGAAAGAAACCAGCTCCACCCTGATTTAATGCCTAGATCTTTGGCTACAGGAAGTTTCACAAGGTGAGCACCCACCTTCACCTTCACTTTCTTCTTTGAAATCTGATTGCTCATTGTATTGAGTCAGACATACATTTAATTTTGCACTGACATCTTCCTCTGCATGTAATGATTTACACAACTTATACAGTGCCCATCTTATCAAAGTGACTCTGAATAGCTAACAAAGAAATAACAAAGCACACAAAATCAATATACAATGAACAGCCAGAATTAAACAACAGACAACCTTTGATGCTACTCAGAATTATGGGGTGGGCAATATCAATCCATCAAATAAACCAACCATCAACATAACCATTTCACAGGCTCTATCTAATATTCTGATCCTGTGAACAGGAACAAGGCAGGTTCTCTGTCTGGATCCTGTTAGAGTACATTCTAATCAATGGGACCTTTAGTATGCAGCTCCTGCAGACCTCGTGGGATGGTTGGACACAATGGCAATCCCACAAATGTTTTTACTTTTCTTCTCCACTTGACTTCTCATCATCTTTGGCTGTACACACACATTTTTCACTCAATCAGAATAATTGTTACTAGGAATCCCATTGTTAGTACAAGGTACATGGTTGTTAGGGTTTGCCATTGTAGTCTCTTGTACTATCACTTTAAATATTTTGGGATGGCTCACCATAGAGGGCGCCAGTACTCCTTCCCTCAATGATGCTTTATCGCTCATTCACTTTTGCTTTGCCTTGAGGGGGGAGTGTACTTGCTTAGTGCTTGTGTTTGCTTAGTGCTTGTTATGGATTGTTTCTATTTTGTATATATGTAAATAGTACTTATTGAGCATAACTAAGTCTGTGTCTTTTTCTTTGGCTTTACCACGCATCCACATTCTGTTAAAATTCTCTGCTCAGTGTATGTCAAAGGTCTCATAGCCTAGCTATACCTAGACATACCAACACCCATCATAAAATTCATCTTTATGTATTTTATCTGTTATATTGCTGATTCAAATGTGCTTGGTATACTATGAATTGTATTCCAAAATGGGGTACTTTTTGAAAAGAAAAATTCAGCAGTAAAAGAAGAGAAAATCAGGTCATAAGGAACCATTTTTGAGAAAGAAGGTAGTTAGAGTGTGATAGAGGATGATCACAGTTGATTTGAGGGGAAATGACAGTGTGTAATGAAGGAGGAATGGTGAAAACAGTGGGAATAGTGAAATTGTTCTGACTTGATTGATGGTGAAACTGGACATGATGTGTACCTGCTAACTGGAGAGATGAAATGCAGATAAGGCAGAGTCGTATTGAGTTAGAAAATTTTAGGCAGTAAGGATGGTGGTGAAGTGGAAAAGACAAAAGTGTCTCTTACAGAGTTGCAATGACCTAAGATGCTGAGGATGGGCGACTCTCCAGTTGCTAGCAATCAAATTCCTAAAATCCCTAGAATGCAAATGGCGGACAGGAATGGCTGCCATCAGACCAAGAAATGAGATTCAAGATAATGAAGGAGTGGTTGAAAACCAATCTATGACATCATGGAGCAGGTAAAAGGAGAGGCACTTAAAAACATGAACTGGGCCAGGAGAGGATCCCTCCTACCTCCACATCATTGCACTGCATGTGCATTGTGACATTTTACATGCATGTGTGCTCATTGCCCTCTTCCCCTTGCACGATTTTGCTTCTGCGCCTGACCAGATGCAAAAAATTGCCCAAAATTACGCACGGGTGAGTGTCCCCTCCTGCAATTTTGCTTCCACAAATGCACAAAAATGGGGAAATTTTGGGCTCGGGGGCAGTGCAGCTCCCCCCCCCTGTTGTGCCCACTGCCCAGGGCAGCCTTAGCTCACCCCTCTCACTGCCTCCGTAGCTGTTTGCTGCTTTTGCACTTAAACACAGCATGGAGGAAGTGGCTGTTTCTTCCCTTTGTTGTTTTTCCAAAAACAGCAAAGGGGAGAAACAGCAAGCAGAGAGAACATGGACTGGCTCCTAAAAAACAGCTTTAGGAGACTCAAGCTCGGTGGGGGTGGGGCAGGGTGAAAGGAGAGCTCTAGGTAATGGGGCAGCCCTCCGGGCTCTGGGTAAGTGCAGGCTTTCCAGATGGGACAGGAGTGGGTTCTAACTTACCTTGCCACCACTTCCTCCCACTCCACATGGCTGTGTATGCTTCTCAGGGGCGCTCGTGCATGCATAGTGCCAAAAAATGACTTCTGTACATGCGCAAAAGCAAAAACTAGCAACTCCCCCCCCCCAAAAAAATCTGAAAATTAATTCTGAAAAAAATTCCAAAAAAGATGATGGCATCCATGGACCAGTACCAACTGATCTGGTTCAGTGACATAATCATGACATCACCAGAAGGTCGCTACCAGTTCAGGTGAATTGGTCCAAACTAGGAGGAACATACCCCTGATCCTGTCCATCTTCCTAGGAGATTCAAACTTATCCCACTAAACTACACAAAACTTTGCTTTCAATCACCTCAATAGACCTGCCTAGTCACAGTCTAACTCCAAATGAATTCAAGTGACTTTGCTAAATGCCTAGGATATTTTTCATCATTGTAGACTATTCTGTGACTCATCCTTCCCATTAGGGAACAAATTGTTTTTTAAAATGGCTAGGTTCTCTATAAAAGAAGCTTTTTTAAAATTTAAATTTAGATATAAATGCAAAACATAAAATATAGAAACAACACCAACCACACAATTAAACAGAACAACTCTTAATCTTAATGAAGAGAAATATAAAAAGATTGTTTTAAAAATCTAAACAGACTATAAAAAAGGAAAATTCTATTTTATATATTAAATATCAATAGTCTCAGGATAGCTAATGAATACCATCTAATATTATGATATAATAAAATACAAATTGAAGCTGACTGCTTCAATGACTCCATCCAGCCATTGGTTTCACACTAGAGAGAACCATTACATAAACTCTGATCAAATGGCTTCAGTTCTCAAGGTCAAAAAGTAAACAGCCAAATGTTTGCACATGTTAAGTTATCATACCTTAACCATGCAATAATTTGGTTGTAGTATTTGTCATTCTTGTTTCAGGGTCATTAGCAGCATTAGGAAATGTTGCCCACAATGCTCTCTTCTGTATCTTCATGACACATTTCTAATAATAAGAGATGGTACATGTGAAAGTTAAGAATAAATGACACAATGTAATTACAGTCTGTTGAGGATACATAAAAATGAGACCATAATGTATGAATAAGCAGTGATTAGGAATGGAAGAACTTTCCAGACCTAAAGAACAACTACTTTGGTTTCATCCCTTATGAAGTTTAAGTAATTATTATCTTGAAATGAGTATGAAATTGTATTACCATGATACAATATGTTTTGTCTAGGAATGTTTAGTTTCTATTTATGTTGTTATTCAGCCTGTTTTTATCCTATAATAGTTTTCATTTTCTTTATTTCTTCCTTTTTTCTGTAATTTAGTTCTTATTAACTACTCGGTGGTTTGTGCAGCCTTAATGATGTCTCTGCAGACATCCCAGAGCTAATACATGTTCTGTCGGGCTCTCTGGTACACTCCTCCCAAAAATTCACAGGTCCAAATTTCAGACACACACACGTTTGAAAAGTCAAAACAATGTTCTTTATAATGAAAATTCACATAAACTAAGCCCTCTTTTGGTATAGCAAAGAGCACTGGTCTCCAAACAAACTGGTAATTTGTACAAGTCCCTTATCCGTTCTGTGATACTTAGCTTGCAGCTGTGAGGCAATTCACAGACCTTCTTCTTTCCCAACAAGTCAGTAAAGCAGGCACGAAACACAACGATCAGATAATCCTCCACAATGGCCAAACCCACAGGCTGCTATTTATAGCAGCCTCACTAATTACCACAACCCCACCCAACCACAGGTGGCCTCATTTTTTTTGATAATAATCTCTCAGTTGTTGTTGCCTATGCATCGCTCTCCGCATGCGTGGCTGTATCATTAACTCTTGTTCTGAATCCAAGGAGGAGCTAGATAATTGATCTCCTTCTGAGCTGTCTGCCACACTCTCCTCCTCCCTGTCACTCATGTCTTCTTGGTCAGAGGAGCCTTCATCAGCAGATTCCACCGGGGGCAAAACAGGCCTGCAGCATGTGGATGTCTCCCCCACATCCACAGTCCTTGGGGCAGGAACAGGGCCAGAGCTAACCACAACAATACAGGTAGTTGGCTTTTGAACAATTTCTGTGGTTACCAACATTTGATTAATTAAATATGTGTAAAACTTCCTCTTTTATTTGTTTAACATAAGAAAATCTAAATGTAAATAGATAACCCTGAATATTTCTGAATATAAAAAGGGTGTTGAAAGAATATTGTGGGTTAGATTACACAGGAATATAGAGATGAGACATAGGAGCAGTTCTGCCCCTTTATTTAGTGGTAGCTGAAAGTAACACCGAATGCTGGCAAGCTACAGGGAAGCTGCTTTTAAAGGCTTTCCTGTAGCTGGCTGGCTGCTGATAGCAGTTTATTTCTCCTGCTGTTAGACTAGCCAATCAGTGGTGGCTTTGCAAACCCATGCCATGTACAGTCATACGTAACACCGTGAAATAGCAGAACATATTATCAATATGAAACAATACAAATCTAAATAATAAATAAATAAATACCTTTGATGGAAAGAAAAAGAGCAAAGGCAAATGAACATGAGCTAAAGCTGCTATTAGAGCCTATCTCAAGATAGTTATAATTATTTCTCCCCCTCTTATTGCATCTGTAGATAGTCATCCAGCAGCCCTGTAGCATTCCTAGGAAGGAATAATATTGAAATTCTCCTACACTGTGAACTGTACATGAATTGCATATTCGCTGTGAGTAATATGCCAGACATCTGGCAGACAAAATTACTCATATTTTGTCTACACTTAAATCCAGCCTTGAACCAGATACAGTAGAGATCACAGGCTCTAACTTGGTTGTCTGGAGATAATTTGAGCACACTGTAGCTGAGGAGGAAGACAGCTCCTTTATGACTCTATCTCTGCCATGTGTATGTTAGATCAGAGTTTTTAAGGAAGTGATGGCTTCCACCCCCACTCCCAGCCATTTAAGATATCTTCACTTCACCCAACTAATCTGGACAATTTATGTCCAATCTCCAACTTCCATTTTTTAGAGAAGGTAGCATGCATCAAGTGGTGTAAAATGTATTTGCATTGGTTGCTGGTCTGTTTCCAGTTGCTGGTTGTCATCTTTACAGCCCTACATGACTTTGGATCAGGTTAACAAAAGGGCTTTCTTCTCCCCATAGTTTCTATCTATATACTTCGGTCAAGTAGATTGGGAATGCTGCAGGTTGTCAGCTAAAGAATTTCTAAGTAGATTAAGCTAAAGAGGGTTAAGTGGTAAACTAGCAGCTCTGTTCCTCTGAAATCTCTTCATCTTCTAAATTTCTCAAAATTTTTCAGATGCTAAAAACCCTATACTATTTTATGTCCACCCTTTTTCTTATAGTGAAGTAAATGTACACAGAAGTCTTTCTTGTTGTCAAAATAGTTAATATCAGAGACTGAAACATGGCAATATTGGAACCTGAATAAGGAAGGATATTCATAAAGACATTGGAGGAGGCTCATATGCATGGTTCCGCCTTCTAACATGCAATAAAATACTCACAGGTAAGAGAACCTGCAAGGACATAAAAGAAGCCAGGATGTATAACAATTGAATATATAGATTTCTGGTACATCCAAACTTTGGTTTTTCTCTACATCAAATCTAAATATATAAATGCTTTTAAATTAGAAAAGACATCTCATAGGTAAACATGGTATTTGTCTGAGTTTACAATTTCATTTTATAATTCATGCTATTCTATCTTTGGTGTCTGATGTTTGTCAATTTTGCTTAAAGTTTCATAGCAATTTTCAGATTTTTAAAACAATGTATTGTGTATTAGGCACTTAAAGAAATATTGAAACATTCTATTTTTATTATATTTCTAAATTTCTAAATTCTGTTTTATGTTATCTTTTTTCTTTCTGTTAATATACTTTTTTTTAAAAGTTCATTTTTTTTTAAAGTCAACAGTAACTTTGGCTATATTATCAGAACCTGACAGAGGTTCTACCCAATTCAAATCTGCATAACATCTATTTACTGAGAAAGCACTTCAACAGCACGATGTAGGGTAGAGATGTACAGGATCATGATACTTTACCTTCTATCAGCAGATAAAATTATCCTATCATTTCATGTAGATGTTAAATAAGAGTGTGGAGAGAGTTGAGCTCGCAGTACACAATAAGCAAAGACATAGATTAGAATTCTTCCCCACTTCCCCACTCCAACACTCATTGGTACTGCTTGTAGAAGAACAAGAACTAATGGAGGCCAATATGACCCATTTCCAACCCTTTCAGCTGGTTCAGAAAGCTCTCATGATCAATGAAATCAAAAGTTGATGAGAAACCAAAGACCAATAGAGTTAATGTTATGGCTCAGCCTAACCCTTGAAAGCAACAGATCCAGTCTATTTACTTGCTGCAGAAAAATTTGAGGTTGCAGGCTTACTGCTTTCTCAATACCTTCCCCCAAAGGGAGGTTAGAAATTGGATTAAAATTGTCCACTACAATTAGATCTAGTTATTATCTCTTGAAGAGAATGCTATTCACCAAGTCTTTTAAGGCAGCTCCACCCGCATATAAATATATTACTTTCATTTTCTCACTAAGCTTGCAGTGGGTTAAAACTGACTACCTTGATCATTTTTATTCTTTTAACCTATGTTGGACAAATGAGAAAATGATTTTTTTCAGGAAAAACCCATTTATTATTATGCGCCTTAGGATTTCATTTGCCAGTTATATATTTACCATCCCATTATAATATAGATCTATGCTTATAAAAAGTTCAAAAATGTTTACTTCAGGGCTGAAATGTGATAGGTTGTAATGCCTATTTTGTTACCTGGCTTTTTGACAATCCAATTTACTATCATAATTGCTTGTGCCAACACAAAACTCATTGTTCTGCAACATATAAATATGCCTACATAATATTTTACTGCTTTTTTATTGTCAAATTGGCGTATGGCAGATTGTGATGGAAGTTGAGCTGTTTTTAGAATGTTAATTACAAGTTCCTCTTCCTTCAGATGTAATGTATTCTGTGGATCATAAATCTGGCATTGATTTTAAAAAGGCAAAAATACCAATGAAATATATCGAACTATGACAGAAAAAATAAGCAAAACATTTTGCCGTTTCTCTCCTTGACTTGCATGCTTCATATTTATTATGTCACAAAGCACTTCTAATGAGCATTAGAATTAACAGGATCCCATTATTGGTCTAAGACAGGGGTGTCAAACTTGATTTCATTGTAGGCCATATCAGAGTTGTGTTTGACCTTGGGGGGCTTGGCTGGGCATGGCCAGGGTGGGCATAGCCACCTTGATTTCACTTGTGTCAGGGGTGCCTGTAGGGCTCAAGTGCTCTGCCAATGAAAATGGGCTCCCGAGTTCCGTTTTCAGCTGTGATGGCCTCCTGCAACTCTCTGTCAACAAAAATGGAGCTTGGGTGGGCCATTCAAGGCCCTCACAAGCTCCATTTTCAGTTGTGAAGACCTCCTGCAACCCTCTGCCAGTGAAAACAGAGCTCAGGCAGGCAGTATGGGCCAATTCTTCACTGTTTCCAGGGTAGCCCCACAGATCAGATCTAAGCACCCTGTGGGCCGGATCCAGCTTGCAGGATTTGAGTTGGGCAATCCTGGTCTAGGAGATCCAAATAATTCTAGCTTTGGCGATTTGGGGAGTCATTCAATGAAATGTATGGTGAGAGGACAAATAAATGTGCATGAAACAGAAAAATAATAAATAAATAAATAAATAATAATAATAATAATAATAATTTATTAGATTTGTATGCCGCCCCTCTCCAAAGACTCGGGGCAGCTCACAACAATAATAAAAACAATATTATAGTAGAACAAATCTAATATTAAAAAACATATAAAACCTCTGCATTCAGTGATGAGAGACAGAAGATTTAATACAACACAAAAATACTGAAAGGAACATTAAAGAGCACTTTTGATAGTACCAATAATTCATATCCATATTCTTTTTCCATCTTTTTTTTTCTCCTAAATATTTCAAGATGAGATACAATGATTTCCCACTACTGTCATTTCAACTGGATAGATTTCTGGGATGGGATTGGGTTGAAAAATATTACTTAGTTCAAGGCCTTCCAAATGAGCTTCATAGAAAGGAAACCTTAGCTCTTTCAAAAACACAACTCCAGCCAATTTGTAGATAAAATGGTAAAGAAAGTTCATGAATGACACAACCTTGATGAAAAACTGCATAGGGTTTTTTTTTTAAAAGTAAGGCTTTTGTGGGTTGTTCTTCTGATATTCTGACCAAATTTAATGTATTTCTTCTTCTCCTCTATGCCAGTGTTTCCCAACCTTGGCAACTTGAAGATATTTGGACTTCAACTCCCAGAATTCCCCAGCCAACGAATTTTTATTTATTTATTTATTTATTTTATTTATTATTTAGATTTGTATGCCGCCCCTGTCCGCAGACTCAGGGAATTCTGGGAGTTGAAGTCCAGATATCTTCAAGTTGCCAAGGTTGGGAAACACTGCTCTATGCCAGTGTTTCTCAAACTTGGCAATTTTATGATATGTGGACTTCAACTCCCAGAATTCCCCAGCCAACATTGAGAAACACAGCTGTACATAGAGTTGAGAGACATTCTATAAGATAAGGATGGTGATTTTATTCCCAAAAGAGTGATAAACCCAAACTCTAAGGCAGGGTTGTCAAACTTGTGGCCCATGGGTCAGATGTGTCATGCATTGGTCATGTCTATGCCTAATTTAATGAAGGTGGGGAAATTCCCTATATGTCACATGACACTGCTGTGACAATGCAAGTTTGACACCCCTGCTCTAAGGAAAACACTCATAGCTTAGTGACTTTCAGATGCTTTAAGCAATTATTCTCACATTCTCTTGCTGCTGATTACACTGATAGAGATTGGAAAACATTACATTGCTACCCCTTCTCTAGGGAGACACTGTATTTTTCGGAGTATAAGATACACCTTTTTCCTCCCTAAAAGAGGCTGATAATTTGGGTGTGTCTTACACTCTGAATGTTGCTTCCCCTCCCCCCCCCCAGCCCTAACTAGCTGCTAACAGTCTTCCCAGCTCTTATCTTGCAGGCTCTTTCATTGTTTCTGCCTGTGAAGAATATTTTCCAAGCTCTAAGTCTTTGCAGGATTTTTTTCATTGCTCTAACTTGCTCCAAATAAGTTTCTTTCCAGCCCTAACCAGATGCTAATGATGTTCCCAACTCTTACCAGCTTGCAAGCTCTTTCATTATTACTCTCTGTGAAGAATATTTTCCAAACCTTGTCTTTGTAGGGTTTTTTTTTTCATACTCTACTTGCTCCGAATGTTACTTTCCAGCCCTAACCAGGTCTAATGATGTTCCCAGCTCTTATCAGCTTGCAAGTTCTTTCATTGTTATTCTCTGTCAAGAATGTTTTCCAAACACTTAAGCCTTTGCAGTTTTTTTTCATTTCTCTATTTGCTCCGAATGTTTCTTTCCAGGTGCTAATGATGTTCCCAGCTCTTAGTGGCTTGCAAGCGCTTTCATTGTTACTCTCTCTGAATAAAGTTTTTTAAAAGCCCTAACCAGGGGATAAAATAATATGCTGGCTAAGGACTCTAGCTAGATGAATACCTGGTAAGCAGATTCTTTCCCCTATTTTCCTCCCCAAAAACTAAGGTGCGTCTTATACTCTGGTGCATCTTATATTCCGAAAAATACGATACTTTTAAAGTTATTTTCCCAGATTACTAAAATAGCATTAATAATGAATAAGCACCGGTGTCCTAAGTCATTTTCCCTTAGAAACTATATAACGTAGA
Source organism: Erythrolamprus reginae (assembly GCF_031021105.1). Taxonomy (NCBI): domain Eukaryota; kingdom Metazoa; phylum Chordata; class Lepidosauria; order Squamata; family Dipsadidae; genus Erythrolamprus; species Erythrolamprus reginae. Next base: position 297,311,469 of record NC_091951.1, on the reverse strand, counting down.
CTTGAACAGTCTATCTCATACACCCATACAGAGATTCTTGGGTAATGAGCATTATTGTAACCATAGTAATAGTTCCGCAGGATGGTTTTGGTTTGCTTTCAAAATAGCTTCCCCTTCTGAGTTGTTCATAAGGAGTATGCATTGCACATTTTGGAATGTAGAAGAACAAATGGCTCCCGCATGGAGACTTGAAGCCATTCCGGCAATGATGTAGAATCACTTGCTGAACTAATCAGGTCATTTACTCGCCTATTTTCTTCTAATAATTCATGAGAGATGCTGGCTATGACATTCTGATTTGTTCCTTCGCTCCTTCTTCTGTCTCAATATCCAAATATTGAAAGCTCTGTATGCTGTAGCGGATAAATCTATAACCAAACAGCTCAGTGTGTCTGCTTATCGGGATTGCATAAAACACAGGAAATAAATACATTTCTGTTATAAAAATGATACAGGGGAAAAAAAGCAGAATAAGAGATCATCATGGATTTCAAAAGACAGATTCTTTTCTGTCAACTTTCAAACAAAAATAATACTGAATTGAATTTGGTCTAATCTATGAAACTGTGACAATTATTCTACAGATAAGCAAAAATGATGTCTTCTTGGGGATGTATTCAACAGCAGCATAAATGATAGCTTTCAGCAGCATCTACAGAGCTCTTTAAGCTCTTCCTGTCTCTTCTCTTCCGCCTCTCATTTTGCTACTATAGGCTTTATATCAGCAAGTGTTATTATGTGCTCTTGACTAAACATGAGTGTGAACTCATACATGCAGTTTGGAGCCAATGTGGTACAACCATTACAACCAATCATTTAGTGAGTATTTGAAAAATGACTTAAAACCAGTCCTCACACTTATGACCATTGCAACAGCCCCATAGAAACATAGAAGTCTGATGGCAGAAAAAGACCTATGGTCCATCTAGTCTGCCCTTATACTATTTTCTGTATTTTATCTTAGGATGGATATATGTTTATTCCAGGCATGTTTAAATTCAGTTACTGTGGATTTATCAACCATGTCTGCTGGAAGTTTGTTCCAAGGATCTACTACTCTTTCAGTAAAATAATATTTTCTCACATTATTTCTAATCTTTCCCCCAACTAACCTCAGATTGTGCCCCCTTGTTTTGTGTTCACTTTCCTATTAAAAACACTTCCCTCCTGGACCTTATTTAACCCTTTAACATATTTAAATGTTTTGATCATGTCCCCCCCTTTTCCTTCTGTCCTCCAGACTATACAGATTGAGTTCATTAAGTCTTTCCTGATACGTTTTATGCTTAAGACCTTCCACCATTCTTGTAGCCCGTCTTTGGACCTGTTCAATTTTGTCAATATCTTTTTGTAGGTGAGGTCTCCAGAACTGAACACAGTATTCCAAATGTGGTCTCACCAGCATTCTATATAGCGGGATCATAATCTCCCTCATCCTGCTTGTTATACCTCTAGCTATGCAGCCAAGCATCCTACTTGCTTTCCCTACCGCCTGACTGCACTGTTCACCCATTTTGAGACTGTCAGAAATCACTACCCCTAAATCCTTTTCTTCTGAAGTTTTTGCTAACACAGAACTGCCAATACAATACTCAGATTGAGGATTCCTTTTCCCCAAGTGCATTATTTTACATTTGGAAACATTAAACTGCAGTTTCCATTGCTTTGACCATTTATCTAGTAAAGCTAAATCATTTACCATATTATAGACCCCTCCAGGAATATCAACCCTATTGCACACTTTAGAGTCATCGGCAAATAGGCAAACCTTCCCTACCAAACATGATCACATAACCAAAATTTGGTTGCTTGGCAATGGGCATCTATTTATTTATGATGGCTATAAAATCCCACAGTCAGGTGATTGCCAAGTGTGACCTTCTCAACTAGCTTCCGACAAGTAAAATCAATGGGGAAGTTGGATTTCTTGAACGACTCACTTAACAACTGCAGTGAATATCTAAATAACCATGGAAATAAGGGTCTTAAAATTAGGCATGACTCACTTAACAGCTAACTTGCTCAGCAACAGAAATTCTAGTTCCAAATTGTAAAGAAATAAATTCTAGTCCACCTTCAGATGTGGAAGCTGACTTGGTGACTTTGAGTCAAATCATTGCATTTTAGCTCAATCTATTTCATTGGAGAGTTTGTTGTCAGGAAAAAAAAGGAGGAGGGAGTGCTATGTAAGCTACTTTGAATTAGTAATAAAAATAAAATAAGTAAATGGGTAGATAAATACAGAATCAAAGGTTCCCTAGCATTACATATATAGGAAGCAATTTGGACCAAACAGTCTTTTTGCTCCAAAAGTTTACCTTTGTTATAATACCTCTCTAAAATAATGTGCGGTTCATTGTTCTTATCATAGAGATATTATATATTACATTCGTATCTTTTTGAATCACAATAAGATGTCTTCAGAACTAGTCTGTGCTTTCAATTAACGTTCTAAATTGGCCAAATAAAAGTATCCTTATAGGATATTGAATTGGCTGAGCGGTAAGTTGGTTGTCAAATAATTATTTGCATGTATCTGAAATTTCCCTAGGGCAACTCTCTTTAATTTAATCAATGCAAGCACATATAGATTACTGGATATTAACTCACCAGCTCATTTCTTTGCTAGCACTATTCCACTGTTCAAGCGTAATGCCTTAGTTTTCACAAAACAAAATGGAAGCTGAAAAAGCCAAGTTGAAAAAAGAAAAAATCTGAAAGGACTTGAGTATATAAAGCCTTCAAAGCAAAATATCATATCTAACATATCCATATCTAGGTAAAATATGTGAAGTCTGGATCAGTTCTACAACTGCTGAGGATGAAGGCAATGAATAGTTTACTGGTTAGTTTTGACTGCCACATTTCTAAATGACTGGTAAAACCAATATTTACATGGAGAGCAGAAGACATTATTTCAGGAAACCTGTCATGCCCTCATCAGAGTCTGAATCTGAGAAGACAAACAGCTGACAGAGAACAGGAGAGTGGTTGTGTTGGCTGTGGAATAAAATGGGGAAGGGCAAAGTCAGACTGGGCAGAGCAGGGGAGAGGTAAAACAAGGAGAAAGGGTTCAGATGAAGACCAAGACCTACCCTCTCCTCATCCTAAGGCACACAGGGAAGAATGCAGAAGAGAGCAATGTGGGTTTCATGACTTATGAGGAAGGAAATGGCCCCAATTCCCTGCACAAGGCACACCTGGGGATGGAGTTTAAAGGAGAGAGAGTTGGGGGGGGGGGATTTGTTGGGAACAAACACTGAATTCATCTAATGTTAAGAGTTGTGGCCTGCATTCTTGGCATTACTCCTGACTGTTTGAATTATTATCGTGCTTCTGTGTGCTTGTATTGCTGGAATTATTGCTGTGCATTCTTTTCTTCTAGGGCTCATTATCTTGCTCTGCTGGAGTGATTCATTTGCAGCCATTCTGCTTACAGCATTTGGACTGGAGTATCTGCAGCAAAAACCTGCTGCAGGTTTGTGGGAGAGCTTTTCTCCAGGCCTGAGATGGGATGTTGGGGGCAAAGTTGGTGCCAATAAAGGGGCTCATACCATACATTCTAGGAATGTGTTGCCTTAGTTCAACACCCCAAGTCATCACACAACCAAACATAACAGGTTAGTGGCAAAACAGTTCAGGAGAGTTGTGGATGCAATATTTAACCACATTGTTCTCATAGGTGGATCTATTATAAATCTGCTAGAGATCATTTCTAACACCTTTGAAAATATTCTATAACTGGACATAAAATTTGACACCACACTGACCCCAACTTTGGGAGTGGGGGACTTGAGAGATAAAGGTCAATCTATTGTATTACTTTTATACATTTCTATTTATATAATGGTTAGTCCTTAAAGGTGAAAGAGATTTGAACACCAACGTTATGAATCCTAAAACCCCTTTTATTCTATTACAATAATAGAATCTTGTAATTATGAATGGGCCTTCCCACTCCCAGCCTTTATCCTAAAGAAAATTAGGACATCCTTACATTCCATTTATGCTTTGGGCATTTTTATAAGATCTTTATCTATTATTCTCAGGATTATCCTCACATCCCATTACAATAATGTGACAACTTAATTTTTTAAAAGTAATTCTAATCAGTACTTAAAGTGCTTCCTTGATGGATCTGCTTTTAAGGCAAAATATAAGTGAGTAACAGTTGCAGAATTCAAAGGGTCCCCTTACATAGTTATAGTGGTAAAAGGAACCCTTTCCCATACATTACAAGAGGTGCTTTCCATACCAAACCTATGAGATTCACCCTATACATATGAATTGCTTAAAGTGCCTGTGTTTGTGGGAAAAGACTAGGAAGGGAAAAAAATCTGAAGGATTATAGATTCCCCACTCCCAACCAAAATGAATGAAAATATTAAAAATGGAGGTTAATTATAGCTTAGGAAAAGAGCCAATATTACTGTATGTTGTACCTGGAATTCAATGGCTGAACTGAGCTCACTTTTAACTAGTTACTATGCAGAGAGGGGCGGCATACAAATCTAATTAATAATAATAATAATAATAATAATAATAATAATAATAATAATAATAATTTTTTAAAAATCTAATAAATAATTATTATTATTATTATTATTATTATCTTTTTATATAAAATAACAATATAACCATCAACCTTAAATATCAATTTTAAAATGATAAAAATATACATTCTAGGTAAAGGAATACATTTATACAGTGATCCCCCGGTTATTGCGTCCCTGACCATTGCGAACAGGGTAATTTGCGATTTTTCAATCCGGAAGTCAAAATACCATCTACGCATGCGTGCCCTTTTTTTCTATGGGCACGCATGCGTAGATGGCAACCGGGAGATCAGCTGCTGGGCGGCTTCCCTGGGTCTTCCCCCTCTTGCTGGCATCAGCGAGGAGTTTCCCCACCACCCACGCAAACTCCTCGCTGCCGCTCGCCCGCCCTTCGCCTGCCCACGCCGTTCGCTCCCCCTCTTGCTGGCGGGAGGGCAAGAAGCCCTCCCCAGCACCCGCTCGCCTGCCCTTCGCCGCTCGCCCGCCCTTCACCCTGGCCGCTTCTTCCCAGCGGAGAAATTCCAGCCCCCACCTGGTCCCGCCCGATCCTCCTCCCTGAGGCAGCTCGCCCTCCCATGGCCGTTTCCTCCACCCTCCATCGCAAGCCCTCGCCACCGCAGCCAACGCGCGCTGCGATCTTCAAGCCCGGCTCCTTTCGGCCCAGCATCCCGGGCCAAACAGCTGCCTTCCGTGACTGAGCCTGGCTGGCCCGGAAGATCGTAGCGCGCGTTGGCTGCAGCGGCGAGCTAAGCCAAGCCGGCAGCAATGTCACCGCCGCTGCAGCCAACGCGCGCTACGATCTTCCGGGCCAGCCAGGCTCAGTGATGGAAGGCAGCCGCTTGGCCCGGGATGCTGGGCCGAGAGGAGCCGGGCTTGATCCGCTGAGCCTGGCTGGCCCGGAAGATCGTAGCGCGCGTTGGCTGCAGCGGCGGTGACATTGCTGCCGGCTTGGCTTCGCTCGCTCGCCGCTGAGGAGCCGAAGATTGGGGGCGGCGCGGCTCTTTTAAAACATCGCCGCCGACATGGGGGGCTTGCTAGCACCCCCCCAAACCCGGGTTGGGGGTTCGGGGGGGTGCTAGCGAGCCCCCCATGTCGGCGGCGATGTTTTAAAAGAGCCGCGCCGCCCCCCAATCTTCGGCTCCTCAGCGGCGAGCGAGCGAAGCCAAGCCGGCAGCAATGTCACCGCCGCTGCAGCCAACGCGCGCTACGATCTTCCGGGCCAGCCAGGCTCAGCGGATCAAGCCCGGCTCCTCTCGGCCCAGCATCCCGGGCCAAGTGGCTGCCTTCCGTCACTGAGCCTGGCTGGCCCGGAAGATCGTAGCGCGCGTTGGCTGCAGCGGCGGCGACATTGCTGCCGGCTTGGCTTCGCTCGCTCGCTCGCCGCTGAGGAGCCGAAGATTGGGGGCGGCGCGGCTCTTTTAAAACATCGCCGCCGACATGGGGGGCTTGCTAGCACCCCCCCAAACCCGGGTTGGGTGTTCGGGGGGGTGCTAGCGAGCCCCCCATGTCGGCGGTGATGTTTTAAAAGAGCCGCGCCGCCCCCCAATCTTCGGCTCCTCGCTAGCGCTGCGGAAGTTTAAAACACCATCTGCACATGCGCAGATGGTGTTTTTACTTCCGCAGCGCTACTTCGCGAAAACCCGCTCGTTGCGGGGGGTCCTGGAACGGAACCCTCGCAACGAGCGGGGGATCACTGTATATACATTTAAAATGATAAAAATATAGCTTCTAGGCAAAAGAATACATTTGTATAGATTTTTATAGGTCAGTGATTATTCTACAAAGTAATAAGAGAAAAGAAATAAAATGTAAAATATTGGGTTATTAGTTAAAAAATTGTCTTAAAAGTATTATTATATTTCTAATGAGCTATTGTTATTAATTGAAAAAAATCTACTTTATCTTTCATTAAGGCACAGTGCATTTGAAACAAGCCATAACAATCTCCAATAACTTTTTTTAATTTTACAAAGTGCTTTCCTTTATTAATTAAACAGTTGTTAGCCATTGAATTTAAATATTGTTTCCTCAGGCCTCCTTTAATTGAACACAGTACATAAGGAATTCTAGAAAGTATATTATTCATTATTTTATCTACTGAATAATTCTTTTAAAAATACAGCTTTTTCTCATCAGTGTCCAAGTCATGAAATCACACTGCTTTAAATCCTAAAACAAATGGCAGGACCATTAAGGGCAGGGGCCCAGCTCCCCCATCAATCCTCCAAATAATCTCCATGAACTGGGTTAGAGCAGAGGTGAGTTGTTCTCAGTTCAGACCAGTTCCTAGAACTGATAGCACCAGCAGGGGGAGCCTCCGCCCAACTATCCAGGATGCTTCTGCGCATGCAAAGAAGCATTGCGAGTGCGTATGCAAAGCAGTAGCAAAAATATTTACAACCCACCCCTGACCATGACAAGCCACAGAGTGTTATGAAGCTACAAATCATTCCTGTCAGTTTCAGAGAGCTTCTTGAAAAGCTTCTGAAGAAATGAATAAAGAAAGTGGTAAGAACAATAAGCTGTTTCATAATAGCATAGAATAGAATTTTATTGGCCAAGTGTGATTGGACACACAAGGAATTTGTCTTGGTGCATATGCTCTCAGGGTACATAAAATAAAATATACATTTGTCAAGAATCATGTGGTACAACACTTAATGATTGTCATAGGGGTCAAATAAGCAATGAAGAAGCAATATTAATAAAAATCTTAGGATATAAGCAACAATTTACAGTCATACAGTCAACATGGGAGGAAGTGGGTGATAGGAATGATGACAAAAACTAGTAGAATAGAAGTGCAGATTTAGTAGAAAGTCTGACAGTGTTGAGTGAATTATTTGTTTAGTAGAGTGATGGCGTTCGGAAAAAAACTGTTCTTGTGTCTAGTTGTCTTGGTGTGCAGTGCTCTGTAGCGACGTTTTGAGAGTAGGAGTTGAAACAGTTTGTGTCCAGGATGTGAAGGGTCAGTAGATATTTTCCCCACCCTCTTTTTGACTCGTGCAGTATACAGGTCCTCAATGGAAGGCAGGTTGGCAGCAATTACTTTTTCTGCAGTTCTGATTGTCCTCTGAAGTCGGTGTCGGTCCTGTTGGGTTGCAGAACCAAACCAGACAGTTATAGAGGTGCAGGTGACAGACTCAATGATTCCTCTGTAGAACTGTATCAGCAGCTCCTTGGGCAATTTGAGCTTCCTGAGCTGGCGCAGAAAGAACATTCTTTGTTGTGCTTTTTTTTAGTTGTTTTAGTATTGGATTGTTACATGCTGTTTTTTTATCACTGTTGTTAGCCGCCCCGAGTCTACGGAGAGGGGCGGCATACAAATCCAATAAATAATAATAATAATAAAAGTATACAAAGCAGTAGCAAAAATATTTACAACCCACCATTGACCATGACAAGCCACAGAGTGTTATGAAGCTACAAAGCATTCCTGTCAGTTTCAGAGAGCTTCTTGAAAGGCCGAGGCATTCTGAGGAAATGAATAAAGAAAGTGGTAAGAACAATAAGCTGTTTCATAACATATTGAAGTATCAATTATAAAGAAAGTATCAGGAGCATCTACATAAGGATTGAAAACAAAATTGCAGGTGCAACTGTATAATTAAAATCCCCCCCCCTTTATATCAAAAGGAGTGGAGTTTAGTAGTTGTACCCAACTTCTTGAATTTTTAAATCTCCGTCCTCTATGGATACACTCAGGGCCGCCATCAGGAATTTTGGGGCCCCATACAGCCTAAGTGTCTGGGCCCCCCCTCCCTTCTTCCTTCCTTCCTTCCTTCCTTCCCTTTTTCTTTCTTTTTTCTCTTTTGGTTTTTTTCCCCTTCCTTCCTTCCTTCCTTCCTTCCTTCCTCTTTCTTTCTTTCTTTCTTTCTTCTTTTTATTTCTTTCCTTTTTTCTCTTCTTTTTCTTTTCCCTCCCTCCTCCCTCCCTCCCTCCCTCCCTCCTTCCTTCCTTCCCTTTTAAATTTTCAAACTGTCTTCTTCATATTCCTGGCTGAGGAATTCTGAAAGCTGCAGTCAACTGTCTTCAGCCATTGTCCAGCCCTGTGCTATGGACCCCTCCCTCCACCCCCTGAAGAGGCCGGGGGCTTCTTTCCAAAGCCAGTGGCAGTGATGCCAGAACCCCCTTCCCTGGGGATGGGAGCGGGGGGGGGCTCCACTGGTCTCCCTCGACAAGACCTTCCGCAACACATCAGCCCTGCTGGGCAGGCCTCTTAGCCCCACCAAAGAAATGGGGGTTAAGGAAGACCCCACCCCCCACCTTGCCCCAAACACTGGCACTCTGCATAACCCATGCGGGGGCTTTGGCTTCCCCTCTGCAGAACAGAAGCTGGGGACCTCTCCCTCCACATACACTGGATCCCTATGGCCCATCCGAGGGCTGGCAAAATAGGTGTGCCCCCCCCCACCTGCTTTTCTATCTCTCTCTCTCTCTTTCTCTCTTTCTCTCCCTCTCGTTTTGTCTCTCTTTCTCTCTCTACTTTTCTTTCTTTTTCTCTTTTTCTCTCCCTTTATCTCTCTTTTTCTCTTTTTCTCTCCCTTTCTCTCTCTTTCTCTTTATATCTTTCTCTCTTTTTTCTCTCTCCCAACCTCTCTCTTTCTCTTTCTATCTCTTTCTCTCCCTCCCTCTCTCTTTCACTTTCTCTACCTCTTTCTCTCTCTCTCTCCACTTCTCTCTTTCTTTCTCTTTCTCTTTCTCTCCCTCCCCCTCTCTCTTTCTCTTCCTCTTTTTATCTCTCTTTCTCTCTGTTTTCGCTTTTATCTCCCTTTCTCTCTTTCTCTCTCTCTTTCTCTCCCCCTCTCTTTGTCTCTTTCTATCTCTTTCTCTCCCTCCCTCTATCTTTCTCTTTTTATCTCTCTCTTTCTCTTTCTCTCTCTCTCTTTCTCCCCCTTCTCTCTGAAGTGGGGAGGGCCAGGTTGGCACCAAAGGAGCTCGAGACGGGGTGCAAAAGCAAACTACTCTGCTGGCCCAGGCCCACATCGGAAGGAAGAAAGGAATGGTAAAAGGGGCGATCAAGAGAGGAATGGGTGAATGAATGGACGGAGGGTGGGAAGGAAGGAAGGAAAGAGGGAAGGGACAGGAACAGAGGAAGGGTGCAAAGAAAGCAAGGAAAGGTGTGAAAGGGGAGAGTAAGAGAAGAAGGAGTGAAAGAAGGGAATGAGGGAGGAAACAAGGGAGGAAGGAGAAGGGAAGCAAGAAATGGAGGGAGGGAAGGAAGGAAGGAAAGAAAGAAAGAAAGAAAGAAAGAAAGAAAGAAAGAAAGAAAGGGGAAGGGACAGGAACAGAGGAAGGAAGCAAGGAAACTTATGAAAGGGGAGAGTAAGAGAGGAAGGACTGAAGGAAGGGAGGGAGGGAAGAAGGTAGGAAGGAGAAAGAAAAGAAGAAATAGAGGAAGGGAAGGTAAAAGAGAGAAAGAAAAAGAGCAAGAAAGAAAGAAAGAAAGAAAGAAAGAGAAATAAAAATAGAGAGGGGGAATGAAAGAAATGGAAGGAGGGAAGGAAGGAGAGAAAGCAAGAGAAAGAAAGAAAGCAAGAGAAAGAAAAAAGAATGAAAGAGCAAGAGAGCAAGAGAGAAAGAGAAAGAGAGAAAGAGAGAAAGAGAGAAAGAAAGAAAGAAAGAAAGAAAGGCAACTTCAAAGAAAGGCTCACTGAGCATCTCTCACTCTCTCTCTCTTTCTATCCCTCTTTCTTTCTCTCTCTTCCTTTCTATCTCTCCTCTTCCTTTCTCTCTCCTCTCTCTCCCTCTCTTTCTACCCTCCTTTCTCTTCCTTCTTTCTCTCCCTCCCTCCCGTCCCTCCCTCCTTCCTTCCTCTCCATTTCTCTTTCCCTCCCTCTCTTTCCCTTTTCTTTCTTTTGGTCCACTTCTCTCTCTCTCCGCTTCTCCACTTGCCTCCCCCTCGCGCCTCGCCCTTCCCACCCGGCCACCCGCGCGCGCTTACCAGCAGCAGGGCGGCATTCATGGCCCCCCCGAACCCCCAGCCCAGCTGGAGCTCCCTCTCACCGCCGCCATCTCCCTGCGACTGCCTGCGGCCGCTGCAGCCCCCCCCCCCTCCCACCGGGCCACAAAGGACATTTGCCACCGACGCCAGTGAAGCTTCAGCTGGGCGGGGCGCTGCCGGTACTTCCCTCCTGGGGCTCCCGCTCGCAGCTGTCCCCCGGCTTCTGCTTGATGCCGCGGTTTTCGGCGCTGTCCTGCTGTGCCCCAAAGACGGAAGGCGGGAAAAAGGCGAGAAGAATGGAGCTCTCCTTCTTCCTGCCTTCCGTCTTTGGGGCCCAGCAGGACAGCGCCGAAAACCGTGGCATTGAGCAGGAGCCAGGGGACAGCTGCGAGCGGGAGCTCAGTGCAAGGAGCCGCTGACTGCGGGCCCCAATTTGCGGGCCCCAATTTGCCCGGGGCCCGGTAGCGCGCTCCCTGTAGTACCCGTCTATCGGCGGGCCTGGAAGGCACTGGTCCTACTAAACTCAACAGAAGATACTTATCTGTCCTCTTTGTTCACTCTCCAAGGCCCATCTGGTCTATTTGAAGGCTATAATGAATGTTGGTAAGCTGAAGAGCACCATTGGGCACCATCATAATACTCCAACATAACTCTGGAGAAGTCTTTAAGGATTGTATTTGTTTCTTTCATTTGAAACCAGATGGGTATTGAGCAAAATACCTTTTGCAATACCACAGATATGTGTGAGATAAAAGGCAGGAGTGCACTATAGAGAAAGAAGACAAGTTGTAGTGAGTAGTTGATCCATCTTGCTGGGTTGGGGTATCGCCAAACATTTGTTTAGACTGCTGAAGGGCTACTCTTCCCTTCTACCCTACTGCCTTTTTCTTTTATCCCTGCTGCTCAAAGAGAGCGGTCTTGCTAGTTTAAATTTATTTTTAGGTTCAAAAGAGGGTGGCATTTTGCTCATGGTTTTCTCCAACCTGACACCACAGAATGGAGTTAGATACAGTGGCACAGAGAAAGTAATATAGGAGCTATAGTACTTCTTTAAAGCAATGCCTTTTAAGAGGTGACTTTTGGTCACAATAGTCAATCCTGTAGCACATAGCATTATCCTGACATTAGTCATATTTTATCCTGTCAGCCTGAAGGTAATAATAGAGTGGCTGATCATGATGGAGGTGTGAATCAGTCTTGAATCATTTAATCCAAATAAGTCTAATCTTTCTTCTTTATGTTTTGAGTTTCTTAAGTGATTCAATTGCTTATTTTATACAAGTGAGGTTGTAGATGCGTTGAAGATATTTGCAGATGCAGATTATTTTATTTGAAAAGTACTATAAGAATGCATAGCATAGCATTAGTGTGTGGCAGTGATGGCTAACCTTTTCCATACTAAGTGCCCAGATTGCATGCGTGAATGTGCGTGTGTCTGAACACCCAAAATGCAATGTGTGCACGGCCCCCATGCACTTTCAATCCTGGGCCTAGAAAGCTTAGAACTAAGACGCCTTAAACAAGATCTAAGTATTGCCCACAAGATCATATGCTGCAACGTCCTGCCTGTTGGCAACTACTTCAGCTTCAACCACAACAACACAAGAGCACACAACAGATTTAAACTTAATTATTAACCGCTCCAAACTTGACTGTAAAAAATATGACTTCAGTAACCGAGTTGTCGAAGCGTGGAACTCATTACCGGACTCCATAGTGTCATCCCCAAACCCCAAAAACTTTACCCTTAGATTATCTACGGTTGACCTATCCAGATTCCTAAGAGGTCAGTAAGGGGCGGGTACAAGTGCACTAGAGTGCCTTCCATCCCCTGTCCTATTGCTCTCCTATATCTCCTATACCTTTCTTCTATTCCTATATCTCTTCTTCTATTCTTTCATTGATATGTTCTATTACTATACCTTCTTTTCTATTATTTCTTAGATATATTTTACTATGAGTATCTCCTCTATAACCTTCATCATGTATTTTATTATGTGTATATAGATATATACCCATTAAAACCCTCATTGTGTATTGGACAAAATAAATAAATAAATAAATAAATAAATAAATAAATAAATAAATAAATAAATAGAATTGAAGATAAATATATTGGTGATTAGTTTCTGGTTTTTAAGATACACTATTATCAACAGGAAAGGAAACATTGGTTAAGAAATCTGCTGCTGGCTAGCACTTTGTAGGGTATCAGTGAAGGCTTTGAAAAAGAAATTCACATGCTCTGATGTGTCTATACCTACAGAGACTGGAAACATGCAGACCAGTATTTCCTGTGGCAAGCAATAGATGTGACTATTGGACTTTGAAGGAGCGGTATAGAAAGAATATTGATGTTTTTGAATGGATAGCCAGGAAAACAAATGTATAAATTATTGTCTATATAGATATATACCCACTAAAACCCTCATTGTGTATTGGACTAACTAACTAACTAACTAACTAACTAACTAACTAACTAACTAACTAACTAACTAAATAAATAAATAAATAAATAAATAAATAAATAAATAAAATGTGTTCACCCCACGGTCATGCCCCACCCTACATGCATGGACACACATCCCCTGCACATACCTCCACACATCTTGTATGTCCTCTGGCCCCCTCAAATGCGTGCATGCCCCCCTGCACAGGTCCCCCCGTGCATACACAGCAGAGACCTGGTGACTAGCTGGCCAGTGGGCAGTGTGCACACCAGTGATGGACAGCATCCGGTGCTGTCAGGTGCTCCGTCCCGGTAGGAAATTTGGGATGCATACACAGCTGTGAGTCCCCAGCATGCACACGTATGCCCCTGTATGAGGTTTGGCTTCTGTGCATGCGCAGCAAGTGAAATCTTGCCTGAGGATGCTCACACGGGTGAGATTTCAGTGATTTTTGCTAATTTTTCGCTTCTGTGCATGCATGGAAGCAAAAATATCAGTGAAAATCGCCAAAATCTCACTCTTCATGTGAGATTTCACTTGCTGCACATACGCAGAAGCCAAATCTTGCACTGATGGGTGCATGCACTCCTGTAGGACACATGTGCACCTGTGACAGCTTCGTAGGGCGCACCGATAGTGCAGAAGACAAGCGGCCTTTCACTAGTGCACACATGTGAGGTGAAGCTGAACTGGGGTGACAACTCACCTGCCCACATAGAGGGCGTTGCATGCCATCTGTGGTATGTGTGCCAAAGGTTCGCCATCACGGATATATACTATAGCAGGAATTGTATTGTATTGTACCATAACATAACATTTAGAATAATAATATACAGTATATACTTGTTCCAGAGATATTGCTCTGGCCTAGATATGCACAATGGAACTACTTTAGGCAATAAGATCATAGAATATAGAACATACAATCCTTAGACCAGAGGTCTTCAAACATGGCAACTTTAAGACTTGTGGACTTCAACTCCCAGAATTCTCCAGCCAGCAAAGTTTGGGGACCCCTGCCTTACACCTTGCAATTGGAGGGCTAAAAATATTGATTAGGGGTAGGTCTAAATGGTCATCAAGAGAAATTATGGGAATCTTCCTGCATATACGTTCTTGCTTAAATGAAGGATCCTGTTTGAAATTGTGTACTTTGTTCTTAACAATCAGGAGCCCTTTGGAGGCAGGTTGGTTCCACAACAGTAATTTTATAATAGTGTTGTCTTGGTTTCCATATTGTTTTATTGTTATGAGCAGCTAGGATCCATACAAATTTTAGTGGCATATAAATTCTACTTGGCGAAATCCAGGCCCTGGGCTCAAGCTGTTGCTACTCAATGCCAGGTCAATTATAAATAAAGCTCTCCTCATCTGGGATTTGATCCTGGATGAGGAGGCTGACCTGGTTTGTGTGACTGAGACCTGGCTGGGCTCAGAGGGAGGAGTTCCTCTCTCTGAAATTTGCCCAGCTGGGTTTCAGGTGTGGCACCAGCCACGGTCTAAGGGAAGTGGGGGGAGGAGTGGCTATTATAGCCAAGGAGACTTTTAGCTGCTCCTGAGATTGCTGATTGTGAGTCCCTCTTTGTGAAGTTCGACCTAGGGGTTCAGGTGGTGACACCCAGTTGTACATCTCCACCCTGTGTTCACTCGGCGAAGCAGTGGAAGTGATGTGCCAGTGCCTGGAGGTTGTTAGGGTCTGGATGGATGCCAACAGGCTTAAACTCAACCCTGACAAGATGGAATGGTTGTGGGTTTTGTCTCAAAAGGACAATTCCATCTGTCTGTCCATTACCCTAGGTGGGGAATTATTGATCCCCTCAGAGAGGGTCCGCAACTTGGGCATCCTTCTCGATCCACAGCTGACGTTTCAGCTGTAGTGAGGGGGGGTTCACCTGGTGCACCAGTTGCAGCCCTATTTGGACAGGGAGTTCCTGCTCACAGTCACTCATGCCCTCATCACCTCTAAGTATGACTACTGCAATGCTCTCTACATGGGGCTACCTTTGAAGAGTGTTTGGAAACTTCAAATCATGCAGAATGCAGCCGCACGAGCCATCATGGGTCATCCCAGATACACCCATGTTTCTCCAACACTCCGCAGCCTGCATTGGCTGCCGATTGGTTTCCAGACACAATTCAAAGTGTTGGTGATATCCTATAAAGCCCTACATGGCATCGGACCAGATTACTTATGGGACCGCCTTCTGCCACACAAATCCCAGTTGCCGATAAGGTCCCACAGAGTTGGCCTTCTTCAGGTCCTGTCAACCAGACAATGTCATCTGGTGGGGCCTAGGGGAAGAGCCTTCTCTGTGGTGGCTCCAGCCCTCTGGAATCAGCTCCCTCCAGAGATTCGCACTGCCCCCACCCTCCTTGCCTTTCACAAGACCCTTAAGACCCATCTATGTTGCCAGGTATGTGGCAGCTAGATCATGCCCCCCTTCCTTTCTGACCGTTAATGTATGGCTGTGATTGTTTGTATTGCATGTTGTGAGCCGCTCTGGGTCCTCAGAGAGGGGCAGCATACAAGTCTAATAAATAATAATAATAATAATAATAATAATAATAATAATAATAATATGCTTGGAAACTGTTTAAAAATCCATTACAACAGGCTTAATTAAAATGCATTCTTAAAAGAAGAAAGAGGACTGGAAAGTCCAAGAGGATACCAGTATGGTTTATGAATGAGGTAAAGGAGGTTATTGGAAAGAAGAAAACCTCATTTAAGAAATGGAAGGCTCTTCCTATAGAGGAGAACAGGAAGGATCACAAACTCTGGCAGACCAAATGCAAGACAAATAGTCAGGAAAGCCAAGAGAGATTTTGAGGAACATATAGCAAAGAATATTAAAAATAATAACAAAGCTTTTTTAAAGTACATCAGAAGCAGGAACCCAACCAGAAAAACAGTTGGGCCACTCAATGACAATGGTCAGAAGGGGATAATCAGAGAAGACAAGGAGATTGCAGAGAGGCTAAATGATTTCTTTGCCTCCATT